>NC_056729.1:508414284-508464284 GCF_019279795.1 Protopterus annectens
ACAGTAAATGAGCTGAAAGAACTTAACAAAAACATAGGCTATTTACATACAAGTACAAGACTGCCATTATTATTTCTGAGATTACTACAAACGTAACATTAATAACATATTAGCAAGGATGGTAGGCAGTATAATGACATAGAGTTAGACAGGATACATATTTCTTTATCACAGTATACAAAGTACTTATCATCTTAGCTAGTTGTTTATGTTTTAGTTAATGGCACAGAGCTAGTCTGGGTTTGAGCAAGGACATAGCCAGTGTGACTTGAAGTGGAGTTTTAGACTATTTTGAATTGACTTAGAGAAGTTGCAAGCGTGATGTTATTTGGGAGAGAGTTCCATATTTTACCAGTGGTGTTGGCAAATAGTGCCACCACCTAGGTTGAGAGATTTAGTTGTTTGGACAAGGAGTGTGTTTGCTGAGCGAAGGCAGCTTAGATTGGAGTAGGGAGTCATTAAGTTTTTAGTGCTGGGGTATTCTCAGGTTGTTTAAGGATTTTGAAGGCCTCTATGAGTTGGGACTGGTGAAGAAGGTGTGGGAATTCTATCCATCCAAGCTTTTTCAGGTTAGTACAGTGGTGTGTTCTGTAGGGTAGGCCTGTAACGAACCTGGCAATGTGATTATAGCAGGATGAGAGCTTGGCCAGATCAGATTTGTTAAGGTGAGTGAGGACAGGAGAGGCATATAGTAGGGTAGAGAGAAGGTGTGAACGGGCTGTGGCTGCCCTGGCATTCGGGGTAAGGAAGGCTTTAATTCTATATAGGGTCCCAAGTTTCTTGTTGACTGACTTAATGGCTTGATTGATATGTATATCAAATCTGAGTTTATTGTCAATGTTTACTCCTAATAGCTTTGTATAGGTGTCTGGGGAGATGATGGTCCCATTATTGGATTTTATAGTGAAGTTTTCAGTCGGAGATCTATTGGTTGGGTAGAAGAGAAGTAACTTGGTTTTGTTTGGATTTAAGATCAGGAGATGGTTGGCAAGCCAGTTTTCGACTTTGGTGAAGCTATGTTGGGTGGTAGTTAGTAGATTTGCAAGAGAGGCATTGGAACATATTATAGTCGAGTCATCTGCATATTGAATGCAGGTGGCTTCAGGGATGACTGTTTGGATGTCGTTTATGAAGACTGAAAAGAGGAGAGGTCCTAATATGGAACCTTGAGGAACTCCTATGGTATTTGGTAGTAGGCAGGAGAGCTTGTTTTGCCACATTACTGCTTGTTGTCTCCCAGTGAGGTAAGCTTGAAACCAGTCAAGGGCTGGAGTATCTAGATACAGGGTTTTTAAAGTATATAGAAGTAACTGATGGTTTACCATATCGAAGGCTTTCAATAGGTCCAGGAAGAAAGTGGAGGATATTTTTTTATTATTCCGGTTAAGATTAATGTTTTCAGTAAAAGAGAGGAGGGCAGTGGTTGTACTATGGTGGGGTCTGAATCCATGTTGAGAGTCTGTGAGTAGTTTATTTTGGGTTAGATAGAGCATTAGTTGGTTGTGCATGCACTTTTCCATAATTTTGGCAAGTGGTGATAGTATGGCTATAGGTCTATAGTTGGATAGTTCTGTGGATGAACCTCCTTTGTGGAGTGGAATAACATAGGATATTTTCCAAATTGAGGGGATTGAGGCCTCGGTTATGGTTCTGTTAATTAGGATTGAGATAGGGTAGGCTACGACATCTGCAGCAATTTGCAGGTATTCAGTCAGCAGAAGATCGGCTGAAAGGGTGGTTGGCTTCAGTTTTTTCAAAAGGGATCTGATAAAGGATGTGGACACTGGCTGGAAGTTAAAAGAGAGTGGTGAGTCGGGTATAGTGTTTATAGAAGTGTGGGGAGGAGAAAGTTGGTTAGCTAATGACTGGATGGTTTCTGTGAAGAAAGCATTGAATGAATTGGCTATATCTTCTTGGCTCTTGTCAGATAATGTTCCTGGGGTCGGAGTAGTGGATTTGCCTGGTTGGAGAAGTTTATTTATGCCTGTCCAGTGCTTTTGAGGGTTATTCTGATGTTTATGTTGCAGATTGTAGAAGTAATTTTTCTTATCTAGTATGATGGCTTTTTTAGTCTCATTTCTAAGTTGTTGGAATTTGATATGATCTAGGGGTAGTTTGGTAGTGCGCCATTTATCCCACGCTTTGTCTCTAGTTGTTATTTTGATTTTGGTGTCTGTTGTTAGCCAGGGTGCTAGTTGAGTTTTAATTCTTATTGAGTTTAGGGGCATGCGAGTCAAGTATAGTAAGGAATGAATTGTTAAATGATGACACTGCCTCATCAAGGGAAGGAACTTTAGTTTTGTCCAGTTACATGATTTGAGTTCAAGTTGAAATTTAGTTGGGTCAAAGTTTTTCTTGGATCTGATAGACCTATAAATAGGTAAGCTTGTACAATTAATTTTGTCTTTCATGATGTATGTGAGCAGGTGATCACTAAGATCATTAGGGAGAGTTCCAGATATATAGTTCTGGGGATGACTGTTGGTGAGTATCCAGTCTAGTATACTCTCTTTTTGGTTATTGTTACCTGTACGTATGGTAGATGATATTATCTGAGAGAATCCATGTAGGTTAACAGGGATGGGGTTGGACTGTGCTGTGCATTGGTTCCAGTCAATATTAACATCGCCCAGGACAATGGTTTCTTGAGGGTAGTTGTTGGCTATCCAATGTAGAATGACCTCTAGTGTTTCTACATTGTTCCCAGGGGGAATATAGGTGACAATTAGGTTAATGCCCTTATGATTATTTAGTAGAATTTTAGAGCTAGTATTTCAGCGTTAGAGACCTGGGGTGGTTGTATAGGGTTAGTTATGATGTTAAGTGTGCTATTATATAAGACTGCTATTCCACCTCCTCTTTCTTTACTCTATCTGCCCTAAGTATATTGTAACCAGGAGGCAGGATCTCATTGTCTTTGGTTGATTGCCGGAGCCATGTTTCAGATAGACACATTATGTTGGGGAGGTATGTGGCTAGTACAGCATGCAGGCTATGTATCTTATTGTTTAGGCTTCTAATGTTTAAGTGGCATATTAGGAGGGAGTTGACCAGTCGGTGGGAGAGTGGTGGGCTGGTAGGATTTTGAGTTAAGGTTGGGCCTGGATTAGGATGGATGTCCCCATCTTTGGTTATGTTTTTTCTTAGATACGCTAGTAGTCTAATAACTTTGAATAGTAGTTTTAGTTCATATTTGGATTTTGGTGTTGATTGGAGTGGTTTTCTTAGAAGCAAGTGGTTGGAATTTATAATTTTTGGGTTAGTGTAGTAGTGGGCAAGTTCCGCAGTCAGTGGAGGTAGGGGGATCTTGGTTTGGCATTTTGGATAAGAGAAACCTACAAATGTGAGATTTTCATAGCTAGTAAGAAAGTATGGCAGAATTAAGAGTGGTAAGATAAGAGGAAGGAGTTTATAATTATTTATAGACATGTTATATGTCATCAATGGGTGGGGTCAATGTGCTTCAGAGGAATAGTAGTGGTTAAACAGTAAAGTGGTGGGGGAGGAAATTGGAGAGGAAGTTGTGTAGGTTGGAGAGGAAGTAGGGGTGTGGCCTAGTGGCTATAAATGTAGACACAGTGGGGCGGTGGGATAAGGGGCAGGGAGGGCGAGCCCGAGCTAAATGGCGAAGCAGAGTCGGGCTAACCCAGTCCCAGTTTTTGGTCCTATGAGTGGGGTAAATAGTCTGATAGTGTAAGTAAGCAGATTGGAGTACAGGCTTGAAATTCAACATAAACATATACAGTTGTAAAATGTCTAATACAATTCAACATAAATAGGCATTTACAGTTGTAAAACACTTACTGGAGAGACACTGAGCCTTCATGGGGCCTGTAGCAGAGTGGATTGTAGTTTTACAAATGGTGCCTGCCACAGGTAATATTTATTAACTCTGGGATTGTCTTAAGGTAATAAACAGGGAAGGGAGGGAGAACAAGGGTGTGAGCAGGCAGTTCTTTGTACTGCTGCTAATGAGCCAAAGCAAGACAAGTATGTGTTAAGAACAATCACAATTGACCAAGGACTGCTCTGAAACTGTAAGTCTTGTCTTAATTTCTCAGGTGGAAAACCAGGATAATCTTGTATCAGTAGGCTACTGTGGTATAGTTTAAATAAACAAACACACAGTATTGATCAGTTATTGATACTATTTGCTAACAGAAGGGAATAAGAGAAAGTGGAAGATGTGTGTGTGTGTGGTGGTGGTGGTGGGGGGGGGGCTGCTGCTTACAGCCAAAGTACAGTGCTCTCCAGGGGAAAATGAAGATTGGCTCAAACAGTTAGACACATACTCAAAGGTAACTGTAGCTGTTTGCAGACAGTTCAGACCCGGACTGCACTTTTCTTATAGGAATGTTAAAGGTGGTACCGGAGTTGAATACTTAAGAGTGGTGTTAGGTTCAAAGGTAACTGTAGCTGTTTGCAGACAGTTCAGACCCGGACTGCACTTTTCTTATAGGAATGTTAAAGGTGGTACCGGAGTTGAATACTTAAGAGTGGTGTTAGGTTCAAAGGTAACTGTAGCTGTTTGCAGACAGTTCAGACCCGGACTGCACTTTTCTTATAGGAATGTTAAAGGTGAAGCCTACACACATATATGGACCCAACCCCACAATATGTGTGGGGGCCACAACAGCAGTAGAACGATGTCAGGAATGGCAGTATGACATACTCACATGCCACTACATAAAAACCCCTAACAGCATGTTGTATGGACAAAGCCTGGTATGTAGGTGGAGGACAGAGGCTGGAACACAGGCCCATATGTGAAATAGTGTTGTCATACACTAAGCAAGTTGCTGGTTAATAAGTTAATAGGTTAATAGCTTAGTACTAGGCTAACTGCCCTTGTGAGCCATTGTAAGCCTAGCCAATTATCCCTTGTGAGACTCAAACCCTGCACCTTGTGTTTGTAAGGCAAACACCTTAACCATTAGGCCACCCTCCCAAATGTGTTATAGGATAGTCTGCAACATACCCTTAGTCAGGAATATGAAGTCAGAAACACAAATGGATGTAGCCATGTACTGATAGCACTCGACACATACACAGCCAGTGATATATCTGACACAAGACTTGTGTGCTGGAGAGACAAAACATAACACGCACACCTCTGGCCACCAAGAGGATAGGCACACAGGTGAGAGCTATGCAGACAGACTGCAGTCTGTGTTAAACTAGTGCGTACAAACAAACCCTGTAACACTGATGCTATACAATGCATACAACAACAGTACTCACACTCTCTGTTTGTAGTTCTGGAACCTCATACAAATATGTAGCTGGCCTGAATGTGCAAGTCTTCTTGCAAGAGGCATTGCTGCCTGCTGTCCGTAACATTGCTGCCCACACACAGGAAGGATGTCCACCATACAGGAAAGGTAAAGGGATCAATCCCACATAATGTAGGGATATATAGTAGTGGGTTGCCATGACAGTGATAATTGGAAGTACTACACAGCATGCTGCGTGCAGGTAGCAAGTGGAGGACACTGATTGGTGCAGAGGCCATCACCCTATCATGTGCATCACCCACAAAAGCCATGATGCAATCTATTCCAAGCAGCTCAATCCATTTACTGGAGAGAGAGAGAGAGAGAGAAAGATGCAGAGAAAGAAAGAGAAAGAGAAAACAAACAGAAAACATACAACTGATCCTGAACCAGAACAACACCAAAAAAGACAACAAAGGAAGCAGAATAAGGAGTGAAAAAAATTATTTCCTACAAGGATACTGTCCACAACAGACCTCATCCCCACAACAGGTATGTGAAGAATATATGTATGCAATTGACTGTAGTACTTGGTCCATAATACTGGGATAGATGATGTGGAATGATATACATGTGCCATCAGGTGTTGCTGTTATAATGATCTTCAGCTGAACAACTGTTATGGACATTAGAGTCCATCCCTGTGGGTAGTGGGCCATACCCATCAAATGTGTAGAGCAGCACCGACTGACAACATGTATGCCAATATAGTGTGTGGTGTATAATGGAAGGAATGTATATTACTGTGGCCAATAGCTGGTGGTAGAAATAATGCCATAATGATGGACACATGGGTTCCAGAGCCCACCAGTTGCTGGACACTCAAGTTAACATGTATTGTAGCATGCTGAAATGCCATAGGTGTGTAATAGGGTTACCTGCAATCTGGCCCTATATATACCCCCCTAATGTTAGGCTGTGTCCATATGTGGCACCTGTCTGTGTTGTAGCAAGGCAGAACAGTGCAGCTGTGCAGGTTGGAGTTTTGAGATTGTGGACCTGATGTTTGAATGTATCCCATATATAGGTATGTATATGTGTGTGTGTCTGTGTGTGTGTATATATATATATATATATATATATATATATATATATATATATATATATATATATATATATATATATATATATATATATATACATGTATGTCCACAGATATACAGATATCCATATGTAGACATATATATAAATACATATATACAACATAATAAATATCTACACGTATATAGATGTATATCTATATGTGCATGTCTACATATATACAAACACACACACATATATGTATGTAAATACATGTCCCCTATATTACCACCACAGTGCTGCATGCTATGTGTGAGGGAACAGCACATATAGCAAGACACACAGATATATACAGCTGTAAGTGTGTGCAACATGGACGGGTATGTCACATGTGAACCCCTTGTTGGGACCACATTGCCCTTGTCTGTGAAGTAGGGAATGGGAATATGGGGAAGTATGGCAGGTTTATTTGTGGAGGTGGTCCGGGTTGGTAGATATAGAGGACAGCCTACAGGGGTGGTGTATGAAACGTGTTCTAAGAGACTGCCTTTCAGACTATCTGCAAATATACAGAGCTGAGTATATTTTTGTTTGGTTAGAGAGTTTGTTAATTGTTGCTTAGATCTCTGTTGAAACTGTTATCTCAATGTTCTGAGAGACTGATCTGCAAATATACAGAGCTGAGTTTATTTTTTTGGTTTTAGAGTTTGTACTGTTAGTTGTTGCTTAGATCTCCATTGAAACTGTTTTGTCCCACCCACCCTCCTTATTTTTGGTTTGTAGTTTAAATTTGGTGGCTTTTGCAGTTGCCCGCCCCACTCTAGATTTGATCTGGGACACTCCCCCAGTCCCATCTCTTTACCACATTCTAACTAATAAACTCTTTCTGCACTTGCTTTTAGTCCTTTTTAATTTAATTTCATTTTTAAACTGTGTTTAGTCTGATATTACTAAATACTCAAGAGTGCTAGCTTGCACTGCATGTGAATTGATTTTACTACTGTTTTTGCTACTTTTCTGTAAGAAAAAAAATGGTAAGCCTGTTTCCTACCTTTCCTGTAACTAGTATTCCAGATGCAGATTTGCTGTATCCAAGACTGTATGTAAGCTTCTGAGCCCCCCCAAGCCTTTCTGTGTTGGAGGGAAGCCTTCTAGCTTATCAGTGGGAGTGGTAAGCAGTAGGTAACCTGTCTACCACATAATGAGTGGTTCTGGCCCAGGAATTGTAGTTAATGGCCGTTTGGGCAATCTCTTCCATCTCTCTCAACATTCTAATTTGAAAGCCTGCATTTGCACTTGTTTCTTTCCTGTAACTCGTCTAGTGCAGATACAGATTCTTAGTTTTAGCACTTAAATTTGCTTATTCATGCTCAGCACTTATTCAGAACTTGTAAGCACTAAATAAGCTACTAATTACTATAGCACTCAATCTTCCTCATTACCTAGAGGAAAACAGTTTTTGTACTTAATTTTCTCACTTGCTTAGAGAAAAACAGCTCTTATACTCACTTTCCTCACTTATCTAGAGAAAAATATTTTTTTATTCAGGCATGTCCAAGGGTCAGTTCCCAGTGTTCTCTCCTGTCTATCTGATGAATCTGGGCATCTTGAGACAATGTAGAAATTGCCTCATGTACACAGACAACCCTCTCCTCCTACCAGCCAGCACTACAACCTGTGAGAGATGCACTTATCTAGCCAAACTGGAGTTAAACCTCTCTCCAACCAAGACTGAACTTGACAGTCATGAGGATAAGGTAAACATTTGCACCACACCACACTCCTCACATAGTCTCACTAAATCTACACCACCAAAATCCACACATAGTAACACAAAAACATTTGCAGAGGCTCTCAATAATAATCTGTCTAAGCAACAGAGACCTCCAAAGCAGAAACGCAAGCAACCTCCATCCCCCAACACAACCCAAATGACACACAGCCCAAAGACTCAGTGTGCCACTCAAACACAGCCAACAAGGCAAAACAATGTACCCAACACACTAGTCATAGATGACTCTATAGTCAGGCACACTGATGTCCCACTCACCATTCTAAACAAGGAGAAGGTTACTGTCAGCTGCCTGTTGGATGCCAGGATCTACCACATAACCCACACACTCAGATCACTCCACAACAAGTACAAATATGACTCTGTCATTGTCCGTGTTGGTGTGAATGACCTGAGATGTACCTCCCTGGACTACATGAAAAGAGACATGGAAGAGCTCTCAAATCTTGTAGCCCAGGCAGGTATGACCCTAGCCCTGAGTAGCATTCTGCCGTTGCCCAGAATGATACTGCACTACAAGGACAAAATGATTGACTTCAACAATTGGCTAAGCTTCTGGTGTCATTCTAAGAGGATCCAATATCTGTCTGCTTGGGATGAGATGGTGGACAGACCATGATGCTCTGCCACAGATAGCCTGCACTTGTCACCCCTGGGATTCTGGATACTTACTAAGACTTTTGCTGCCCCTATAGTGCCTTTTTTAGGCAAGGTTCAAATAACAAATTCACCACCATAACAGGAACAGGCAAGCAAAAACTGAGGGTAATGCTACTCAATGCTAGAAGTCTAAATCTCAAAATGCATTCACTCGAGGCACTCCTTACAATGGAGAACATCGATATCTGTGCAGTGACTGAGACCTGGTTCAAGGCTCCAGATAGCACCCCTGCACTACCAGGCTATAACTTATACCACACTTTTCGGCCATGTAACCTGGACCAAAACACCAAAGGTGGAGGTGTGTCCATATTCATTAAGGATATCCACACCTCCAGGCTAGTTGCTCAGCATAATGCATCCAAGGTTATCCAAGTGCAACTAACTCTGGGCAAAACTGCAATCCAAATTATAGCTTGCTACAGGTCCCCACCATGTCCCAGGATTCCCACTCCTCTTTTCTTGATGTACTGGAAAATATTAGGGTTCAACCAAACACCCTAATAATGGGCGACTTCAACTACCCCACCATTAACTGGGAAAACTACTCATGTACCAACTCCTTAGCTCAATGCTTTCTGGAATTCATAAACTCCAATGCCCTGGATCAACTTATCCACACCCCCAACAGGGGCAACAATATCCTAGACCTAGTCATTACCAACATGAGTAACCGGTATTCCACACCTGAAGTCAACTCCTCGTTGGTCCCATCCGACCATAAGCTAATCACCCTTGATATCCACATCTGCCCCCACCCCCCATTAAGGAAACCACAGTAAAAAATTTCTCCAAAGCCAACTTCATGCTTCTTAAGACAGAAGTGATGAACTTCATGACACCCATGCAGATGGACAATACAGTTACAAATGCTGAATCCTACACAGATGCCCTCTATAAGCACTTACACAGTGCATGGACCATGCTATCCCAAACAGGACAAAGACACTATCCTCAAAAAAAGGAGGCCAATCTGGTGGTCCCCTGCCATAAACAAACTGTACAACAGAAGGAAGAAACTGTTGCAAAAGAGAGTAAAATCCCATGAGTGGAGGAGCTCCCTGGTCAGCCTCAGTAAGAAGCTGAGATCCCTTATAAGATCCTCCAAAGCTAGCTACAAAAACAAAATTGCCACTAATTCCAGGGACAACCACAAAGCATTCTATAGCTATGTCAAGAATCTCAATGGCAACACCTAGATCTGCTTTGAGTTACAGCACAAAGGCAAGAAAATTACAGAACCAACTGATATTGCCAACATCCTAGCAGATAGGTTCAATGCTAACTTTACCCCTACCCCGTCACCCCTAAAGGGCCCATATCTATACAGGGAGAATGCAGAGTCCCTGTAATCACAACTATGCAGGTAAAAGCTGCACTCTCTAAAGCCAAAAACACAGCATCCATGGGACTAGGCAACATCCCAGGCTGCGTTTTACACAAACTTCAGATCGAACTGGCTCACCATGTTCAATAAGAGCTTTGCATCAGGCATTTGTGCCCACTGAATGGCACACAGCAACAGATATCCTGCTCCACAAAGGGGGAGCCACCACTGATCCTGGGAGATATCGACCTATTAGCCTGACGAGCCTGGTCTGCAAGGCCATGGAACGTATCATCATGGAACTCATAAACAAAGAAATTGGTAACCTCCAAACTCTGGATCCCACCCAGTTCAGGCTTGTGAAAGGCAGATCATGCCTGCTGAACCTGATCGACTTCTTTGAGGCAGTCACCAAAGTCGTAGATGAGGGTAAGGTGGTTCACCCAGCCTATCTTGACCTCGCCAAGGCTTTCGACACCATCCCCCATTCTGGAATTATAGCTAAACTCACTAAACTAGGTATAAATCCCTACGTCACAAGATGGGTTGCCAACTGGCTCACTGACAGAACCCACACTGTAAAAGTTGCAGACTCCAAATCTGACCTCAAAGCAGTGACAAGTGGAGTACCACTGGGTTCCATCCTGGGACCTCTCCTGTTTGGTATCTACTTCTCTGAAGTGTAGGCTAACACAGAAGGCCTTTGGCTAACAAAGTTCGCAGATGTCTGCAAACTAGGAGCCATAGTCAAGTCCCCAAATGATGTGGACATCCTACAGAAGGGCCTTGCTGAGACAGATGCCTGGTGTCAGAGCCATGGCCTCAAGCTCAATGCCAAAAAGTGCAGTGTCATCCCTTTTGGTAAAAACTCTGTACCCATGAACTACCACATAGGCAGCAATCTACTTAACAATGAATGTGTGATAAGAGACCTTGGGACCCAGGTGGACAGTAGTCTCTTCTTTGATAGTCACATCACCACAGTAGTCAGGAAGTCCTTCTACATGGCACACCTCATCATAAAAGGGTTTTCATCCAGGAAAAAAGAGGTAATTGTTCCCCTCTACTTGACACTCATTAGACCCATTATAGAGTACAACACCCCTTTTGGAATGTACCTCACAAGACATCTATAGCAGCTGGAAAGGCCACAGAAGTACCTCACAAAGAGGATTACTTGCCTCAGACAAATGCCCTACACTGACCACCACAAAAAACTCCAGCTTTACTCCATAACATATCTCCTACTCCGAGGTGATCTCTGCCTAACATATAAAGTTATATCAAACCCAGAGCTGTTGGACATGCTACACCTAAAGAAATCCCAATCCCTCCAAGCTACACGCTCTAGGGACCTAAACCTTGTCACCACAATAAACAGGACATGCTGGAGGGATAGATTCCTGTCCCAGAGACTTCCCAAACTCTGGAACAGGCTACCCATCTATGTCAAGCAAAGTTCTTCATTAACACTCTTCAAGAAAAATCTTGATGAGTGGATGGAAAATAGGAAATACACCCCGGGGATCACTTCTGTGTCTCTGCTCGACAGTGGCACAGGAAAATACCTTTCTTGGGTGGTGTAAGCCAGGGAACCTTGTTGGCTAGGCTTACATAGGCCCTTGGGCTGATAGCCTAGTACCTACCTATGAACCTATGAACCTATGTGGTGGGTAAATACCCTGGATGGTGTGTGTGGTCTGTGATGTGGAAGCCCATGGGCCCCATATGGAAACCATGGGAACAAGCCTCCCACCCATTGCTACTCACAACAGCAGTCCACAGCCCTGAATGTGCCTGGCATGGATGCTGAGCAGGAGGAGCATGTGGACCCTGTGAATGTGTACTGGGTGCCTCGTGGTGGTGTAGCACATCCCACATGTGTCTGTGGAGACTGCTATGGAACAAACCCTGGACCTGACCTCGGGTGACAGGATCATGTCTGTGTGTGTGCCCCCAGGGTGGACAACATCCCCTGAGGTGGTTCCACCTGAAGGTAGTGCTGGACCAGTACATGAGGAGGCCCCAGGGTGGGTCCCACATGTGATGTGGCCTGGTAACATGGCCAGATGAGGTTGGAGAGGTGGTTCTGCTGGCAAATATCCCCTAAACATGCTATTGTGTCACTGTTATAGAACATATGTGGGTAGTAATAGTCTACACAATCCTGGAACATGTCCAACAGCATGCATAGATATACCCAATAACACAGAATGTCAGATGCACAGCAATCACATAGCAAGCATATCACATGCATATATGGAACCATAGTGGCCCTGACAATGGCATGCAGGTGAATATTCCGTAACAGGCCAGCAATGATAATGTCCACACAGGAAACATGGCTACAAGCCCATAGCACAAAGTGTTGTACAATACAATATATGTCCCACTGACAGTAGCCTGTAGCCATACCTGTTGAGTTGTGTGAACAGTTTGTTATCACTGATATGGTATGGGGGTGGCAGAGATGTGTATTAAGAACTATGGTAACCTTGCTGTATAAGTTGCTCAGACCTGTTTCCATCTTTATGTCTTTCAGGCAAGATGTCACATGGATGCCTACCTGCTTATTCAGCGGCTGAAAATGACATAGTGCTGAATTATCTCATCCAGCACTACCCTGCCCTGTCTGGCCAGGCCGCCCATGAGCAGTAGGAGTGGACTGCCCTGTGGAGCGACCTAGTCCACAGGGTCAATTTTGTCGGACTGCATAGCCACAGTTATGAGCAGGTCCGGCATCATTGTTCTGACCTGCTTCGCAATGCCCGTTGGTGTGCTGCTGCAGTCCGGGGGGATCACCTCACAACAGAGGGGGTCATGCCATCCATCCCCTCGACATGTGTTGAGGAACTCCTCACCAGTCTCGTGGCACCTGCCTGTCCGCACAACCAACAACTGCCAGACACCATTGTGGAGGTGGGTGCTACCCACACACTGGCTGAGGAGCATGCAGATAAGGCCATAGGGCACATCAGTAGACCACTGTTGCTTATGCATCTGCATCTGTACAGGTAGATCATGCATATCTGACATGTCATATAAATAGTTTGTTGCTGCATAGTAGTAATAAACAGATGTGCATAAGTGGTAGTATTGTGGATTTGTACTGTTGTACGGTAATGTTGCACCCACCCTGTAGCAATGCCACAGTTGTGGCCACTGACATCGCATCTCTCACACTCTTATATAGGTCACTCCGGTATACCACCAAGGCATCAACCTGTAGCTGGTGAGTATGATTTATGTTGATGCTTGCCAATACACCGAGCATGTAATGGCTATGGTATATTCCATGCGCACATCTAACACACCTAGCCATAATGCATGCTGTACATGTTCACATTTTGTTGCTGCTAAATGCACTGCATCACAGTGGTGACCATGATGGGGTATTGGAAGGGTATGTCAGACACCTGCAGATAACTAACATCCTTTCATTACGTAATGTGTCCACAGGGATTAACATAATGGTGGGACACATGGCCTACAGTAGGGACTTGTGTGAAACATCACCCTTATACAGTGCAACAACAGTGTATATACCAGTATTACAATGGCAACTGTTACAGATGTACACTATGGCATAACGTATTACTGTGGTCCACATTATTAGCTGGGACTAGGCTGTAACATGTTGTGTCCAGTGTATGGGACACTGCAAACTGACAAACATGTGTAGGCCATACTTGTCAAGCATCTGCAAAAAGGCTGATGGTGGGGTGGGGGTGTCAGCATGGCACACCAGTGCACTGCAGCAGGGATCCTAAGGATGCTATGAATGGCTGTATATGCACACAGTCAGGTTCAGGAACTGTGGCAGATGTAACCCTACCCCCACAGCAATAGTGACGGCAGTGTGCGAACACCAAGGGATGTGCACATGAGTAGACCTTGCAATCATGCAAATTTAGGGGACATGTGTAGGGCAGACTGACCATACACTGGCAAATGCAGATGGCCCATGCTAGTATACCCCTGCCAGGAATAGTGACTGCTGTAGTACACAAAACAATAGGTGCAACAAACCATCATGATAAGGGTGTGCACACATATGCACACACGGAGTGTATGCACCGGGGTCAGCATCCGCACACCTAACACATTTCGTAGACACTGCATGTGAATGTACAGGGCATATGTCACATATCAGGCTCATGTACTGTTAATATATGTGGTGATGTGGTCCCATGGCAGATCAAGGAAGGGTGGGTCATATCAATAAGGGTGTGTATGCTCCCCATAGCTATGGTATGATCTGACAGTTGTCAGTATAATAGTATTGGATTAGTCATACATGGTCCGCTGATGTTAAGATCTGTAAACCAGACATCAGGCATTCACAAATGACAGCTGTCCACATATCATCCCAGGTATGTGTTGCTGAAAAATACAGGGGCTGTGAGCATTAGAGCTGGCATAACTGACAAAGTACTACACATTCAGCAATGGGTTGTACATCTGTGAGGTTTGGTGCACAGTATATGGCAGGGTGCAGAACAGGTGCACAGCAATACTGTGTACATGGGTGCAGTGGTATCCAGAGGAAGGGGCATCACTCACTAACACAGCCCGTGCATCACACACATGTATACTGTTGCTAGAATGGATTGACTATAGCTGCAGTGCATGCTGTTGTGTACCAACAGTTGATCCACACACTGGAGGCATTCTATCTTAGCAAAACTACCATAGACTGGTTTAATGACTACCTTTCTTGTAGACAACAGGCTGTTCAATGGGAAAATAGCTTATCTGACCTACTCCCCACAAATATCGGTGTTCCCCAAGGATCTATCCTTGGTCCTCTTCTTTTCTCCATATTTATTAATGGTCTACACTCTATCATTCCCAAAGCCACCTGTATACAATATGCAGACGACTCCACCCTGATCTGCTCTGACATTTCTCTCGCCAAACTCCAAGTCGCAACCCAAAACTGTTTCTCCCTAGTTGAAAAATGGTTCTTGGAACTAAAACTTTACTTAACCCATCCAAAACCAAATTACTTCTGTTTTCCCCACTACTTCTACCCTCAAGGAAATGAATCTCCTAGCACCAACCGCCCCACCATTCACGTGACCTCAAATAATGGGACCATAATCGACCCTGTCTCCCACACCAAACTACTAGGCGTGACCATAGACCACAAGCTTAAATTTGATACATATCAGCCTAACCATTAAGTCGGTAAACAAGAAACTCGGGTTCATGTATAGAATTAAGAACTTCCTAACCCACACACTAAACTAACCATTGCCGGACCCACCTCCTTTCCACACTCCTCTATGCCTCCCGATATTCTCCTTCCTTAACAAAAGAGAACTCAACAAACTATCTACAACCTATAACCACATAGCCAGATTTATAACAGGAATGCCCTATCACACACATCACTGCAACAATCTAAGGACTCTAGAATGGTTAGAACTACCCAACATTCTCAAACTCAATCAACTCACTGAGGCATTCAAAGCAATCAACTATCCTGACAAAACCCCTCAATGAACAAAATATTTACCCCTACTCTAACCTTACATCCCTTAGGTCATCCAAAAGCTTACAAATACAAACTATTAAATCTAACAACTCGGGAGGTGAAGCACTCTATGCTAATTCTATTGGAAAATCCTGGAATGCCCTCCCAAACAACCTAAGACAGAAGACCTCTCTCCACCAATTCAAAAAACAACTCAAAGATCTCCTAAAGTCTGAATGGCTATGCCCGTGTTCTAATCCAGACTAATAGTAAACATTCCAGGACTACCTAATTTCTACCCAATCCAAACCGCAAGGGTCCTCATTGTAGCCATGTTAGTCCATCTACCTAAGTCTGTTTACCTCTTTAAATTATTTGTATAACCCTATTACTTGTTTATTTGACTTTGAATGTAATACTTATTGCTTGATCTTCTGATGTTTTTGTTAATCTACCTCTATTCTTTGGAGCTTTTCTCCCCGGGCCTCTACTGAAAATGGACATGTATCCAGCTAGACTAGCCCGGTCAACAAATGTAAAATAAAATAAAATAAAATAAAATAAATAAATAAAATAAATATGTTATGCATGTTGACAGATGCGTAATGGGAGGACTGTGTGTACTAATTTTGTGCAACCTCACCTGTGTGTGTGTGTGTGTGTGTGTGTGTGTGTGTGTGTGTGTGTGTGTGTGTGTGTGTGTGTCTGTTTGTGTGTGTGTGTGTGTGTGTGTGTGCGCGCGCGTGTGTGTGTGTGTGTGTGTGTGTGTGTGTGTGTGTGTGTGTGTGTGTGTGTGGGTGGTTATTTTGCCTGTAGATTCACTCTGGTGAAGTGGAGGGAGGTTGATGCATGTAAGATATGTGTGTGTTTGTGTGGGTGTCCATGTATGCACATGTGTGATTGTGGGGTTACTCATATGGCAGTACTTCCCTTTGGGATTGTGCAGTACATGAACAAAACTGCAGCTACGAACCAAAACTAAATCACAAAAACACCTTCAATGACTGAAGAAACATCAAACTGGCATGAAGTAATAGTTCAAAAGCTTTAATTGCATAAAAATCACAGCAAAACTGAATCAAGCACTTTCACCTGACTAATATCAGGCTTTATCAAGATTGTGCAGTACATGGACATGGACTGATACATGACACACCAGGAATACTTGTCTGATATGTAGCCACAGGAAAACTAATAGTATAATAAGGTCTGTAGCATGGAACATGCATTGGGAGGGAAAGTAGACACCAGGTATACCCTTAATATCACATTCAGCAGAGAGGTGACTGACAACCCACGTATGCAGCACTACAGATGCATTGCGGAATTACTAGACAACACCAGGGAGTGTATCCATATATTGCAGTTGTCACATGATAGGTTGATTGAGCAGTATATCTGGCATGTCCTGAGCAATACTTACACATGACACTCCAGTGTGTGACATTATGGAGTGAATGTAGTAGTCCCTCACATATAGGGGCCATGCTCATGATGTCTGGACATACACAGAGTGAAACCTGAATGGCAGCAGTGAGACCATGTAAAACTACTCCACTCAGGTCAATGAGGTAATGGAGTAACAGGTCTTGTGTTGTGATCACTTGTCTAGGCATTTAGAGGAATGATACATTTATAAGTCGTATTAATGAGTGTATGTTACCAAGTGTGATGCATGCTGGGGAACTTATGGGTATAAATGTGGAACTGTCTGTAAATTCACGGACAGGTAGGTATTAAGGTGGAATGTGTGTGTGTGTGTGTGTGTGTGTGTGTGTGTGTGTGTGTGTGTGTGTATGTATGTGTGTACTGATATGCAGTGCTGTACAAGTCTTAAAGTGCATATCTTGTTTTCCCCCCACAGGTGGCGAGGTGGGTCAGGGGCCCTCCTGCATGCAGTCTGATATTGGTGTCCATGCAGACACCAAAGATGATGATAGTACTGTTGAGCCACAGGTAAGGTTGTCAGGGGCCAAAACAGTGCCATCATTTCACATCCCCCTCTTAGCCACCCCAACCCTGCACACAGTTTCAGTGCCTATACATACCCCATCACCAGTGGCCATAGCAGAGGGACAGTTGGCAGTTAGTGGCAGTGTACAGGAGAGTGTGGTATCCATGCCTGCTGTGTCTGGTCACAGCAGGCATAGCTGGATGTCCGTCAGGGCACCACATAGGCAGATGTCCCATGGTGATCATGGTAAGGCCGCTGATCATCATGCCCCTGGCAGAAGTGTCACAACTGGTACCACCAGGCACATGTTTCAGGCTGTCATGGGGGCACAGGCACGTATGCAACTGTACATCAAACAGGGCCTGTGGCTGCATAGGGCTGCTCTCACATCTTCAAGCGGATTACTTCCATGAACTGTCTGGTGCTCTCCGTGCTCATACCATGGTCATGGATAGATGGTTTGGTGAGATGATAGGCCTCATCGACTGTGATTTGTCTGTGCTTGAACATGTGGTGGGAGTGCAGTGATGGCTGCGTGGATGTAGGCAAGCAACACCAACAGCTGGTGGTCAACATGGACATGCTAGGACACCAAGGTGCTCCCGTAGTGACAGTACCAGCCCCAGCACTGCGGGGGGGGGGGCACTGTCCACACCACACCACACCACACCACACCACAGCAGGCCATGAGCACGTGGTCCTGGCCAGTCCCAGGAGGGACATGGTTCCAGCAGACATCTGTCATCATCAGGGGAGAGTAGTGCATCGAGACCTGTACCTGGACATGCCAATGGAACCCCTGGCAGGCACAGTCCACATGTCTGTGGCTAGAGGTGGTGAACTGCACACCCTGCCAGGTATGGTCTGCAGCTGTCCATAAACACCTGTATAGGGCATCCAAATGGCAGAACTGTGTGCATGCACACCCACACACTATATGAACAAACCTAGGGCAACCCCATACCTACACACACCACATCACCATGCCCATTTCAACTCATTACACCCCCTGACCCACACACATGGTGTCAAATGTATGGCCCACCCTCAGCCTCTAGCAAACCAACAACATACCCTGTGCATATGATGAAACCTGTACCACATCCCTGTCATCCATAATATCAATGCAGGGACAGGATAATATGGTTCTGATCCACACGGTGACTCTACTACAGTGTACCAATGTACTGCAGTGTAACATGTTGTCAGGAGTAATGTTTAATGCATACATGTCAGGTAGTGTAGCCATTTAGCAATGATGCATTATAGCTGTTTGTAACGCTGGTTGCTTGATGTCTCTATAATGTTATCTATTTGTGTTGTAGTTGTACATGTGTCAGCAGCAGGATGGACTGCAGTCATATTCCACAAGGGGTATGGCACTGTGGTGACACAATGGCTGTGACATATCAGGGGTACAGCTGAACACATGCAACAGGTTTGTATGACAGTTATTGCCTGTTCCACATGGACAGGTGACCCGCTGGGACATGTATAATCTGCAACCTGATTTAGACCCATCCACATACATGCACACTCTTACTTGACAACACTGGGACTAGACCACTATCTAGGTATGTAGTGCTACTGAACTCTGTGGCTTTCATTGCACACACCACACAGTGTTTAGGGTAAGGTGTGTTCCAGGTTACATGTTACATGCAGAACATCCCCAGACATGTACAGTATGATAATGGGGGATGTAATGGTTGTATATGGACAATACATAGTGTGACATACCATCATATACACATTAACAGACACATAACAGGTAGACACACATCCGAGAGACCTGGCCCTATCGGTGCTAACTAATTTGTTCATGTGTCCAATGTGTTACAGGTAGGCTGCACACAGCACATGCATAACTGGGCTGGATTGTGGTATCAGTTACCTGTATGGTTGATGGTGACAGTGTTCAACATAAAGTGGTACATGGGACATATACCAGGTGTACCATGGTGTAATGACAGTGTACACAAAACCCACATCCCCCAGTGGATATTGTACTCCCTGGAACCCATGATGACACTCTGACATACCCACCATCACACATTGCCCACAACTGCAATACAACCCACTGTATATCACAATAGTGACACTACAGGGATATGCATCTAATGCACATGCCACAGACATAGTAGGGTATCGCATTGTCATGCCTCACCTATGGGCAACAACAACAACACTATATGTACTACTGTGTGACAATGCGTATTGTAATAGGAGTATGTGGCCTTGGAATGCTGTACCCTACAGATATACAGACATGCACAGATACACATACTTGCCAGAACTCAATGGGTATACCATGCCTATCGACCTATTTGTACAACACTCTTGTGCTGTTACTGCAAGGCTCATGTAGCTGGTAGGGAGAGGAGCATAACAGGGTACATGTAATGTCCGATACAGCAGCAGCCACATCTGACTATGGCAATGGGTGTTGCAGTGGTTGTGAAGGTCCTCATGGAAGTCCCAACTACAGGTGTACTAACACACAGACACTGCTATCCTCATTAATGCACACGTACACATGTGTCAATACTGGGGTGCATCGTTGCAGGTTGTCATAGCTGTGTACCTGGCTATTGTCCATGGAGAGATGAGTTGTGTAGGGCATACATGTACAGTGGTATCATGCCACCTGCCATGTGCCAGCAGGCACCCTATTGACATACACCACTGTGTTGACCCTCAGGGTGAGAGTGACATGCATCAGCCAATCCTCTGGTTGCCTCCTGCACATGGCCACTGAGGTGATCCAGTTGACATGTATGCAACATGTATTACAACACATGGTTAGTGTCTGTGATAGAGACCTGTGCCCAAGCATGTTCTGTTGACTGTGGTAGTGTAGTGGAGGTACGCGTGGCATGTGGTGTTGTCTCCTATATGTGCCAGTTATTACAGAGTTGGGCAGACATGTCAATGTCAATCAAGCATAGGTTGCCTGTACGTATCCGAGCTGGATACCTGCCACCTGCACATCTGTACAGGGACTGACAGTCATCAGCTTGGCAAGTAGCTATGCAGTAGGATGAATGTGTCAACAGAGGGACATTTGACAATAATATGTATGCCATTACTACATGTTGGAAGCCCTCACTAACATGTACTGTACAGAGGGTAGTCTACAGTTACATTCCATGTCAGATCATTATCCAGTAGGGGATATATACTGTGTCACAGCTCATACACCAGGAACATGACAAGGAGGCCTCAGAGTCCAGCTAGGCCTGCAGGTGTGTTTGTTGTCAGTAGTCCATTTAGCACTCTACTCTTTCCTGGGAAAGCATTGTCAACAGTAGTACAATCATGATACACTAAATGCCAGTGTGACAGCAGGTACCCTGGGTTACTACCCCTGTATGTAACACATTCACATGGATAACATTGCTGTATAGGTCTCATATACTTGTGTGTCCCAGACTTGACACTCGCATGCCTTGCTACTGTAATGGCAACACATAGGCGCATGTATTGTACATGGCATTACATACACTTATTACAGATGTCATTACCCTGCATTGTTATCAGACTGGGTGGTGAGAATTGGTTACCAGGGCTAAGCCATGCTTAGCAGGTGTCAGTATTGCTGCAATATAACAGCTAAGCAGATTTGCTTGCTGGTAAATGAAGTATACATGGTGTAAGTGCCCGTACGTTTAACCATACCTTAGCATGGCTTAGCTTCACACAAACCCGCGCAAACCCACTTAAAGCTGCTCAAAATTGCCTTAACCACTCTGTATCCAACAGCCCTTGTTCTGCCCAGCAACAAACTAAACAGCCCTTGCAGGCTTTGAACCCAGGACCCTGTACACTACAGTCACAACAATTAACTATTATGCCATGACTGCTGTGAAGTTGCTTTTCCAAGATATCTGTCATTACATATATTGATTAGTATTGAACAATTGCTTTTACTTCCACAATTGTGTAGTACTTGTTATTGATATTACTGTTGCATCACATATGTTGTTATATCATAATGTACACATATCAGATACATACAATGAGATACATCTGGGAAGGCATACACATGATATTTACGCATGACAGGAAAATGGATATATACTTATACATATGTTGATATATGTCTACATGTACCTGCACATGTATATTCATACATATGTCTGTCTACACATCTGTATAGTGCATAATATATATGGCCACGTGTAGATCTCTTTGTATATATATATATATATATATATATATATATATATATATATATATATATACACATGTATATATATATATATATATATATATATATATATATATATATATGTGTGTGTGTGTGTGTGTGTATATATAGATATATATGTATGCACATCCAATGTGTACAGATATACCCATGTATGTTGATATATATGTCGATATCTATAACTAAAGGTGCATACATATCTATTCAGATATACCTATTTATGTCAATATGTATATAGATATCCATAAGTATATGTGCATATGTATCTATATCTGTATATGTGTAGACATATGTTGCTGTGTATATGTATATATTTGAGTGTTTATATGTATAGGTGTATATATATATATATATATATATATATATATATATATATATATATATATATATACACACACAAATACAACCATATATGTATGTCGATATGTATATGTGTATGTATCTATATAGATATATGGATAAATATATATACATATATGTTTACCGTATGTCCATAACATGGAGTGGAGTCCTACCCCAGCACCAATAGTTCCAACCTCTTAGTGCAAGGGGAGGTCATATATGTATTGCAGGTATATAAGTAGATTGTTGCTACTGTAATAGGGGTTGTCTTAACAGACATGTTGTGTGCGGGAGGTCACATCTGCTTTTGACATGTGTGCCATTGGCTACTGACAGACATCCTAAGGACACCATAGTACAGTACCACTGCTAGCACAGTAATGATCCTATGGACTAATGCAGAGATATGACCAATATATGTGAACAGTCTGGCACTCTCTGGTCAGTCCAGAGGTGTACACATATCCCCTTCATGCGAGACATGTGGACCACGGCTCCCAATGTGGATGTTAATAGCCATGTACATGGATATATAATGTAAATACTGGACTATATATGCCCACACAGTTTATACATGCACACACGCCAGTCTGTCCTGACACATAATACCTGGAGGTCCAGGGGTCACATGGCCACATACTACCCAGTAGTTAGTGAAATACATCTGTACAGAATCCCACTGCTTTGTCAGAAATACACAGCAGTTATGGTGGCCTGGTAGCAGGATGTCTTACAAAGAACTGGACATAACAGCACACTGGGTATTTACACTGGCTGCTAGGCATGTCACAAAGCACTGTGCAAACTATAGGCAGACTGCCACCACACTGGACTACATTTTGTATGGGGGAATACACATGTACCTATGATTATAGTGGGCTCTACATGCATGTCACAGCACAGAGTAAGAGACACCTGTGAGAAAGTGCATACCCACAACCAGTGTAAACACAGCCACAGCCACATATGACACGCTTAATATGAAACTATATGGGCTGTCTGATAAACACCATCCTCATATGTGCCACTCACACACTAACCCTACATACACTGGGTCATAGCACTGTGTGGTCTGATGGCTGTCTGTGGTATGGTACACGTGTGTGTCTGGCCCTACATACATGTGAGCCAATAGAGTACCATACACTGGAGCAGCATGTAACATCAGATAGATCAGGACCAAGAAAAATGGCATCTACTGCAGTCTGTGCACAGCCCAAGGTACGTATGCACAATATACATACTGTCAACAATCACTCTAAGTACACAGACCCCAGTACTGTACACACAACTGCAGAATGGCCAAGTTATGTCCTGAGAAATAACCCCTACTATACATAACATGTCTGGCAGTCTGATATCCGACTGGCTTGTTATCCGGTATGATGTCAATAAATAATGGTGTACAGAACATATGCACTTTTTACTGCATGACATATGTACAAAGGTTGACAGACTTGTGGCTGGAGCTAAGAGCACTGCCCCAATATTGGCATGTTGCTGTGATAACCTCATACATTTACTGTTGTACCAGGGTTTGTTGTAATATATGTCCAATGAGGGATATGAAGTCAGTAACTCTCATGGCTGTCACCATGTACTGACTGCAATCCTCACACTATGCTTCTGCAGTTCTCAGATAGGTGTTCTGTGAGTAACACAAGAAACAAAAGGCTCCACACACTGCCCAGTCTGCAGATGACCCTACAGATGGGAGTTTCCACAAAAACACAGCACTGACATGACAGGTATTAAAACATGTAGACCAGCCATATCCACATGCACCCTGTTAAACTGACATTACTCCAAATGCAGAATAGTAACACTTACATTCTGTAGTCATGTCAGGCACATCCCCCTCCTGTCTGTAGGCCTGTTTCCAGAGTGTATGTTGTTAGAGGTAAATCCCAAAACCATTTATGGTGCTGTTTGCCAAACACCAGATCAAGGTCCTGCTCACAGTGAATGAAAAGGCCCAACACCAACATGATGTTCCTAGATATTGGAGTGTGTTTCCATGCAATTGTCTATGGGAATGTTACCACAGCTGTTCCACATGCAATCAGCTAGAGGAGGACTGCAATTCATGCAGAGGCCACCAGCTGATCATGGGCATCACTAACAAAACACAAGCTTCTGCCTAAGCAAAGCAGGTATATGTCTCTACATCCACAAGAGAGGGAGACAGACAGAGACAAAGTAAGTCAAGGAGGGGGTGGGAGAGTAAATCCTAAGCATGTTTGTGTCACACACATACCAGTACAGTGTTTAAACCTCTGACTGACTATGTATTGCTATCAGATGTCTATGCAGTTATTGCATGCGCCACATACCTTACATGTTGAGCAGCTGCCCAAACATATATGTGATGGTGAGTGACAGCTGCAACAGTGATATAGTAGTGATACATTAGGTGTAGTACACATGCCTGTCCACATGAACAGGTGTCAGTCAACACAGCCACACTCTGTCAGGGGCTCACACACATTGGCACACTTGGCAGTGTCAGGAATACACTTCCTGACTTGTTTGTTTGCCACAATACAGTAATGCGTAGGTATCACATGCACCACAGGGGTTATCCAGAGGTTATATGGGCAAAGGGTATGTGAAGGTGTCTGCCATCAGACAGTATGCTTCTGTATGCCAATGGGAGTTGTAGTGAAGGTGAATGTAGTCAAAAGCATGAAACACCATACACACACACACACACACACACACACACACACACACACACACACACACACACACACACACACACACACACACACACACAGGGTGCCAGTACTGACATGCATTGGCACATTGCTTCATGGGTGTGTAGTAGTTGACTGTGCCAGAAGGCTATACAAAGCTAGGTGAAGGGTATACCTTGGCATCAGGCCACATGACAATGATCTGCAGTGTGGCTCAGGGGTGTAGTGTCTGGATTGGCCCACACAGGTGGGTATTGTATTCACCATCCAGTCACCTGGGTTACTATTGTGTGTGGCCAGTGCTGTACAATGCTTGCCATGTATGTGTTCTTTAGCCCATGACATGGATGCTGTCTGGGATGTGCACACGTCCCACATGCATGTACAGTGATATGTGGAACTGTACCTGTGGTGTCTGGCCCATGTTGTGTACACAGATTGTTATCATCAGATGTGCCAGTAATGGCTTCATGTGGCGGGAACTGGTAATGGCAACAGGCTGACCCTGCACCTACATTGATAACATGATACAGGTATTCCCTGGTGTCAGTGGCATCTGTCCATACAGGGTATGTGTTTAAGGCATGGCATGTCCTTTGTGGGTCACATTTGATGGCACCATAGTTGTTGCAGATTCCAGTGGGGAAAATAGTGAAGGCTCACTGTCTGCAAGTCCGTGCTTATTGTACTGATTGACAGGGTACCATGCCCTCTGTAGTCCATTGATATCTCACCGTGGTTACTATCTGTGGGCAATATGCAGGGTGCTACCAACACAATGGTTGTTGCCTAGGCAAGTGTGTTTGTGTATGAGACATGGGTTGAGGGTGTTCTCTGGGTAATACAAGGGTTGAAACAAAAAACACTGTAGCAGGCTCCAAACCGTTTTGTGTAGTCCAGGATATATGAAATAACTGTTGAAATATCACAGCACAAACAATTCCACAAGAAGTTTAGGATCCAAACCTTGTTTAAGTGTCCAGGATATATAAAAAAAATCGTTAAAATCTCACAGCACAAACGATTCCATAATGCTGGGATATTTCAACAGTTATTTCATATATCCTGGACTACACAAAAGGTTTGGAGCCTGCTACAGTGTTTTTTGTTTCAACAGTTTACCTTTTGGTGCTTTTTTCTGCTTCTTAATACAAGTGTTGCTTACTTTGTTCACCAGGCCTTGATGTCACATGTAGGAGTAAGGTTCAGCACCCCAGCCTCTTGGCTATTTGACATCTGTTATCCTTGTAAGGTGGACATTGTGACATATAATAGGGCCACCATATAAGAGATTTGCAAAACCCACTTCACAATGAGTCCAGTTGTTACACACTCACAGCAAACCTCCACACAGGATACAAATGACATAACACAGACACACACACACACACACACTTGCCATGTCTGGGAATAGAACCCTAGCAAACTACTATATCACACTATAGAATTACACTGTTATAGGACACGCTACAGAAATTACTGGAGTATTCTCTTCCCAAAGGTGTATTTCACTGGGAATGGCATCAGTAGGCTTGCCAAAGTAGGTCAATGGAGGTTGTAATGACTGTGAATGGCCTCAAAAGCATTGCACCCTACACAGACAAACACACACCCACACTTGCCATGTCTGGGAATAGTACCCCTAACAAACTACTATATCACACTGCAGCATTATATTGTTATAGGACACACCACAGAGATTACTGAGCTGCTCCTTTCCCAAAGGTGTATTTCAAAGTAAATGACATCAGCAAGCTTGCCAAAGTAGGGCATTTGAATTGTAGTGAGTGTGACTAGCCTAAAAAGTAATGCTCCCTACACAGACAGAGACACACACACATACAAACACACACAGTTGCCATGTCTAGGATTAGAACTCCTACCTAACTAGGTTATCACACTACAGTATTATGATGTTATAGGGCACACCACAGAGATTACTGAGCTGCTCCTTTCCCAAGGGTGTATTTCAAAGTAAATGACATCAGCAGGCTTGCCAAAGTAGGGCATTTGAATTGTAGTGAGTGTGACTAGCCTAAAAAGCATTGCCCCCTACATAGACAGAGACACACAAACACAGTTGTTATGTCTGGGATTAGAACTCCTACCTCACTAGTTTATCACACTACAGCATTACGCAGTTATAGGACATGCCATGGAGACTACTGGGCCACTTCTTTCCCAAAGGTGTATTTCAAAGTGAATGACATCAGCAGGCTTGCCAAAGTAGGGCATTTGAATTGTAGTGAGTGTGACTAGCCTAAAAAGCATTGCTCCCTACACAGACAGACACACACGCACACACACACACACACACACACACACAGTTGCCATGTCTGGGATTAGAACTCCTACCTGACTAGCTTATTATACTACAGCATTACACAGTTATAGGACATGCCACAGAGATTACTGGGCTACCCCTTTCCCAAAGGTGTATTTCAAAGTGAATGACATCAGCAGACTTGCCATAGTAGGGCTATGGAAGGGCAATGTGTGTGCATGGGCCATAACCCATTCATCTAGAGGTAGACACACCCCACTCAGGCACATGCAGGTTTATATTCCGCAGGTATGTGTATACAACTGCTAGATGACTACTGCCTTGTACAGTCATGTTGCACAGCTAGCACTAACACCACAGAGTCTTTAATGCAGAGGGATACAAGTGGCTAATTTTTACAGTGAGTGACATTACACATCATGTGGTTGTAGCCATTTGGCTGTGTGCTGGGTGGGACAGGCCTCATGATGGAAGGCTCTTTGTCACTGTCACTCTCTTCCATACAACTATGTATGTGTACATTTGGCATATTATAATGTGTTGTCCTTGGATATATGTGTGTATTTCTATCCAATGTGTGTGCAAATCATGACTGGTGCATACTGAGGAATGTATGCACTAACATCTGCAACTGTCTGATATGTATGGTCCACTGTTGTTGGCAGACATGGGCTTCATTTGTTTAAGTGTGTGAGCATGCCCAGTATGACTTTTCAGTATGTTGTTGTCTGACATTGTCTTCATTTCTCTTCATTGTCATTTCTCTAAGTGTGTGAGCATGCCCAGTATGCCCTTCTGTATTGAATGTGTGTATCCATTCCAGTTAGTTTGTACTCCAGTGCAGTCTTTTGTGTTTTACACCTACAGCTAGCAAACTGTTTCTGCAGTATATCTGTAGATCAGTTGGCAATATGGGGTCAAACTGTGCAAGGGATAGTGTGTACTGTAGGTGATTGTGTCTCTGCTGCTTCTGCTGCATGGTACTGGTGTTAACAGAGATGTTCAGACATGTGTACTGTTATACACTGTGATGCTTTATGTCCTCAAGTACTGTCAGCTTGACATTTTTGCCCACAGTGATGTCCTGGGGAACACAGGGTGAATGCAGCTGTGTCCAGTATTGTGGTCAAACACCTACATATTCATGGAAAGGTATGCCATTCTGGAGGGGGAGCTGCAGACACTTGCTGCTTGGTCTGTGTATCCAGTTCAGCACCTTGGTACAGTGATGACAAAGGATCCCATACTTCTACATCCATCGACGTGACTGTATGGCCATATCTTGCTGTGGCAATTCCTCACATCTGTACAGATTCACACAGGTTACCTAGAGGCAGCGGTCATAAGTCAGGTCATTACCCCTATTGTGGTGTACAGGCAGGTTTGTAGCCACCCAATTTTGTGTTTGCAGTGAGGGATGTGCACATGGCTGTGTGTTGGACTTTGCACATTCCATGCTACCCATAATCCCACCCCCCTCTATTATTCTGTCACCTTCCATACATTATGCATACATTCTCTGTCACTTTCCCTGTAGTTATCATGTCATCACATCTGTGTTTTGGTGTTGGTCCACAGTTCATGCAGTGGGACATGGTGGACATGTTACTGTGATTTGTCCACATGGCCTTGCATATGGCTTATGTGAAGTGTGTTATGTTGTTATTTGGGTGTCCATGACATAACATACATTGGCAGTATGGGTGAGATGCATATCTTTGGCAGAGGCCTGTAGACCATTTGGTGGTGATGCAGGCCAGCTCTGG
The DNA here is from genome assembly GCF_019279795.1 of Protopterus annectens. Taxonomy (NCBI): domain Eukaryota; kingdom Metazoa; phylum Chordata; order Ceratodontiformes; family Protopteridae; genus Protopterus; species Protopterus annectens. The sequence goes on from NC_056729.1 coordinate 508,443,088, forward strand.
CATGTCATTGCATTCTGTCAGTCCTACAGTCCCAGACTGCCATACAGTATATTCCTCTCGGGTGACAGGGTAGGTTTGCTAGGTGTTCATGCCAATACTTTCTATCAGTATTGATCAGGTGGTGTGGATGCTGGCAGGGTGCTGTTTACAGCTAGGGACACACCTGCATTTGACACCTGCACTGCATGCTGAATTCTTTTGCTATTGCCATACACAGGTGGTGGTCATATTGTACCCATTCCCAACAGCAGGGACCAGACTGGACAGGTACCTGTGGGTGGTGTTTGGGTGATCTGGCTGCATGTGTGCTATGGGCACTACTTACATCTGACTCGCAGATATGCATGGGACATTCCAGTTATGCTGGCTTGTGCAGGGACATCAGCCATTTCCCAATGCATCAGTCCTATCACCTTTGTGATCTGCAAGTGTTTTTTCCAGACTGCATTGGTATTCCCTAATACAAACCCAGATAATGTGATGCATACCTGTATGTACAATTCCAAGGGTGTGTCCATTTCATGGTTACACATTTTATACTGTATGTCTGGGATACTTTTCCCTGTGTACTGCTTGTATATCTAGCCCAACAGTCATGCCATGCCCATCTTTCAGATGGTGACACATATTACCACCATACATTTACAATGGCTTACTGCTAGCATGTGTTATATTGGGGAGCATTATCTTTGGCACTGCAGTTGTGAGGACTTGGCCCTGTCATCGGCAGTAATGGGCAATGGCCACCAGGTCAGACCTCAACATGCATACATACTGACCACTCTCAGAAAATATGAAACACGCACCAACCTAACACACCATACCTGCATATTCTACAAATGCTACTATCTATCCTGCTACCTTGGCCACCTCAGGTCATCTGTGCTCCACTGGTATTATACCTACACGTACATGTTACTACATGACTACACTGGATTGGAGGGGGCACACCTGACTGTTACTACATTTCTACATAGGATTGGGGGGCACACCTGACTGTTACAACGTCTCTACATCAGATTGGGGGGCACACCAGACTGTTTCTACATTTCTACATAGGATTGGGGGGGCACACTTGACTGTTTCTACATTTCTACATAGGATTGTGGGGGGGTGCACACCTGACTGTTACTACATTTCTACTTAGAATTGGGGAGTACACCTGACTGTTACTACATTTCTACTTAGGATTGGGGTGGGGAACACCTGATTGTTTCTACATTTCTACATAGGATTGGGGGGCACAACTGACTGTTTCTACATTTGTACACAGGAATGGGGGCACACCTAACTGTTTTCCACATTTCTACATAGGATGAGGGGCACACCTGACACTTTTACACATTTGCTATGACTGTACTAGTATGCCAGGTACTTCATTTCATTCTGTATTGTAACCTGTCATGCTGACTAGAGACATATCAGTGTACTACAGGTCTTAGGTTTGATTGACCTACATATCAGTTTCTGACTTCTTACCCTTCAGAACTCACATCCCATTGCCTGACCTGATGTAGACTGTCTGTGTAGGCCTGGGGGGGAGGTTACCCATAGCCATAATTCAGAGGCCTTAGCATGGCCTTTGTTTGTGTTTGTCTACACCTGTCCTGCTGGCTGGGACTGTTGTTGGTTATGTGAACCTCCCTGGCTGGCATGCGCGTGTCATATGGACACACATGTGGGCCAGCACATTTTCTGCAGTGGGTTTTCTCAATATGTGTAGTACTGGCTACTATGGTTACACCAGTATCTGTTACAGATCACATGCTGCCACTATAGGTGTCTACTATCTGCTGGCATCCCATTCAGCCACCCACTTCCTTTGCATGCTCAAGCCACCCGATTCCCTTGCATGCTCACATCCATAACATAGATACAAGTAACAACACATACTACTCCATTTGGCAATTGGTAAGACGTGTGACTTACCTTGTGGGTATGCCAGTACTGAGGATGGTGCTGGAGGGCTGCCTATGTCAGATGCACATAGTACACTCCCTATACATGTTTGCGACAAGATGGTGTCATGTTTGGCATCCCTTTTACTGTATGTGCGAGTCAGAGTGAGGTGTCATTCCTTGGGTCACTCCTGTGTCAGTGTATGTGCTATGAGTTGCCTCTTTGCCAAGGCCAGGGCATACTGGGCACACCTCCTTCTGCCTACTGGGGCAGGCTCAGGTTGTTCCTCCTCCAAGTCACTCTGTGCCTGTGCAGGCCTTGGCAATGGTGGGGGGCTGTGTGGCCCTGCGCCATGTTGTTCCTGCTCCAGTTGTTTCCACAGGATCATATTTTGTAGTATGGCACATACAATGACAATTTGAGTACATGCAGATGGGGAGTACTACAAGGCTCCACCGGATGTGTCCAGGCACCAGAACTGTGACTTAAGCATCCCAAACACACACTCTGTTATAATTCTGGTCTGTGCGTGTGCCTCATTATGGAGCTCTTGTTCTGGTGTGTGTGCATTCCTGATGGGTGTCATCAGCCATGGCTTTAGTGCATAAACAGCATCCCCCACTAGGTGACCGTAAGGGATATCCCCACTGGCAAATCTCTGGTTCAGCTGTGTCAAATGCCAGATGTGGGAATCATGATAGCTTCCAGGGTAGCCAGCACACACATTCATTATTATGCCCTGTGCATCACACATGACCTGGCAGTTGATGGAGGGGAAGCCCTTGTGGTTGATGTAGACCATATCCCGCTCACTGGGTGGTGCTTTGATGCATATGTGCGTGCAGTTTATAGCACCCACTACCTTAGGGTATTCTGCTATTTGGTGTAAGAGACACATTTTGCTGGCCAATGCCTCATGGGTGTTGGGGAAATATACGTGCTCACCGGCATGTACTAACATGGCATCCAGGAGCTGGTGGAGTACCCTGGATGCTGATGCCTGTGAGATCCTCATGATATCCCCAGTTGGCCTTTAGAATGTACTTGTAGCTAGTATTCTTAGGCCTACACATACCTGGGTAGCCACTGGGATGGGTTCCCCTCTGTTAGTTCTGTGTGTCAGGCATGGACGGCACAGCTCAAAAATTTGCTGTAGGAGGTCCCTGTCCACCCTATAGCGCTCCACTATCTTCAGCTCATGTAGCCCCTGCTAGGTTATCCTGGGTCTGTACCCTCTTTCCTGTCTCCTGACTGTGGGTCTGTCAACAACAATCTCATCCTCACCACCCTCAGCCTCTTCCACATGTTGATGTATGATAGCTATTGCAGGCCCTATCATTATGTTGCATTTGTTTGTTAAAATTCTCCCACTTGTATACACCGGTGGTGTAGAGTATGTGGAAAAAATCAGAGGGAAAGGTGTTTGCATAGTTTATATTAGTGTTCTGGGCTGGGCTGGGCTGCTGCCTGTGTAATTGGCTGATTCTGATACATTTCACCTGCCAGCTATGCTAGTTCTCTCTGATTACCTTCCTACTGCTGTTTCCCTTTCCATTGCCTTTCTGTTTAAGCCTGGGGGTACGCAGCACAAATACAGTGTGCAAATGTACACAGAGCTGCTTGCTATTTCCTAGTTTACTTTTTTTTTCCCCTTTAAAACCCGGTGTGCGGCGCGCACACCCACTTAGGCAATGTAAAGAGTGCTAGGCAGCCTCAGACACATCCCCTTACTTAGCTTTGCTAAGCAAAGGGCAAACCCAAGCCACAGGACTCCAATCCACTTACAGTATGCCTGACACACACCCCTATGATGTCAGCTAACTCCTAGGCTTGCACCAAGCTATTCCTGCTCTTACACTGTAGGGTGCTGACTAGGATTGAGGGGAAATCTGGGATTCAGTATCATTCCCCTCATTTGCATAGGATTGCCTGCTGATGCATAGTTACAGGTCCCACACTGAGCCTAACCCCTTAGCAACCACTATTCACTGGCCATGTTGTCTTCTACCTGCCATTGAGTATAATGGCAAAATAGTGATTTTGGTTAGAATGCTTATTTTAGTTTTTTTTTTTATTTTTCACCTGATCCCATTTGCGCACCACTGCCCTAGGCTTAAACTGCCAAAATCAGCTAAAAAAATTAAAAGTTTTTTTTTTGCAACTGTTTTCCATGCCAATGGCCATATATTTGGCCATTGGAATGGTTTCAACATAATAATAAGGTTTCAGATACCTGCTGTTACCTGGACTGTGTTTAAGCTTCTGTGTTTGGCCATACCTTACTTGGGCAAAAAGGAAGCTTCTTTGTTCACCAGTGAGAGTGGGGAGCTCTGAACAGCCTACCTGCCCTTGGAGGAGTGGTTTCTGCCCAGAACTTATAGTTTTGTAGGCCATTTTGGGCTAATTTCTATCTCTTTAATCTTTCTGATATAAAAAATGCATTTGCATGGTTTTGCGAGGCGGGCAGTGCCGGTAGGTTAGGGTTAAACTATTCCCGACGCCACTAAGTCTAATCTTCAGTTAACTAGACAAACCTTCAACTTTAGCACTCAAACCATTCATTTTACAGCCCAGCACTTGCTTAAAACTCATAACAACCCCTAGCACTAGCCCCCCTTATAATGTTCAAAAGGACAAGGCCCTGTATTCGTCCACACCAGTCAATCAGGAAAACAGCTCACTCTACATATTCAGGCATGTCCAAAGGACAGTTTCCGGTGTACTCTCCAGTCCAACTGGTGAATCTGGGCATTTTGAGGCAATGTTGCAACTGCCTCATGTACACAGACAACCCTCTCCTCCTGCCACCAAACACTAATATATGCGAGAGATGCAATTATGCAGCCAGACTGGAGGCAAAGCTCTCTCAACCCCAGACTGTAACTGACTGTCAAGAGGAGAAGGGTAATACTTGCAACACAACACCAGTCTCACATAGACCTAATAAACCAACACAGGCAAATAACACACATAAATACACAAAAACATACTCAGAGGCTCTAAATAAAAATCTGCAAAAGCAGCAAAGACCACCAAAGCAGACATACAAGCAACCTCCACAACTCATCACCAACCATGAAACATACTTCACATAATCAGCGTGCCATGCAATCACAGCCCTTAAGGCAAAATAACATACCCAACACACTAGTGATAGGTGACTCTATAGTCAGGCACACTGATGTCCCACTAACTAGGCTGGACAAGGAGAAGGTTACAGTTAGCTGCCAGTTAGCTGCCTGCCAAGCACTCAGGTCACTCCAGAACAAGTACAAATATGACTCTGTCATTGTACGTGGTGTGAATGACCTGAGACGTACCTCCCTGGACTACATGAAAAGAGACAATGGAAGAGCTCTCTGATCATGTAGCCCAGGCAGGTATGACCCTGACCCTGAGTAGCATCCTACCCTCACCAAGAATGATGCCACAGTATAAAGAAAAAATGATTAACTTCAACAATTGGCTAAGTTTCTGGTGTCATTTAAAGGGGATCCAGTATCTGTCTGCCTGGGATGACATGCTCAACAAGCCATGTTGCTTCACAAGTGATGGCTTGCACCTGTCACCCTTAGGCTTTTGAATACTGGCAAAGGCTCTTGCTGCCCCCATAGTGCCTTTTTTAGGCAAGGCTCAAAAGACAAACCCACCATCGTAAATAGCACAAGTAACCAAAAACTTTGGGTAATGCTACTCAACGCCAGAAGTCTAAACCTCAAAAATCACACACTCGAGGTACTCCTCAGTATGGAGAACATTGATATCTGTGCAGTAACAGAAACCTGGTTTAAGGCTCCAGAGAGCACCCCAGCACTACCAGGCTATAATTTATACCATACCGTTTGGCCACAGATCCCGGACCAAAACAGAAAAGGCGGGGGTGTATCCATATTCATCAAGGATACTCACACCTCCAGGTTAGTGGCGTAGCACGATGCATCAGAAACCATCCAAGTGCAACTAACAATGGGCAAAACAGCAATCCAAATTGTAGCTTGCTACTGATCACCCACCATGACCCAGGACCCCCATTAAGCATTTCTAGAGACACTGGGAAATATGAAGGTCCTACCAAACACCCTAATACTGGGTGATTTCAACTACCCAAACATTAACTGGGAGAACTACTCAAGTACTAACTCCCTTTCCCAATGCTTCCTAGAATTCATAAACTTGAATGCCCTGGATCAACTGGTCAACACCCCCACCAGAGGGAACAACATATTGGACCTGGTCATCACCAGCATAGGCGACCGGTGTTCCACACCTGACATCAACCCCTCACTAGTTAGATCAGACCATAGACTAATCACTCTGGATATTCACATTCCACCCCCAACCCAATAAAGGAAACCACCATGAAAAACGTTTCAAAAGCAAACTTCACATTGCTTAAGACTGAGGTGGAATGGTTCACACACACCACACCAATGGATAATGCTGTCCAAGCTGCTGAAACCTATACAAAGGCACTCTATGATCACCTGCAGGAATGCATGGATTGCACTATCCCAAGTAAAACCAAGACACAATCCTCCAAGAAAAGGAAACCAGTCTGGTGGACCCCTGCCATAAACAGGCTCTACAATAGAAGGAGGAAACTAGTACAGATAAGAGAAAAATACCTAGAAGGAAAGACATCCCTGATCAGTATCAGCAAGAAACTATGATCCCTCATTAAATCATCCAAGGCTAGCTTCAAAAGAAAAATTGCCAAGGACTCCAAAGATAACCACAAAGTATTTTTAGCTATGTCAAAAACCTAAGTGGAAACTCTCAGATCTGCTCTGAGTTGGTGAAGAATGGCACAAAATACACAGAACTGACTGATATTACCAACATTTTGGAAGACAGGTTCAGTGCAAACTTTACACCCCCTCTCACCCCCTAAAGGGCCCATAACCATACCAGAAGAATGTAAGGCCACGGCAATCACTGATACACAGGTTAAAGCAGCCCTATCCAAATCCAAAAACACAGCCTCAATGGGACTGGACGGTGTCCTAGACTGTGTCTTACAAGAGCTCTGAAATGAACTAACCCCTCACCAAAACACAATTTTTAAACTCAGCCTCTCTACAGGCTACGTGCCTACAGAGTGGTACACAGCAACAGCTATCTCACTCCTCAAAGGTGGCACCACAATGAACCCCGGGAACTTTTGCCCTATAAGCCTGACTAGCCTGGTCTGCAAGGCTATGGAGCGCATCATCATGGAACTCATTAACAAAGACATTGGAAACCTCCAAACTTTGGACCTCATCCAGTTTGGCTTTGTTAAGGGCAGATCATGCCTCCTAAACCTGGTAGACTTCTTTGAGACAGTTACCAAGGTATTAGATGAGGTAAGGAGTTCCGCACAGCCTACCTGGACCTCGCAAATGCTTTTGGCACGATTCCCCATTCTGGTATTATAGACAAACTCACCAACATGAACATTAACCTCTACGTCATGAGATGGGTTACAAATTGACTCATAGACAGAACCCACATGGTGAGAGTTGCAGACTCTAGGTCCAACTCTAAACAGGTTACAAGTGGCATCCCTCATGGCTCAGTCCTAGGACCCCTCCTGCTCTGTATATACTTCTCAAAGGTACAGGCAAGCACAGGAGGACTTTGGCTGATCATGTTCACAGACGACTGCAAACTAGGGGCCATAATTGATTCTCCAGCTGATACAAACACCTTCCAGAAGGGTCTCACTAAGATGGATACCTGGTGTCAAAATCATGGCGACAAGCTGAATGCCAAAAAGTGCATAGTCATCCCCTTTGGAAAAAACAAAGTACCCCCGAACTACCACATAGGTGGTAGTCCCCTAAATACAGAAAAAGTAATAAGAGATTTGGGGACCCAGGTAGATAACAATCTCTCCTTTGATAATCATATTGCCAAGGTGGTTAGAAAATCCTTCTATGTGGCCCACCTAATCTCAAAAGGGTTCTCATCCAGAACAAAGGAGGTTATTGTGCCTCTCTACTCATCACTTATTAGACCCATTATAGAATACAATGCCCCATTTTAGATGTACTTTACAAGACACCTGCAACAGCTGGAAAGACCACAAAAGTACCTCACCAAGAGCATTACTGGCCTTAAACAGATGACCTATGCAGCCCGACTAAAGAAACTCCAGCTGTACTCAGTTGCATACCGCTTACTCAGAGGTGATCTCTGCTTGACATACAAGGCCATGTCCAACCCAGAATTGATGGATATGCACCACCTAAAAAAAAAAACAAATCCCTGAGAGCCACACGCCCTAGGGATATAAACCTTACCACAATGATAAATAGGATGTGCTGGAGGGATAGATTCCTGACCCAGAGACTCCCCATGCTTTGGAACAAGATTCCAATATACATCAGGCAGAGTCTCTCACTAGCACTCTTCAAGAGAAACCTTGACGGGTGGATGGGAAACAGAAAATTGCCCCCGGGAATCACTGCAGTGGCTCTGCTGGACAGAGGCACAGGGAACTAATGGCTCTGCTGGTCAGAGACACAGGGAACTAATCTAAGGGGTGGTGAAAGCCAACACATTCAGGCTAGGCTTATAAATGCCCTTGGGCAGATAGCCTAGTACTTACCTATGAACCTATATCCACCCTTTATTTGGAGCTGTCATGGCTCTGTTTTCTAGTCTGCAGAAAGGTACTTGGTTACTAACCGAGTACATTTCTACAGATTACACTAGTCCTGCACGGCTGGCTGCCAGCTTCCTGTATCACAACTTCACCTCATTTGCATGGATTTCACCTGCAAATGGGGTCATTTGCATACCGTGCAGGGCTTGTTGAATCTGGGGGTCTGTTTTCCATATTACTGTGTTTTTAGTAATTTTGAAAATTGTATTGTACTTAACTTTGTTGATATTAGCTTTGTAATAATTGTATGTGGAGCTTTTCTCCTCGGGCCTCCATTGAAAACGGGCTCATTTTGGCCCAATGTACTTTCCCAGTTAATAAACTTTAAATAAATCTTCTTCTTCTTCTTTTGGCTGCTCCCATTAGGGGTCACCACAGTGGATCATCTGTTTCCATTTCTTCCTGTCCTCTGCATCTTGCTCTGTCACACCATCCACCTGCATGTCTTCTCTCACCACATCCATAAACCTTATCTTAGGCCTTCTGCTTTTCCTGTTACCTGGCAGCTTCATCCTTAGCATCTTTTTCCCAATATACTCTGCATCCCTCCTCAGCACATGCCCAGACCAATGTAATCTTGCATCTCTGGCTTTGTCTCCAAACCTTCCAACCTGGGCTGACCCTCTAATATACTTATTTCTAATCCTGTCCACCCTCGTCACACCCAGTGCAAATCTTAACATCTTTAACTCTGCCATGTCCAGCTCTGACTCCTGCCTTTTTGTCAATGCCACTGCCACCAACCCATATAACATGGCTGATCTCACTACCTTCTTGTAGACCTTCTCTTTCACTCTTATTGGTACTTGTCTGTCACAAATCACTCCTGACAATCTTCTCCACCCACTCCATCCTGCTTGCACTCTCTTCTTCACCTCTCGTCCACACTCGCCATTACTCTGAACTATTGATCCCAAGTATTTAAAGTCATCCACCTTCACCACCTCTACTCCTTGCATCCTCACCATTCCTCTATCCTCCCTCTCATTTACACACATATATTCTGTCTTAGTCCTGCTGACCTTCATCCATCTTCTCTCTAGAGCATATCTCCACCTCTCCAGGGTCTCCTCCACCTGTTTCCTACTCTCACTACAGATCACAATGTCATCTGCAAACATCATAGTCCATGGGGGCTCCTGTCTGATCTCATCTGTCAACCTGTCCATCACCATTGCAAATAAGAAAGGGCTCAGAGCTGATCCTTGATGTAATCCTACCTCCACGTTAAACGCATCCATCACTCCCACCGCAGACCTCACCGCTGTCACACTACCCTTGTACATATCCTGTACCACTCTTACATACTTCTCTACACTCCCGACTTTCTCATACAATACCACAACTCCTCTCTAGGCACCCTGTCATATGCTTTCTCTAAGTCCACAAAGACACAATGCATCTCCTTCTGACCTTCTCTGTACTGCTCTATCAACATTCTCAGAGCAAACATCACATCTGTAGTGCTCTTTCCTGGCATGAGACCATACTGCTGATCACTAATCATCACTTCCCATCTTAACCTAGCTTCTACTACTCTTTCCTATAACTTCATGCTGTGACTGATCAATTTAATCCCTCTGTAGTTACTACAGCTCTGCACATCACCCTACAAAACTGCAAATAAATAAAAATAAATAAATACATACATAAATATATGCCAGAACTTGTAATTATGCCCAACAGCACAAAAAAAAAAAAAACTAATTGAAATACCTGCACTTTGAAAAATAAGTCTCCATAGCACAAGAACACTTTAAAAGCACTATACTTTGCGAAATCACTCATCAGTGTAAGAAATACTGTACTTTGCAAAGAAAATGTACACAGCAGATGAAGCTCAGAGTAAGAAACACTTCAAAATGAATGCACATTGCAAAATAACTATAGTTTGCACACAGCAAACTCTTTGAAATAATTACACCATAATAAAGCACACACTCTGCAAACATTTTGCATACTCTGAGATACTTCAAACAACGCTCGCTATGCTTTGAATGGTTTCAGTCAATGCAAAATAGTAGTGTATGCCCATATATGGTCTTTTACTAAAAAACATGCAGTCATCTTGCTTTTTAAGCTTATTTTTCCCTTTTGTTGTACTCAGTATGCCTATTTAACCTCTTATCATGCTCATTATACTGTTCTTGTGCTCGTTTTACTTTAAACATGCTCATTATGCAAACCGGAGATAATTCTGAGTCCCATATAAATATTTCTGATAGTTTTATCAAACATTGTGGTTTCAAATGCTTTGTTTAATTAATAATGTATTTTGTCCTACTCATTTGAATAAGAATGTGTTTTGTGCCTTATGAATTCTCCATTTCATTTTCTTTGCAAAATAAGTATTTGTGCAAGTTTTAGTTACCTGAACTTAATTTCTGGCCCTTTTTGATTGTTAGAGTACCGTTATCACCCAACCTGCTCAATATACCTTCATTGTCAACTCTGCACCTCATGGCTTGAAGAAGTTGCACTTTCAATCCCACTTCTGACACCATGTCGCTCATCTGGTCAAGATAAAACAGACAAACAGTTGTGGGAGCAGGTCAGCAGCTTTATTACACATAAAAACATCAGGAATGAAGCTTTGTAACTCAAACTTAGATAAACTTCTAAACAGACTGACTACTATACTCATACATGTTAACACTCTGGCTGTTCTCTCAAAATGGCATTGCTGCCTGCACGTGCTATTTATATGCATGTGTTTACATCTGGAAATGCTTCTTAAAGTTACACACACACTCTCTGTTCTACAACTATAGCAACCTGCATCCTATAGGCTGAACCAAGTTTGAAAACAGAGGGGACCAAAATTAGGAAATATTTACCATGGTTTAACACTCATATAAATTTAGCAAAAAAATCTTCAAACTTTCAAAGATTTCCTTGAGCATTTGTGTAAATACATGTTAACAATTCAAAATGATACACTAACAAATCTATAAGTTAATGAAATGGGGAGATTGTATCAACCCATTGAAGTTCAATGGAACAATTTGTACATGTACAGCAACAATCTTCAGTATGAAACAGCCTTTCAAAGCAGAAGTCAGACAAACTCCACAATTAAAACAAACACTGTGCCATGTTACTTCAATCAGCCAATGATACAAGATGGTACTGTCCCCTCACACACTGCAGGGATGAAAATGCTGCATTTAGAATAATTGTGTCTGAGGATTTCTAAATCTCAGCAAATTCCAAATAAACAAAAGTATGAGAGAGCTCCCTCTACAAAAACTGGACATGGCAAAGTTCACACTTGTCTCCTCTCTTACCAGAAAAATAATCAAAGTGAAAGGAATAAAGATGTGAATCACAGCAAAGCAGTAAATAACTTTCCTTAAGCTGGCACTGTCAACAACAGGTAAATTCACTTAATTAAAAAAATGGAGTTTAGTACCACATTTTCCAGCGCACCTTCACTGACAGGTAAAATCCTTGGTATAATGTATTCAAAAAATGTAATTGTGCTTTCTCCTAATTTCATGATTTTATTTCCAGTGTAATGCTCTCTAATATTCAGTACTTAAACAAAGCTTCAGATTATATGGAATCTCCTCCTGTTAATCAATGTCCTGTTACTAGAATAACTGGACTTCTCTAACTGAGCTCTATATTAACTCTTATTGCAGACCTGCAAACAGACTATGACCATTATCTTTGTTCCTCTTTATTTTTACATTCCTGTTTTTGAAACCTGTTTATTCAGTTTCCATGCTGCAAAGAGTGCATGTGTGTGTCTGTGTGTGTGTGTGTGTGTGTGTGTGTGTGTGTGTGTGTGTGTGTGTGTGTGTGTGTGTTTGTGTATGTGTGTGTGTGTGCGTGTGTTTGTGTATGTGTGTGTGCGTGTATGTGTGTGTTTGCATGCGTGCATGCTTGTGTGTGTGTGTGTGTGTGTGTGTGTGTGTGTGTGTGTGTGCGTGTGTATGTGTGTGTGTTTGCATGCATGTGTGTGTGTCTGTGTGTCTGTGTAAGTGTGTGCTTTTGTTCATGTGAAACTGAGAGTGAGAACAAGATCTTAAGAGTGAGAGTGAGACAGAACACTGCCTGCAACTGGCAATCCATTAGCACAGATTTGTTCCATGAGGGACACAGAAAAACTGTCAGGTAAAACCAGGACAGTAAAAAGGGGATTGCATTACCTTGCATTTCTGGATTTTTTTTCATTCATTTGCTCACAATGAGACATTCACTCAATACAGTAATTTTAACTGCTGGATGTGTGTGTGTATTTGTTTCTATATGTGTATGACTTTTCATGTATATTTTTATGTCTGCCTTTCAGTGTGCCTATATGTAATGCCCCATGGGGGGGTCTTTTTAGTTGAGTGACTTGCTCAGAGTAACACATACTCAAACCATGCATCTTTACTACTAGAGGCAAGAGCATTAATCCTCCACACCAACTGCCTGACCTCCACTGATGTTTATTTATTTTTTAATCTTTGGTAAATCACTGAGCATTGCAGCCAGCCAATGTCAGTCATTAGAATTTCATAGTTTCATAGTTTTTATGGTTTACAAAATACATGTTGATAACAAAACCTGTGTTGCTGTTAAATTTTAAAATGAATTGGAGTAGTCTGCTCATCTGTTTCCAGTTTTGCAGAACATCTCTGATGTTGCTTCATATTTATGCCTTCTATGTGTAAATCACTTAACCAGTCAGTGCTTCAGTACATTTGGAAACTTGGACTAGGCTCCTCCATTATCCCCTGGGCTGTAAGCCTAATAACTACCTATGAATTGGAATAGTCAATGTGTAAAAGAAGGAAATCAATTACTATAAACAGAAGCAATGTCATAAGAGCCATGTTCTTTGCATGAGATCCTTGCTTACTTTATTCTGTTGAATGTTGACTAGAATTTAGTTGTGAATAAACTGAGGAACATGAAGTCTATGAGTTTAATGTTACTATTTTAACTATGAATACAGTTTTAATTTACCTTCTGTTGTGCAGGTACCAGAGTAAAATGTACTGTACTTACGATACAACAGTTAGTCTATCACTTTGTGCAGATATGACTTCTTAAGGAGATACTTTTGTAGTACATGGCTAGATTTCCTCAGCATTCATTTGTCTTCTATGTGACTCTGATAAGTTACTTCACCAAACAAGGTTGCTCCTGAAAAAGGACCCTTGGTCCAGTGGGCTGTTCTAGGCTGTTAGCAATTGTTGCATACATGACTTTTGAATTCCTGCACCCTTAGTATAGGTGCTATTTAGTATTTCACTATACGCTATCTGAGTTTGAATCCTAGCCCATCTCATACAGTTTAATGGGTTGCCAGATGCAGTTTTACTAAATGTGAGTTTGAAGGGAAGAGACATTTACTGTTTCTCATGCTGTATGTTTTCAGTGTGAGAGTGTCAGTGATTTTTTTTTCTGTAAAATCTAAAATAAAGGTTTTAAATGAAACCTAAATCTTTATGACAACTGTAAAAGTAAGATAGAAAATATTATGTAAAATGACATGTTTGAACAGTATTTATGGTAACTGGGCAAACAGACAAGCAATGGGACATTGGAATGGCTGATGGTGGCCTGATTCATTACCCTACATAGGGCCTCATTTGTCCATGTGATCCAGCTCTGTAGACTTTGGAGGTGTAGGCTGCAGCAATGCATTATTAGGAATTCAAGTATGTCATACCACTACTGAGTGATGTCTGAGGGGATAGCTATTCTTGATGATAGTGAAGACATAAGAGGCCAAAATGAGATGTAGGTGTCCTGCAAGCATGTAACCCACTCCCCAAAAAGCACTATTTTGTATGCAGTGATATTTCTGATTTTTGCATGACTTGTGTGATGTTGAACAAAAACTTCTGCAACATTTATACTGCCGTTAACTGTTGTGATTTATTCATTACACTAAATAATGAATTGATTCATTAATAGTCTTGGATTGTGCAATATAGTCTCAACATGTTGCATTTCAGTAATATATTTTAAAATAAATTCTTTACAGCAGAGTGTGATCATGGTCAAATGGGGCCCTAGGCAAGGTAATGGATCAAGGTCTCCCACACACACATACACACAGCACTCCTCCCCATGCAACCCCCCCCCCATCATTCCCTTGTCCCATTACTTGGTTATTTCTCCCCAGTTATCATAAACACTGTTCAAACCTGTCAGTGTGCACATTATTTTCTTCTTTGGTTCCACAATGATTATTGGTATTTGAATTTACGTAAAACTTTTATTTCAGATTTTATAGCACCAACACTGCTAGCCATTTACTAAACAAAACAATACAGTCTCAAAATAAAAAAATGACAGCATAAACAGTAAAGTTCTCTGCCCTTGAAACTCACATTCATTGAAATGGCATTGAAACCCACATTCAAAGAAAATGCATTGTTTACCTTTGGACTGTTTTAAAAGGGTCTACTTCACGATGTCGAAAGCCGACATTACCGAAGCAGATATTGTCGGCACCACAACATCGAAAGCGCAGAACATCATGCAGGTAAACGGAAATCTCTGTAGGGTGAGATTTCCATTTACCTCATGTAGTGCGGTCTCGGAGTTGGAATATTTAAGTTGGGGGGTGTGGGTGGTGCAGGGGAGCTTGCCCTCCTGCCTACGCTAGTTACTTTTTATTTTTGTTCGTTTTTTTTTTTAATGTTATTCGATGTTTTACTACAGTGATCACTAGAAGTCAACCTTTAGTGATTTGATGTAGTAAGATTTCAATCATGAAAAACACAGACAAGCAAAGCTCAAATAACCAAGAAAAAAACTGCCAAAGTGGATCCAACAAAAAGACGCCAGTCGAAGTAAAAATCCCAAAATACTTTACTGTTTGTGAGCGCTTTCATGCATAAGATACATGCACTTCTTCAGACAAACTAGTAGCAAATGCTTCAGTACTATTATAGTCCCTCTAACTTTTCACATAATTGAATCATTGATTTAATTAGTTAATTAACCATCCCTTTAAAAAAACCTACTGCAGTTGAACATTTCTCAATGGAAAAATACTAAGTATATATATTCAATCTTGACCTTGACAGAACATTAAAATTAAAAAATCAGGAAATTTTTCCTAAACAAAGTATATACTTCGTACCCTTAACTTTATTTTAATTTATAAACATTAACAATGTATTTTCATCTAAAACACACCCGCTAAAATACTAAATGAATTATTATTTTGTTATGTATAAATATTGTACAAGGAAGAAAACTTTACAAACTATTTTTGATGAAATAAAAATATATTACATTAAAAACAATATACATTATACATTCATTACCTTCATCTCATAAGAGATTTTAATTTTAACAGACATTTGATGGAACACATTTCATTTATGCCTGGATGAATATAGGCACTAGTTTTGAGCTGCCACAATAGCTCAAATTCTTCTAGTTTGAGGTGCCAAGGGCCACCTCTGGGATTCAAGTCTATCTTTTGCACTACTATGAATAAAAAACCATGAGTTGGGTTTTCAGAAATATGTTTCGCTAAAGCATTTGTTAATACTCCCTTGGAAATTGCATACAGGTGCTCATATATTCGTTGTTTTAAGTGACGTTCCGTCTTCCCCAAATAGAACGCATGGCGCAGTTTTACAACTAGCGAGATATACTACTTGGCTATTGCAGTCACACTTGTTGTTCATATGGTATTTTACATCCCGAATTGTAAAGGAGGTACCTGTCTTTATATATTTACAGTATCTACAACGGCCACATCTATACATTCCATTATTCAGTTTTTGTTCCTTAGGTGTGCGTTCCAAAAGAACTTTTAGGAAGGAGCCTTCTTAAAAACAACTAATGGTTTTTGTCCTAAATTTTTACTCATGTGAGCATCCTGAGTGATAAATTCCCAATTATTATTAAGTATACGTCTAATTTCTGGTGACAGTATATTAAATTGTATGAGAAAACAAGTACTGTAATCCACTTGTTTTGAACCTACATTAACCAATGGGCATACTTCACTAGTCAAATTTTCATTCACAGTAAATGTATTAATCTGGTCTGTTTTTAGAATTGGTCCTAAAAGGCCAGTCTGTCTTTTATGGGAAACCTCAACTAACACAGAGTTAATTAATTTGTTCGGGTACCCTCTGTTTAAAAACATTGAAGCCAAATAATGACATTCTTCCTCGAATGCTGTTTCTTCGGAGCACATTCTTGAAGCCCGAACAATTTGACTTTTCACCACCCCTCTCTTCTGAAAGTAGGGGTGGCAACTAGTAAAATGAAGAAAATAATTACTATAATGAGGTTTCCGAAACACACTAGTGCAAAATATGCCTTTTTCGAAATCTTTTCGTATTAAAATGTCCAAATAATTTATGGAAATCTTATTAAAGCTGTAGGTAAAGGACAAAAAAGGGGTAAATGAATTCATAACTCCAATCAAATTTTGGGCCACTTCTTCATCTCCCTTAAATATTATAAGGATGTCGTCTTGGTACCTTGTGTACCATACGACGGCGTCCTTATATAATGAATGTTGGAACAAAAAAGTATGTTCCCAATAAGCCATTACTGAATTTGCAAAGCTGCCCCCACAAGGGGAGCCCATTGCAACACCTGTAAGCTGTAAATACAGATCTTTTTTGAACATAAAGAAATTATTACTCAACACCAATTCTAAAAGACTAACAATCAGATCAATGTTGTTCCCTGGCACTCGTTTATATAACAGAAAATCCCTAACCCAATCTATACCAATGTCTTGCGGAATCACCGTGTATAAATCCCTGACATCAGCTGTCAGGAAATTAAAATTGGTGTCAAAGGGAATGTTATTTAAAGATTCCAAAACGTGCCAGGAATCCTTACAAATTTGAGGCTCGGTCTTGAGTGTATCTTTCAACTTGTTGTCCACCCATTTAGCACATGAATAAGTAATGGACTGACGACCATCTATGATTGGTCTAAACGGGGGACTCTGAATGCTTTTGTGGAGCTTAGGGACTCCGAAAATAACTGGCACCAATGGAGCTAAGATAGTTAAGTATTGATATAAAGCAGTATCAATACTGCCCTCAATGAATAAGTCACTTAACACATTTTTTATTTTAGCATAGGCTTGGTTTAACTCATTTAAAGAGACTTTTCTGTAATTATCAGTTGATAACATAGTATGCATCTTTTCTTCATAGTCTTTTTCATACATTAACATGGCTCCACCCCCCTTGTCGGGCTTCATCACCCGAATTTTATGAGCTTTAACTATTGCGATCAAATTATTGTCACTTGCGTCAGGAGTTTTATTATGGGCAAGTTGGTTGGTCAAGCCCCTTAGATGAATTTCAGTGATCTTTTCAAACAAAAGAATGTTATTATCAAGGGGGGGGGGGTTGTACGTGCTAGATATACGTTCACTACAAAACACATTACTATTCTGTCCTAATATCAGCTTTAAATTGAGCTTTCGTGTGAATAATTTAAGGTCACATAGCATACGAGCAACATTAGGCTTCTGTGGTAAAACAAAATTAAAGCCTTTTGCTAGTAACTCAATGAAATCTTGAGAGACCTCAAATTTAGTATAGTTATAAACATGGAAGTCTCTACTATTGCTGAAAATAATTTCAGGTTGACAGTACATTACTTTCTGCGCCAGTTGTACGCCTTCTTGTTCTGCGTTTTCTTGCCCCAATTCGCATTCTTTTTCTTGGCGTTGGAATAAACGCGTTGAAAACCCTGTGGGTTTTTATGCTCAATTTGTCCTTGATTATTCCGCTGTTGACCCTGTTGGTTTTGTAGCCGTTCGCTACGTCGGGGTAAATTAGTATCATTGTCACTAAGGGACGTAAATTCGTCCAAAGTTGTTTCTAAATGTTCAGCATCATTTGTCATGTTGAAATTATTATTAATATTTGTTGTATATAATAATGTATATATAATATTTGACGGAACGTCACTTAAAACAACGAATATATGAGCACCTGTATGCAATTTCCAAGGGAGTATTAACAAATGCTTTAGCGAAACATATTTCTGAAAACCCAACTCATGTTTTTTTATTCATAGCAGTGCAAAAGATAGAGTTGAATCCCAGAGGTGGCCCTTAGCACCTCAAACTAGAAGAATTTGAGCTATTGTGGCAGCTCAAAACTAGTGCCTATATTCATCCAGGCATAAATGAAATGTGTTCCATCAAATGTCTGTTAAAATTAAAATCTCTTATGAGATGAAGGTAATGAATGTATAATGTATATTGTTTTTAATGTAATGTATTTTTATTTCATCAAAAATAGTTTGTAAAGTTTTCTTCCTTGTACAATATTTATACATAACAAAATAATAACTCATTTAGTATTTTAGCGGGTGTGTTTTAGATGAAAATACATTGTTAATGTTTATAAATTAAAATAAAGTTAAAGTCAAGTATATACTTTGTTTAGGAAAAATTTCCTGATTTTTTAATTTTAATGTTCTGTCAAGATCAAGATTGAATATATATACTTAGTATTTTTCCATTGAGAAATGTTCAACTGCAGTAGGTTTTTTTAAAGGGATGGTTAATTAACTAATTAAATCAATGATTCAATTATGTGAAAAGTTAGAGGGACTATAATAGTACTGAAGCATTTGCTATTAGTTTGTCTGAAGAAGTGCATGTATCTTATGCATGAAAGCGCTCACAAACAGTAAAGTATTTTGGGATTTTTACTTCGACTGGCGTCTTTTTGTTGGATCCACTTTGGCAGTTTTTTTCTTAGTAAGATTTCAATAACGTGATATAAACTCTTTTAAAAGCATAGGCCCTTGCACACATTTTTAGAACCACGCATATATACATGTTCTTTGATTCACCTTCCTTATTATATTAAATTATATTCCTTGTATAATACAGCAGTACATGTAGTTTCAAGCATACTGCCAGTAAGCAATGATGCAAAATGTATTAACCAGTATTGACCAAACTACCAATTTTAGAACATTTCACTATAAAAGGCCACTCAAACTTGTGTCATTACAGTCCACCAATACCAGTCAATATGCACAATCTACGCAGAAGTAAAAGTCATCTGAATAATTCCTCATTAAAGAGATATGTAAGTAATGAAGAGGTTGCTGCTGGCAAACAACTTTATATTTCACTGGTTCTTCTACAAATTCATTGCCTGCTGCCCTTGAAGAATAAATTACATATGTTACATTAAAAAAAAACTGGTAAGTTGGTAATATTACAATAGGGAAGGCATACCAATAACAGCTCCATAGTTACTAGTCATCTTATCTATAGATGGACACATTCAGGACTGCAGCACCCAGTTCCCCCTTTAAAGTACACAAGAGTATCAGCAACCAATCTACATGATGTGGGAGTACAACCCACAGCCTTATATACCAAAGGCAAGTATGCTACCTACTGTGCTACTAACACTGATTTTAAATTCTTTAGCACAAACAGTGACAGCCATTTACTAAACAAAACAGTTACACATTAAGAACAGACTTTGCATGAGCAGCAGTAAACTTCTCTTCCCTTTAAGCTCATAATTTCTTGAAAATGCACTGAAACTCACAATTCATTGAAAATGCACTGAAATGCTCAGTTCCTTGAAAATGTAAACATATTCATTGAGCAGTCTTGCAGATGGTGTAGAGGATTCGTGCTCTTGTTACCTGTAACCAGGATACAGGGCTTGACCCTGAGCAAATCAACTAACCTGCCATTCCTAACTAGGGTATTTTACACAGTAGGCATTTTACACACATACACACACACACACACACACACACACACACACACACACACACACACACACACACACACACACCACACTTTACCAGAATGAAAAACATCCTAAGTTAATACATAGAAAGAAGAAGAAGCAGAACTGCTCTGCAAACAGAAGAACCAACATGTGTATATGTGTATTGACTTGCACAGGATGAAGCATGTAGAGGGCATTCTTCTTTTTAAAGTTGTGGCAGCCCCCCCCACCCCCCACCCATTATGCCCTAGGCAACTGCGTTGATCACCTAGTACTGGATCTGGCTTTGCTTTGCAGCCTCCAGCAATTGCAAAGGGGTTGACATTTGTCAGGCCATATACTCTGCATTATTTGGAGTTATGATCAGAACTGTCTGATCTTCAACATCAATTATGTAGTCGTTGCTTTTTACTGTGATACAGTCTTCTCTGCAAGATCATTTTGTAAATAATTTCTGCATTTAGTTAAAAACCATTACACTGGCATGGATGAATAAAGCCCTGACTTGTTAAAGAGATGCTTCCTGTGGCATGGCACAGGGTCTGAATCTTCTTGCTTTTATTTACCGACTATATGACACTGAGCAAGACAGTACATTGGAGCATCTAGGGATTTGGGCTAGGCACTTTAAAGGCCTCCAGCACTGTGGGCCTAGTAACTAGGAACCTGTTGTCATTGTTCACCAGTCATTCAGCCATAGTTGATCTAGTTCAGGAATTCTTATTGCAGGATCACCAGCACAGCAGCATTTTTTAATGCAAAATGGTCAACGTATGCTCAAGAGCAGCAGGTACTGCATTAGTAGATGAGGCACTGAAATGAAAACTTGTTTGTCATTAGCAACTTCTGCATTTGTAATAGTACTCTTTAGTGGGAATTATTCAGATGACTTTTTCTTCTGCAGAGATTGGGCATATTGATTTAGCATATAT
>NC_056729.1:508466784-508489284 GCF_019279795.1 Protopterus annectens
GTCAAGCCCCTCTACACCCTGAATATGTAGGCAAACTCCCGTACCCTCAGTTTGTGAACATAGCCACTCAGAGTTCCACAGGCTCATGGAAGAGAGAGAGAGAGAAGTGAGTTTTACTTTTGTTTTCCTCCTTCTCCCTCTTCTCTGACTCCACAGTTCAGTGAAGGTATGATGCAGGAGATCTGAATTAGTGAAACATCAACTGCAGGAAAGTTGCCATTTTCCTACTTTTACAACTGCCCATTAATGAACTCAGTAAAGTAACCTGCCCGTTGCAACAGCTAAACCTCCTACCAATCCCACCATTTTGTGTACAAAGACTACAAAGGAAACATAAAGGTGCATTAATTTGTCTTGCAAGATCCTGAACCAAAAAATGTTAAATCACAAATGACTGAAAGCAAAACCTTAAAAAACAAAACATTAAAACTCAAAATGCTGAACCTGAAATGACTGAAAATGCTGCCATTATATAGCATTGCAGTACAGCAAAAGATAATGCCCTGGAGCAAGTCATTTTGCATTAACCCACACAGGGGGACTTTGCTCCCATTTCACTACTTAAGTATTTTTAAAATGTTTTCACAGTACCTTTAAGTTATGCTAAACACAACTATTTTTTTTGTCTTTTTAGTTTTTTTTTTTTTATCTAAAGTAGTGTAAATTTCATGAAAGATTAAGTCAAAGGAATTGCAGGCAAAACCCTTTACATTCTGGTGCAGGTAGGCATGACCACTCCATTAACTTTGTTTTATTGCAGGGCTACTTAATAATTGTGCTTACAGTCTGATGACTTTAAATCTTTTGTGTTTCAGTTGTTTGTGCTTTCAGTTTTTGCATTTTGTCATTCATGACTCAGTATTTTGCTCTTCTGCATTTTGGGGCAAAATCTTTTTTTAAACTCACTTTGACTTTCTTACTGAAAAAAAAAAGCTCATCGTGGTATGTTTTAGTACATGCACAATATTATTTAAGAAAAAAAACTGCATCTAAATGAGAACAGATATGTTTGATTTATTTGGCACTCCAGATGTAACTATTCATGTTTAAAAATGAATGTTTTTAAGAAACTCATTATTTCAAGCATATTCTAGTATAACATAAATATTCACTTTATAGCTATAGGTATTTTTTTGCAGTGGCACATCTGTAAACTATATTTAAAATTGTAAATCCTGTGGTTACTGTTATTTATTTTTTGAATTCTTTAGTTTCAGTAGCTTCCTAGAGCTCTCACAGTGGGATAGTCTCCACAGTAAAGGGACTGAATATTACAGATTCTTGTGCATGTCGGTCACTTTTAATTATAGTTTACAGTGCCATGAATTCAAAACAAAGTGAGGAGCATAGCAGTTACGTGTATGTATTACTGGGAAAATGAAAACAGTAAAGCTTTGAAGAGGTCTCGTTTTCTAAAATAAAACATAGTAACATTCTAATTTATGAAGGAATAGATATTAATACTGTCATCCTCCCCTTCATCATTATAAACATTTAAGAAACATGCTAGAGATTTATTCAAACTATAAACTTAAATGAATGATTCACCAATAATTTCAATGTAAGAAGAAATTCATACAATTAGAGGATCAAAAACTAATTCTGTCAAATGCCAGGTGTATTTGCATATTCAACCAATGCGGTGATATGTGAGATAGTTGAAAGAATCTTTATTAAGCACATCTTGTGACTAATCCATCACTTGATTAAAAAACATTGTAAACCAACTGAAGTGATTATGTAATCCACTTAATCATCTCATAAGAGATTCAACAGCAGATCATGGACTAAGGCACAGATTTTAGCAATCTATTTTTGTCCAATCCAGTCTCCTCTTATTTATTATTATTTGTTAGAGTCATAGGTCACCATAACCTGACAAAAACATATTATGTAATACATGTTAACAGAAAACTGTTCACTGTGATATATAAAAATATACATGCAAAATATTAGTAATTTTACACAGTCCTTAGCATCATAATAATTTTGTTAGGTATATTTTACAATACATTATTTTCTGGGCTTAGAAGTATTCTGAATCACGATTTGATATGCCAACTTGCCTACCTTTACATACACCTAAACTAATTTTGCTTTAGATTTGTTGACATGATTCCTTTAAAAAGAGGGACTCATCTTAACTGTTTTTTGTTAGTGGGCAATGTTAGTGCCCAGAAAACAATTGTAACAGCACACCTAACTATCATGTACTTAATGGACTTGATCTGAAAAACGTCATTAATTATGTGCACTAGTCTTAGTACCAAAATGCATTTGATACACTTTGAGAAGCATGATGAATTTTATGCTCTTATCTGACTGCCATCATGAACTCAGGATGCTGATATAAGAAAAAAATGGATCATGTAATCTAATCTGAGTATCAGTGAATCCATGACAATGATGTAACAGACTATATGAATCCTGCACTTTGATTTTAGAACAAACATAAATCTAGTATAGTTATCTAAGGAACAGTATGAATCCTGTGCCTCAGTCTTGGAGACATCAGGTTTACTGTTCACTAAATTATGAAACAATATGAATTCTGTACTCTGATTTGTCGGTACATTTATCTGAACTGAGATCCACTATGAATACATGATCTAAGAAGAAAATCTGAATGCTGTTTTCTGACCTGTGAAGGAGCATGGATCCACAGGGATCCTTTACTTTAATATGTGAACCATTATCAGTGTAGTGCCGCAGACAAAAAAACAATGTATATCATAAAATATGATTAATGAAACAACATGGCTCCTTTGGGTCTGTGGTAATGCATGCAAGATAGTTCCATGACAGAGTGGATTCATGCAAAGATCCTGACATTTAGCATTTACTTTACTACTCTCCAACCGCAGCTTCTAAATTTTTCTTTGTAATTTTGTTTTTTTGGTCTTTAAATAGATACATCATCAGATTATCCCTGAGATTGATTAACAATCATGTAGGTTCTGTGCTAAGCCTAAACTGTGTAAGCATATTAGCACTATAAGCATCAGCTTTAATCAAATATGCATATTGCTCGTTGTGCCTACACATATGCAAGCACCTTTTCATGGCCACAATATTGCTCACAGCCATAGAAAGCATATTAGCACTATAAGCATCAGCTTTAATCGAATATGCATATTGCTCATTGTGCCTACACATTTGCAAGCACCTTTTCATGACCAGCAATATTGCTCACAGCCATGGAAAGGTGCTTGCACGCAAGAACACAGAACATAAAAAAACAGCTTGCATATAGGCAAAGTTCAGAAACTAGCATGCTATAGCCCAGAAATATTAAGGGCATGTACAGTGGACAATGCTGAAATGAAAATGAAATGGTAAGTGAAATGGAGGGAATTGTACACAAATGCTAACTGCTTTATACTGCATAATTAATTAATGTTGAAGGGGAAATGTGTAAAGTATACTCATATACTGCAGGCAAATGTGATGAAGTATCTAAGAAGCGTTTCTAAGATAAATCCTGCAATACTGAGTTAATGATAATCAATATCAATGACAGTGCTGCAGATATGCACATAAATAAAAACAGATATGCTAATAACACACAGCATACATAAATCCCAAATGACAACACAGATGAGATGACAAATCAGAAGTTCAGGTTTTCCACTGCCAACTTGCAAGCATCTCAGACATCGCTATACTGGGCATGCTCACATGGAATTACAGGGAACAGTAAAATAAGAGCAATTCAACAGCAGCAACACACAAGAAAATGTTTTATCAGAAGTCCAATCACAGTTTAGGATGGTCTAGCAGCATGCCATAAAGTAAGACACTTTTACTGAATCCCTCGTCTACCATTAAGCTATATAGTGTGACAAAAACAATAAAAGTAATAAGGAAAAATCTGGATGAAAATATGCAATACAGAGCATAGTTATCTTGGGAACAGGTAATCTGTGTGAGCAATGAATGCCACAACAAATATATGCATCATCATGCATGCCACAAAAATACACTTATTGGTCATGTTATGAAGAAGATCCATGAAGGGCTTACAGCACTTTCCTGTCATAAGGTGTATGGATCCTCTGCCTTGTAGGACAGATCCTGATAAAATGGGACCTCTGAGTGTGCCACAGATATTGTCTGTTGGTAAGCCACTGTTAACTGACACATTTGTTTGTCAGACAGCTGATACCAGATTCAAACCCTGCCTGTTATACAAGGCTCTCTCTTGAGAGGTCTGTACTGACTGCATGTGCTACATCAGATAGCAGTGGAGGCCGTTACAAATAACTAAATTGAATATGTGAATTAAGAAAGGGGTTACGAATATAATAGGAACAATTGGAATTAGTCAGAATGCTGGAAAGTAGTAACACATGTTACTGTCCACACAACAGTGAGCAGTACACTCTCAATGTTTCTTTGACAAGGAAGCTGTTTCCATTATATAGGACACACACTGTCCCAGAATTGAGCCACATTCTATCTGTGTAGGTATGCTATAAAAGTCAATACTGAATACATATGCCACAGTAGCACTCACAGCATGACATGTCCTGAATAAACATTTCACAGCCATGCAATTAAAACCTGTGATGATATACCATTGTCTGACATAAAAATAGTTATGAATAACTAGACACAATGGTGTTTATATAGCACCAGTACATTCATATCATCCATATAATGTTTTCCTTTCAATAAAGAACAGCAAGCTATGTGACTACCTATTAATGACATGTGGATAAGTCACAGGTGCCATAGTGGGAGTATTACCACAACTGTGACACTCCACCTATACTAACTTATTACATCAGATCTATGTGCTGTAAACAATCTCTAAGTTAAAAGGGATGGTGGAGGCCTCTCCCTCTGTAAATGGACACATTATAATTGTGGTGGATGTCATTCATGCATTACAGTATAAGGCCACACACACACTGCTAACAGGCACTGAACATTTCACAACAGACAATACTTGATTCTTTACAAGATGAATGCATCAAGGTAGAAGTATCACTACAATTGTGAGATATGTTGGTATGTGAAGGCATGATGCTGCAAGGGATATGTGTGCCTCTAATTGTTGTACTAAGGCAACAACAAACAGAATATTGTCTTATTCCCTTGTGCCAGAGGATAACTTCCTACATACCTTATGTTTTGTAAGGAAAATGTAATCGCATGACATGATGAATGAATAAAAGCATTTCTATGTGAAAATTATCCTAGCTTTTTGTAAGAGAAATCAACATCTATATGTGAACAAAGCAAATGTGTTTGATAAGAGTTTTAGCAACACCCACACTACACCTCAAGCAACACATTGCCCTTCTAAACTCACACCACTAACACTCACACATATCAACACCAAATCCACATACGCAGAGGCCCATAACTGTAACCTGCCCAAGCAACAAGGACCTCTGAAGCTGAAATGCAAATGATCATCAATTACAACCAAAGTATCACACAGCTCACAACACCAGTGTGCCACCCAGCAACAGCCCCTAAGGCAAGACAACGTACCTAACACTTTAATCATAGGTGACTCTATATTCAGGCACACTGATATCCCACTCCCCAGGCTGAACAAGGAGAAAATTACAGTGAGCTGCCTATTGGGTGCCAAGATCCGCCACATAACCCATGCACTCAAGTCACTCTATAACAAGTACAAATATGACTCTGTCATTGTCCGTGTTGGAGTGAATGACTTGAGAAGTACCTCCCTGGACTACATGAAAAGAGACATGGAAGAGCTCTTGGATCATGTGGCCCAGGCAGGTATGACCCTAGCCCTGAGTAGCATCCTGCCTTCACCCAGAATGATATTACAATATAAGGACAAAATGACTGACTTCAACAATTGGCTAAGCTTCTGGTGTCATTCAAAGGGGATCCAGTATCTGTCTGCCTGGAATGATATGATCAACAGATCATGATGCTTTGCCAGAGATGGTCTGAACTTGTCACCCCTGGGATTCAGGTTACAGGCTTAGGCTCTTGCCACCCCTATAGTGCCTTTTTTAGGCAAAGTTCAAAGGACAAAACCACCACCGTAACAGGTACAAGCATACAAAATCTGAAGGTAATGCTACTTAATGCTAGAAGTCTAAACCTCAAAATGCACTCTCTCAAGGCACTCCTAAAAATGGAGAACATCGATATCTGTGCAGTAACTGAGACCTGGTTCAAGGCTCCAGACAGCACCCCTGTAATACCAGGCTACAACTCTTACCACACTTTTCGGCTACCAAATCAGGATCGAAACACTAAAGGTGGAGAGTGTCCATATTCTCCAAGGATATTCACACTACCAGGTTAGTTGCCCAACACAATGCGTCTGAAATTCTCCAGGTGCAACTAACACTAGGTAAGACTGCAATCCAAAATGTAGCTTGCTACAGATCCCCCACCATGACCCAAGATTGTCACTACACCTTTCTAAACATTCTGGAAAATATTAATATACAACCAAACACCATAATACTGGGTGATTTCAATTACCCTGCCATTAACTGGGAAAACTAATCATGCACCAACACCTTTGCCCAATGGTTCTTGGAATTCATAAATTCCAATGCCCTGGATCAACTAATCCATAGTCCCACCAGGGGCTCCAATATCCTAGACCTGGTCATTACCAACATAGGAGATAGATGCTCCACACCTATGGTCACCCCCTCGTTGGTCAGGCCAGACCATAAGCTAATCAACCTTAACATCCACATCCCACCCCACCCCCCAGTAAGGAAACCTCCATAAAAAAACTTCTCCAAGGCTAACTTCATGCTACTCAAGTCAGAAGTTACAAACTTCATGACACCCATGCCGACGGGAACTGAAAGTTTGACTATGGAGTCCTACACTAAGCCACTGTGTGAGCACATCCACTTATGCATGAATCGTGCCATCCCAAATAGAACCAAGATGCTCTCCTCCAAAAAAAGGAAGCCAATCTGGTGGTCCCCTGCCATAAACAAACTTTACAACAAAAGGAAAAAACTGTTGTAGAAAAGAAGAAAATTCCAGGATGCAGAAAACTCCCTTACCAGACTCAGTAAGAAGCTGAGATCCCTCATAAAATCCTCCAAAGCTAGTTACAAAAATAAAATTGCCAAAGATTCCAAAGACAAACACAAGGCATTCTATAACTATGTCAAGAATCTAAATGGCAATGCTCAGATCTGCTCTGAGCTACAACAGAATGGCATTAAATATACTGATCCCAAGGATATTGCCAATATCTTGGCAGATTGATTCAGTGCCAACTTCACCCCCCTCTTACCCCCTAAATGGCCTATCTCAGTACTGGAAAACTGCCAAATTCTGGTAATAATGGCCACACAGATAAAAAACGCACTCTCCAAAGCTAAGAATACAGCATCCATGGGACCAGATAACATCCCGAGCTGTTTACTACATGAACTACAAAATGAACTGGCACCTCACCTAAGTGTCATGTTTAATCATACCCTCACCTCAAGCTTCGTGCCCACTGAGTGGCGCACAGCTACAGTTATCCCACTCCACAAGGGGGGGATCCACCTTGGATCCTGGGAGCTACCACCCCATCAGTCTGTCGAGCCTGATCTGCAAGGCCATGGAGCGTATTATCATGGAACTTATAAACAAAGACATTGGCAACCTTAAAACACTGGACCCTACCCAGTTTGGGTTTGTGAAGGGCCGATCTTGTCTCCTGAACCTTATTGACTTCTTCTAATCAGTCTCCAGAGCCATGGACAAGGGTAAGGCGGTCCACACATCCTATCTGGACCTTGCCAAGGCCTTTGACACCACCCCCCACTATGGAATCATAGATAAACTTACTAAGCTGGGCATTAATCCCTATGTCACTCAATGGGTTGCCAACTGGCTTACTGACAGACCCCACACTGTAAAAGTAGCTGACTCCAAATCCAGCTCCAGACAAGTGACAAGTGGAGTACTTCAGGGTTCAGTCCTGGGACATCTCTTGTTTGGCATCTACTTCTCTGAAGTACAGGCCAACACTAAGGGACTCTGGCTAACAAAGTTTGCAGATGACTGCAAACTGGGAGCCATTATTGAATCCCTAAAATGATGTGGGTACTCTACAAAAGGGCCTTACAGAAACAGATGTTTGGTGCCAGAGTCATGGGCTCAAGCTCAATGCCAAGAAATGTATAGTTATCCCCTTTGGGAAAAAACATGTACCCATGAGTTATCACATAGGTGGCAGTACACTAAACACTGAAAGTGTGTTAAGAGACTTAGGGACACAGGTGGACAGTGGTCTCACCTTCAATAACCACATCACCACAACAATCAGGTAATCCTTCTATGTGGCACACCTCATCACTAAGGGCTTTTCATCCAGAAAAAAGGGGGTCATTGTCCCACTGTACGCATCCCTCATTAGACCCATTAAAGAATACAGTGCCCCATTTGGTGTATACCTCTCAAGACATATGCAACAACTGGAAAGGCTGCAGAAATACCTCACTAAAAGAATCACAGGCCTAGAGCAGATGCCCTATGCTGACCGCCTTAAAAAACTCCAGCTATACTCTGTCACATATCGTCTACTCCGAGGCAATCTCTGCTTAACTTACAAGGCCATGTCAAACCCAGAGCTGTTGGACATGCTACACTTAAAGAAATCCTACTCCCTCAGAGCCACACACTCCAGGGATCTAAATCTTGTTATCACAATAAACAAAGCATGCTGGTGGGATAGGTTCCTGACCGAGAGACTCCCCAGAATCTGGAATACACTTCCCATACATGTCAAGCAGAGTGCCTCTTTGGCCCTCTTCAAAAGGAACCTTGATGATTGGATGGGAGAAAGGAAATTCACCCTGGGGGTCATGTCACTCACCCTGCTGGACAGGGGTCCATAGAAGTAAATAGTGTGAGAAGAAATAGCCAGGAAAGTGTTATGTCTAGGCTTGTATAGGCCCTAGGGCCGACAGCCTAGTACCAACCTATGTACCCTATGAACCTATGGACGGTCACAATAAGACTGACACAACATAGTCTGAGCAGTAATGGCTGGATATGAACTTACTGCCAAAGATCGAAACCTAAAGATTAGTCCCTGAATTACTAGTGCTACACAACATGTTGATGTACAACTGTGGCAGTGCACATTTAAATGGATAACATTAACAGTGTTGATTAGCTGGATGTCTATACAGTGCTCAAAATGCACAATAACACTGTATGGCTACTCATCATATATGTATTTGAATAGTAGTATACACAGTATGAGGGTGAAAAACACTCATAGCTAGCCTCAAACATCCTACATATGTAGTTACACACTGTACAAAGCACAGTATCAAAGTAACACAACAAAGAAGCACTCATATTCGTACTGGGAGTAGGCTGACTTCTAAGGGAAGAGAGTCCACTTTTGTCAAAATGACCTCAGAGTTGTGTTTCATAGAGGACCTTTCAGTAAGAAGTGGGATAAGGGTGCTGTGTGAAGAGTTAAATGTATTTTTTTCAGGAGAAGTGGATACGGCAACACAGACGCATACTGATGTGGGGGTGGAGGGTGCAGTCCACCTCATGTGCAGTGCAAACAGCAAGGGTTTGCAGTCATGTCTTTTAAAAGTATTTTGCATTTCAAATGTGAGATGGATCCTTTAAGGGTTTTCTTCTGTAAGAATGCTCTGTTTGTGCGTCCCTGCATGAGGTAATGCATGCACCTGTTGCATAGTCCTTTTCAGTGTTCTGCCGTTCCGCACAGAATTTAAATACAAGTGTGTATGTGCTAGCAAGTGTGTGTGCATGTACATATGTGTCAGCTAGCAAGCATAACTCTCAAATCTGGATAAAGCCTAAAATAATGTGGGGACAAAAGCCCAACAACAGGGACATATTTTAAACATCGCTCTTATAAACTTAGAAAGTTGCTAGAATAACAGGATTTGTTTTAGCATGTATTTTCTGAATGACATGAAGTCTGAAACTCAAATGCATGTCATTATTTAGAAACTTCAATCCTCATTGACTTACCTGAAAACCAGAAATTTTGTGAGGAACAGATCAAAATACGAGGTAAAAATCAGGACAGTCAAGAACAATGTAGGTTAGTGAATATCCTCAAGCTCAAACCCTGTACCTTGGTTATAGAAAACAAGAGCCTGAATCTGCTACACCAACTACCGAGCTAGTAGCAAATAAGCTTTGGTAAATTTTTCAAGGAACTGAATTTCATTGCATTTGCAAGCAATTGTAAACGTTTTTCAGGAAACTGTGACCATCAAGGGAAGAGAGGTTTACTCCTGCTCATGCTGTCTGCTTTCAATGTGTATTTGGCCAGGTTAGCAAATGGTCATATCATAACAGGTAGCATACGTGCTCTTAATGCAGAAAGCTGTGAGTTCTACTCCCACACCATGCCAATAGACTGCTGGTACTGTGTTGCCCTTTGAAGGGGGTTGCTGCAGTTCTGAATGGGTTCTCCTCTGGATGAGATGCCTAGTAACTATAAATCTGCTGTCAGTTTGCCATCCATTCTCTGTTGCTATATTATCAACATACCAGTCTTTACAGTAACATAGTCAATGTATTCTTTAATGGAAGCAGGCACTGAATTTGTAGATGAAGCACAGAAATATAAAGTTGTTTGCTAGTAGCAACCTCTTTATTAGTTACAGATCCATTTAATGTGGAATTATTCAGATGACTTTAGAGGAAAGCAGTTTTAGTACTTAATAAATAAGCACTTATCCAGGCATGTCTAAGGGTCAGCTCTCAGTGATTTCTCCTGTCTACCTGATGAATTTGGGCATCTTGGGGCAATGCAGCAATTGCCTCATGTACACAGACAACCCTCTCCTCCTACCATCCAACACTACAACCCGTGAGAGATGCACTTATATAGCCAAACTGGAAGCAAAGCTCTCTTCACCCAAGACTGGATTAGACAGCCAAGAGGAGAAGATAAACACTTGCACCACACCACACTCATTACATAGTCCCTCAAAACCTACACCACAAAAACACACACATAGAAACACAAAACACACACCTACATTCACGGAGGCTCTCAATAAAAACCTGCCCAAGCATCAGGGACCTCCAAAGCAGAAACGCAAGCAAACTCCACCCCCCCAACACATCCCAAATGACACATAGCCCACAAACTCAGTGTGCCACTCATCCACAGCCCATAAAGCATAACAACATACCCAACACTCTAGTCATAGGCGACTCTATAGTCAGGCACACTGATGTTCCACTCACCAGGCTAAACAAGTAGAAAGTTACTGCCTGCTGCCTATAAGGTGCCAGGATCCATCACATAACGGACATACTCAGGTCACTCCACAACAAGTACAAATATGACACTGTCATTGTCCATGTTGGTGTGAATGACCTGAGATGTACCTCCCTGGACTACATGAAAAGAGACATGGAGGAGCTCTCTGATATTGTAGCCCAGGCAGGTATGGCCCTAGCCCTGAGTAGCATCCTGCCATCACCCAGAATGATACCACAGTACAGGGACAAAATGACTGACTTCAACAATTGGCTAAGCTTCTAGTGTCATTCTAAGGGGATCCAGTATTTGTCTGCCTGGGACATGATCGACAGACCACAATGCTGTGCCAGAGATGGCCTGCACCTGTCGCCCTTGGGATTCCGGATACAGGCTAAGGCTCTTGCCACCCCTATAATGCCTTTTTTAGACAAGGTTCAAATGAAAAATTCACCACTGTAACAGGTACAAGCAAGCACAATCTGAGGGTAATTCTACTCAGTGCTAGAAGTCTAAACCTCAAAATGCACTCACTCGAGGCACTCCTTAAAATGGAGAACATCGACATCTGTGCAGTGACAGAGACCTGGTTCAAAGCTCCAGAGAGCACCCCTGCATTACCAGGCTATAATTCATACCACACCTTTTGGCCACCTAATCCAGAACAAAGCACTAAAGGTGGAGGTGTGTCCATATTCATTAAGGATATCCACACCTCCAGGCTAGTTGCACAGCATAATGCATCAGAGATTATCCAAGTGCAACTAACTCTGGGCAAGACAGCAATCCAAATTGTAGCTTGCTACAGACCCCCTATCATACCCCAGGATTCCCACTCCTCATTTCTTGATACACTGGAAAGTATTAGGGTACAATCCAACACCCTAATAATGGGCGATTTCAACTACCCCACCATTAACTGGGAAAATTACTTATGTACCAACTCTTTTGCTCAACGTTTTTTGGAATTCATAAATTTCAATGCCTTGGATCAACTTATTCACACCCCCACCAGGGGCAGCATTATCCTAGACCTGGTCATTACCAACATGGGCAACCGGTGTTCCACACCAGAGGTCAATTCTTCGTTGGTCAGATCTGACCACAAGTTAATCAGCCTAGACATCTACATCCCGCCCCCGTCCCCAATTAGGGAAACCACAGTAAAAACCTTCTTCAAAGCCAACTTCACACTTCTTAAGACAGAAGTGGCAAACTTCATGACACCCATGCAGATGGACAATAGAGGTATGACTGCTGAATCCTACATAATGCACTTTATAAGCACTTACACGAGTGCATGGATCATGCTATCCCTAATAGAACCAAGATGCTATCCTCCAAAAAAAGGAAGCCAATCTGGTGGTCCTCTGCCATAAACAAACTCTACAACAGAAAAAAGAAACTGTTGCAAAAAAGAGTAAAATCCCATGACTGGAGGAACTCCCTGGTCAACCTCAGTAAGAAGCTGAGATCCCTCATAAAATCCTCCAAAGCTAGTTACGAAAAGAAAATTGCCACTGACTCTAAAGATAACCACAAAGCATTCTATAGCTATGTCAGTAATCTCAATGGCAACACTCAGATCGATCTGCTCTGAGTTGCAGCACAATGGCACTAAATATACAAAACCAACTGATATTGCCAACAACCTGGCAGATAGGTTCAGTGCTAACTTTACCCCCCTCTTACCCCCAAGAGGGCCCATCTCTATACCGGAAGAATGCAAAGTTCCTGTAATCACGGCTGCACAGGTAAAAAACACACTCTCCAAAGCCAAGAACACAGCATCCATGGGACCTGGCAATATCCCAGGCTGCATTCTACATGAACTACAGAATGAACTGGCACCCTACCTAAGTACCATGTTCAATCATAGCCTCACCTCAGGCTTTGTGCCCACTGAATGGTGCACTGCAATGGTTATCCCACTCCACAAAGGAGGAGCCATGATGGACCACAGGAACTACCACCCCATTAGCCTGACGAGCCTGGTCTGCAAGGCCATGGAACGTATTATCATGGAACTCATAAACAAAGTCATTGGTAATCTCCAAACTCTGGACCCTACTCAGTTCACATTTGTAAAAGGTATATCATGTCTCCTAAAACTGATTGACTTCTTTGAAGCAGTCACCAAAACCATAGATGAGGGTAAGGTGATTCACACAGCTTATCTAGATCTCGCCAAGGCTTTCGACACCATCCCCACTCTGGAATTATAGATAATCTCACTAAACTAGGTATGAATCCCTATGTCACAAGATGGGTTGCCATATGGCTCACAGACAGAACCCACTCTGTCAAAGTAGCAGACTCCAAATCTGACTTCAGACCAGTGACAAGTGGAGTACCACAGGGTTCAGTCCTGGGTCCTCTCCTGTTTGGTGTCTACTTCCCTGAAGTACAGCCTAACACAGAAGGTCTTTGGCTAGCAAAGTTTGCAGATGACTGCAAACTAGGAGCCATAATCGAAACTCCTACTGATGTGAACATACTATAAAAGGGCCTCACTGAGACAGATGCCTGGTGTCAAAGCCATGGCCTGAAGCTCAATGCCAAAAAGTGTATTGTCATCACTTTTGGTAAAAACTCTGTACCCATGAACTACCACATAAGTGGTAGTCTGCTTAACACCAAAAGTGTGATAAGAGACCTTGGGACACAGGTGGACAGTAGCTCTCCTTTGATAATCACATCACCACAGTGGTCAGGAAATCCTTCTACATGGCTCACCTCATCACAAAAAGTTTCTCATCCAGAAAAAAAGAGGTCATTGTTCCCCTCTACTCATCACTTATTAGACCCATTATAGAGTACAATGCCCCTTTTGGTATGTACCTCACAAGACATCTACAACAACTGGAAAGGCCACAGAAATACCTTGCAAAGAGGATTACTGGCCCCAAACAGATGCCCTACACAGACCGTCTCAAAAAACTGCAGCTTTACTCCGTCGCATATCTCCTACTCAGAGGTGATCTCTGCCTAACATACAAAGCTATGTCAAACCCAGAGCTGTTGGACATGCTCCACTTAAAGAAATCCCAATCCCTCTGAGCTACACGCTCTAGGGACCTAAACCTTGTCACCACAATAAACAGAACATGCAGGAGGGATAGATTCCTGTCCCAGAGACTTCCCATACTCTGGAACAGACTACCTATCTATGTCAAACAGAGTTCCTCATTAGCACTGTTCAAGAAAAATCTTGATGATTGGATGGGAAATAAGAAATTCACCCCAGGGATCACTTCTGTGGCTCTGCTCGACAGGGGCACATGAAAATAATTTTCTTGGGTGGCGAAAGCCAGAGTACCTTTTTGGCTAGGCTTATATAGACCCTAGGGCTAATAGCCTAGTACCTACCTATGAACCTTTGAACCTATGAACTTCTTCAGAGATTGACTATATTGTCTGGAATTGGTGGATGTAATGACAGAAGATTCAGTGGCCTTTTATGGTTGAAATGTTCTGAAATGCCCATTTTGTCATTATTGGGTCATACATTTTTTTCATTGCTTACTGGAAAAATTTTCAAAACTGCAAATTTAAAACACACTCTAAGAAGTTGTGCTGTATTATGCAAGGAATATAATTTAATACAATCAGGAAGGAGAGTCAAAGAACACATGCATGTATGCATTGTCCTGAAAATGTGTGCAAGGTGCTTATGGTTTGAAAACAGCCCAAAGGTAAACTTTATATGCCACTGTCCAGAGGCATTCTCTTTGACTATGGGTTTCAATGCCATTTCAATGAATAAGGGTTTCAATGGCAGAAAAGTTTACTCTTAATGCTAAGTCTGTTTTCATTGTGACATTGCATTGTTTTGTTTAGCAAATGTCTATTGGCGTTTATGGTATAAAATTTGATATAAAAGTTTGAAATTAAATCCAAATATCTGTAATCATTGTAGAAGTAAAGAAGAAAATAATATGCACACTGAGAGCTTTGAACAGTGTTAATGGTAACTTGGGAGAAAGTAATGGAACACCGGAATGACTGTAGGGGGGGTGTCCTTTGTATGTGTGTGTGTGTGTGTGTGTGTGTGTGTGTGTGTGTGTGTGTGTGTGTGTGTGTGTGTGTGTGTGTGTCTGTATGTGTGTGTGTCTGTGTGTGTGTGTGTGCATGTGTGTGCGTGTGTGTGCGTGTGTGTGTGTGTGTGTGTGTGTGTGTGTGTGTGTGTGTGTGTGTGTGTGTGTGTGTGTGTGTGTGTGTGTGTATGTGTGAGCATATGGAGGGTCCAATTCACTATCCTGCCTAGAGCCCCATTTGACCAAGATCTAGCTCTGAAGTTAACGCTTTGTTTTTTCCCCATGCATGTGTTGTGTCCGTGTGTCCGTGTATGAAAACATGGTATAGGATTGGAGGAAACTCAGAAGGAACAACAAACAAGACTGGAGAGAACCACGGTTATTTTTAAAATTAACAGCAGCTTTCTAGTTGTACAGTATTACAATGTATTACAGAGGTTTGCAGTGGAAAAGTTTTTTTTTTTTTTTTGGTTAATTGTACCCGGCAAACTGGATTAATCAGAGCAAGTGAATCAGCCAGGCATTGTGGACTACCAGAATAAAGGTAAGCATTTTCTTTTTAATGTGAATATAACCAAATTATTTTTAGGGAGGGGGATTGTGGCTAGGTTAGTGTGTGTGTGTGTGTGGGGGGGGGGGCGCTGTTTGCATTTGTCTGAATATGTTAAAGTTTGGCTTGTGTGTATATGTGTGCACATTTCTTTAAATATTTTGAAATATGATATTTATGCTCTTTTTTTACTTGTGCTTTTCTGTCCTCTTTTTGTTTTGGTGGGGTGGGGTAGCTAGCTGGGCTGTGGGTTAACATAACTTAGGACAAACTCGTAAAAAATACTAACTTCTTGCACCAAACACGGAACCTGGTACCTCAGCAAATCAGCTGAAAACACAGGTTAACATAACTTGCTTAGCTTAAATTCTGTCATTAACACTAGCAAGTGAATATTTGTGTTAATACATTGAAATATTTTATCCCCTTTTGTGGAGAAGGGTTGACTGTGCTGTGGATGAATGTAACTTCTCCTTTTCACTTGGTCAGTTAAAATTCCACCCTTCAGTTGCATTTGTTTGAATAAATCTGAATATTTATGCTTTTTTGGGGGGTTGTCAGTAACTTTGTCCTTTTCATATTATTTTAAAGGCTGGTTAATGTGCATTTGTAACTTTGTCCTTTTCCTATTATTTTAAACCCTGGTTAGTCTGCATTTGTGTAAAATAAATTGAATTTTGTTTTTTTTTTTTTTTGGGGGGGGGGGTTGGGGTGGCTAGCTATGCTATGGGAACTTTTGTTTTCATTTGCTCAGCTTAAAGTCTGGTAATAATGACTGGCTATTGCACATTTGTGTTCAATAAACTGGGATATTTATGTTTTTATTTTTTTCTTAGTAGGGGTGGATACCTGTGTTGTTGAAGAAATATCTAGTGCTCAGTTTAAATGCAGGCATTAATGGCTAGTGTGCATTTGTATGAAATAAATTGGATTATTGCATAAAACACATTTGAAACTGCCCCCAGTTTTACAGAATGTTCTTGTATTTGCTTAATATGTTTGGTCTGCAAATTGCTCTCATTTTGTTTCCTTAGCTTATAGTCTGCCTTTACATGACTAGTGTGCATGTGCATGAAATATGTTCCAACCTTTACTCTCTCTTTTGCTAGGTGCTGTATTTGTCAAACTAAGTTGAAACTGTTCCTGATTTTGCAGAATGTCCATGAGTTTGTTTCATCTTGATCTGTTCCTAGTAGAATTTGAGATCAACTGTCGACATAAGTTACCAAATCCTGAACTACTGGGTCAACTCTTAGGGATGTCTTGTCAATATCATACTCAGCTTTATAAAGGAGATGATAATACATTTTTGACATTTAGCTTTAGTACCATGATTCTGACACTAGTTACCTGTTTTGGATAAGCCTTCCTCTAGGATGGCTGATTATTTGGATGATTTGATCACTGCTCCTGTCTTGCTTTTTGCTGGTCATTATTTTGTATAATTTCATGATTATTACTAAAAATAATTGTCATAGAGGAGGAGGTGCTAGAAAAAATCTTTGTGGTGGGGGTGTTAAAAAATTCTGCAGTGGGTGTCAAATATGCTAGATACACCACTGCAGCAACAAGTACAACATGCACTCTCACAAACACAATTTTCCATGTCTGGCATCAGATCTTCTCTCTGTCTAGTTACAGAGTCTAGACAGCACTGTATTAAAATCAAGCACCACAGGAAAAGTCTGACTCTTAAGGGTAGAGAGTGCACTTTTGACAGAATGACCTCATCAGTGTGCTGTACAGAGGATGCTTTAGTAAAAAGAGGGCTAAGTGACCTGTATGAAGAATTAAATGTATTCTCAGGGGAAATGGATACAGCACCAAGTGTCACTGACAGGCTCTCACACACATACAAGCTTCCCATCTTGGACATTGAATGTCCTACCTATCTACTTACATAATTGAGGGAGCACTGTATTAGTCACAAGTGCCACTGGCAATGTCTGATTGTTATGGGTAGAGAATGCACTTTTGTAAGGTTGATATTATCAGTGTGTTTCATAGAGAAAGTTTCAGTAAAAACTGGGATAGGGGACCTGTTTGAAGAGTTAAATGTGTTCTTCACAGGGGAAGTGAATCTGGTACCAAGTGTTACATATATTCTCAGATATACAAGATTCCTGTGTTAGGCATCGAACCTCCTAATCATCTAGTTACATAATATAGAGAGCACTGCATTAGTGGCAAATGCCTCCAGCAAAGAATACCATTAACAAAATGAATTAGGAAATTCAAACTTTTTTAAATCCACTGTTTGAAACAGATAGTACTCTACATCACAGGTTGTGCAACAAATGCATATGTGTAGCATTACTACGATTATCACATGTAATGATATACTGTTCTACTAAAATGTAGATACTGTCCTTCATGTACATTGTATTACTGTGAGGGACATTGACATGTTTCACATTATGGAATGTGAAAAACATTCACTGTTGTAAACCACTGGATTATCTGTCAACTTTCCTGCTACTTCATGTTAGGATGATTGTACACTTGTATTGTCTCATACTTGTACTATGTCCATTGCCAAGACAAACATGCAAGTCAAATATAGGACAGTGCACTACAGAACAACAGTGATGGATTATGTGAGGCTAGATTAACCAAACTTGTAACACAGCTGCAAGTGGAAACACTGTATACCAGACATACATTAAACAACTGAATTGATTGTGTCAGCAGCATTCTGAAATCAAGATGACCTACTGACAAAAGTAATACAGGCATACAAACATTGTGCAATCTAAGACAAGAATGATTTAATTTTCTTATTTTTCTACTCTGAGCGCAGTGCTGTCAACCTGAATTGAGCTGATGATGCAAAGTATTAGTGTATGTGTAATAATATCTTGAAGTATTGAACTTAGAATGGGAATTAGCAGTAGCCTGTGGTGCTCTGGGCCAACTTTTGCACAAAGATCTGTAGAGGGCAAGTTCACAATAGGTATCAGACACATCGATATAACATCGGAATAATGCAGTGTTAAGTAAAGGTGTAGTCTTAATTTACATCTACAGGAGACAGACAAAACATTCTGTAACATTTGGTCAACCATCCATATTTGAAACTTTAAATTATTCCAAGAAAACCATTTATACCTGACTATTATCTAAGCACACAATGTAAAACATCATACTTGTGATAGTTAACATTTGGCACCACATTTCAGTAAACATGAATGCATGTATTCATCTTCACTACTCTACTGACCACTGTAATCTGTGCATCCAATTCTTTAGCTTGTTGAAAAGGACATTAAACTAAATAAACATA
Source organism: Protopterus annectens (assembly GCF_019279795.1). Lineage (NCBI taxonomy): Eukaryota > Metazoa > Chordata > Ceratodontiformes > Protopteridae > Protopterus > Protopterus annectens. The sequence goes on from NC_056729.1 coordinate 508,485,888, forward strand.
GCTTCACACAAATCCCAACATATTGCCATAAGCTGTGTAACTTCCATTCTGCCTTAGTTGCATTTGTTGCCTGGTACCAGACATTGCAAAAATTCAGAGGTAGAAGAATAATGACACAGAATGGAGACGGGTGAGATGGAGGCGGGGACAAGGTAGATTATGACAGAAGAAGAATAATGGTGGCTGACAACAATATGTAGCCAACAGCTACACAGAAAATAGTGTACCAGAAACACATTAACAGTTAATGGCTGCCCTAGAACACTTGAAATTAATCAAAAATCATTCTATACATGTGAACATTATCTCGTCATGCTACAAAGGAATTATTATATTGCTGCATTAAAATAACACAATTGAGGCACAGTGATGGATGCAGAGAGGAATAACACTATGTTTTGTGAGGCATGTAGGAACATCTGTATGGTATGTTTTATTAGATTAGCTTATATCTCTCTTGATCTCTACAGCAAAGCCCTTGTTATAGTTATAAATAAGGGGTAAGAGAGTGCAATAAACATGAATAGATAAGCAGGATAAAGCTGACTTAAAAAGTCTTCCTGTTTAGGCTGTGATGTTTTACAAATTATGTCTTGCTGACCTATTCAAATAGTATCTTAACATACTATTCAAATTGTATGTTAAGAAAATGTTTTATATGGAGAGAAATACAGACATTTGCAATTAAATGTATGACAGGAATATGAAATGTCATGAATTAATACATTGATCTATGTCTTAAACCCATGACATCGTGCAAAATAGGCTACAGAGTAATTATTTCAACATGCCACGTAAGAACTCCTACTTTATAACTTCCACTGCTTAAAAGCGGTTACAGTAACTGTTCCACAGTATTGCCTTTAGTCTATCTCTTTCTGTATTCCCATTACGTAACAGATTTAAGCACATTTGAGCAAAAGTAACTTGACCACTGTGCATTACACTGAAATCATCAGCTTTTAAAATAAAAAGTTAAACATTCACTGGGATTCAGTAAAGTTCTGTGCAACAATAAGCTACTCTTGCATGGAATGGATTGTGTCCGTGCAGCACAGCAGCGTGCCTTGCATATTCATGAAGGCGCGTTGCTGTAATGCCTACATGGACACGATCCGAGAATGAGTACAAGGGGTGTATTACAGCAGTGCCCATACATGTAACTCACCCCCTTCACTCAGAAAGTGCCATCATGGCACTTTTAAAAGCAAAAACACAGTTGTCTGCAGATATACTGCACAATTTTGCAGTACATCCACAGAACGCATGCCACAGACATGCATCTGGAGCGTGTCACCCCGGGCCTCTGCTGAAAATAGGCTTCCCATCCTAGTTGGACTTACCCGATCAACAAATGTTAAATGAATTAAAATAACAGTAGACACAACACAGACATGCCTGAATTCCCAAACACCTCACAAAATACAAGCTAACACAAAACCCGTTATCCCATGCACTTTTAAAGTGCTAAAATTGTCCCTAATGTTTTGCCCTTGTTCCCCCATTATGGCAGGCATACTCCTAAAGTGAGAAAAAATTTAATTTCATTTAAATCCTCAAAATCTTTTTTTTTTTTTTTTTATTAAATCAATAAAGTTTAACCATAGCTAAGCGGGTGTGCCCATCGCACAGCTATGCATAGCAGAGTTCAAACATAAAAATAAGTTAAATAGAAATATACACAGTACAAATAGTGAAATTGGAATAGTGTACCGGTTAGACTGTTTGCCTAGTATGTAGTCAGTTACAGTTCGAGCCCCACAGTAATCCATACATTTTCATATGTGAAACACAACTAAAATGTATTTTTCATAAATAGGTAGTGAATATTATTATGTATATGTTAGCCAGGGTAGTGTAGCAGCCCCAAATGTGAGATGTCAGTGAAATTTAAAGTTTAAGCAATATTTAGCATAGCTAAGCGGATTTGCGCATAGGTAAGTAGGGCTTAGCACCAACCACTTTAAGCAATGGTTATCTTTGCTAAGGGGGGTTTGCTCAGTGCTTAGTTTAGCTCAGCAGGTTCAAAACTGTACAATCACAGTAAAGGGTGGGAGATTAGCCCTATTTAAACCACGCAGGTGGGAATAAAGCAAACAACCAGTTGTAGCTCCCCACTGTAGGCACTATGGCTGGTGTAGGTGAAGGTGTGCACTTTTGGGTGCAGTGCTGGGGCATTAAGGAGTCCAGAGTCATGGTCAAACTCCTCATTAAAGACCATGAAGGGCGACTGCTGCAGGACCAGTACCAGGGCTCCCAATACAAAGCAGAGGTCTGGGACCATCTTGCCTGAGATCTCACCACTGCCACTGGCATCTCTCGGATTGGTGAGCAGGTACGATACCACTTTGCCGACTTGAAGCGGAGGAAGAGGCGCCTTTTAGACCAGTGGGGCCAAGATGCCTGGGCAGGGAATGCTCCCGCCATGTGAAAGTATTAGTCAGAATAAGAGTTTTCCAATGTCCAGCCTGTGTATGTGATGGATAGGTATGCATAAATGTTTTTCTTATCTCCTGTACAGCTGCAGATGAAAGATCTGTGAACTTGGAAGCCCATGCCAGCAGGATGCTACGGCTGCATTGCGAGGCTGGTGAGTAACAATCTAGCTGGTATTATTTAGGGCAAATAAATAAAAAGTAGAAGAATGTTACCTTTCAGTATTTAAGAATGGGTATGGTTTTTAATGACCGAAGAAGCCAGTAGGAGAGTAATAGTGACATACAGGTTAATTTATATATCAATAAAAGTGTAATTACTTGTCAATAAAAGCGAAAACTCCAGACTGGTTGTGTTTACTCTGGTATTTTATGACTTGAAAGTTTAATGCACCATGATCTGATATCAGAATAGTAATGTTGTGTTCACCACTGTTTTACACACTGTGCTATGTCAAAAGGTATGTATAGGAATGTATATAAAAGAATGTTGTAATCACAAGATCAGATTGTACAACCAAGAGAGAATTAGACAGAAAACATTCAAGAAAGAGACAGCAGTTTCTCAATATCTTGTTCTGACACAAACACACACACACACACACACACACACACACACACACACACACGCACACACGCACACACGCACACACGCACACACGCACACACGCACACATGCACACATGCACACATGCACACATACTCAGTATGAGTGCACATATGTAACCCTGACCACAGGTCTTCCAGGTAAGAGATGGTGTAAAATAGCTATAAGAAGGCTGTAATTATACACTGTGTACAAGCATACCACTGCCCAACCCAAGGCCATTAATTGTTGTAATAATACCTGTAGAGGAATGATTAGAGCAATTATCATTAAAGCTATGATGACTGCAAGAATCTACATTTGTTAACTGACATCTCTCTCTCCCCCAGCTTATCTTCATTAATAATCTAAACAC
>NC_056729.1:508491784-508609284 GCF_019279795.1 Protopterus annectens
ACTCCAGGGTCGCACTACAGTGGGGAAGGGGGCATATTCCATTTTCTTGCTAATAATACTTGTCAGTCAAATGAAGTGTCAGTCAAATGAAGTGTCAGGCAAATGAAATTTCAGTCAAATGGGGTCAGGCAAATGAGTGTCAGGCAAATGAAAGTTAGGTCAAAAGAAGTAGACCCATATATATATATATATATATATATATATATATATATATATATATAAAACAAAAAGCTACTAGTGAGTGGTTTTAAACATAAATAAAAAACAGTAAATAACAGACATGGAATGGTAACCATGCCAACAGTGACATAATATATAAAGTAACCTGCCAATCAATAGAATTAGCAAAATGAATTAGTATGAAAAGAAAAACCTAACTAAACCACCTATGTGCACACTTAATATTTACATTTTCATTGATACCAGGAGGGGCATCAGCATTAAGTCTAAACTGCCAAAGTAATTCCCTATATTCTAAAAGTGTATTAACATCACCAAAAAAGTTATAAACATGTTGTAAAACAAAAAACTTAAAACCAATAAAACCCTGACAAGTCCAACTATGCTTGGATAAGGCATTTCTAGGGTCTCTATTTCTAACAGCAGCCAGATGTTCCTTGATCCTAGAGGACAGCTTCCTAATGGTTTTACCCACATAAAAAGCAGGACAAGAATCACAGACTGCAGCATAAACCACATTACTAGTTTTACAATCAAAGTGATTATGAAAAGTGATATTGTAGTTGTTGTGTTTAAACTTAAACGAGGGTCCTTTAAAAATGTACAAGTGACACAGTTGCCACAGGGAAACATTCCTTTGGAAAGCTCCTCAGAAGGTGAACAGTCAATAAGAAAAGGCGAGTCTCTATTCTCAAATGAAACTCTTAGTGTCCTGGATCTCTTGTATAAAAAAGAGGGAGATTCACCAAGTCTATTTGCAACTTTTTGACTATTAGTAAGAATCTCCCAATTAAATAAAATAACATTTCTTATGTTGAAGGAATCCAAGCAAATAGGGATAGGAAAAGCAATAGTCCAATTCCGCAAATTATCCTGTGTCGATGATAAAGTTGAAGCTGTAGAAGGAGGTGTAAAAGGGACTAGGGTCATAACAGAAATATCCTGGGAAGGAAGATTATTCTGAGTAGGAAGCACAACTTGGGAGTGTAAAACATCCTGGGTAGGTGAAACACGGGTGTGCATACTGTCCAAAAGTGGAAGGTTAGGTAAAGTCTGCTGCTTAAGTGGAAAACCAAATTTAATAATGGGAGGAAATTGAACATATCTAGCCACTTTGATTTCCGAAATGAGGGAATCAAGAAGGTCACTGGGATAATGTCTTTCTATTAAAAGTCTCCTAAGTATGGCACATTCATTGTTAAAAATGTCATCATTACTAACCAAACGTGAAATACGTATAAGCTGACCTCTAGCCATATTGTGCTTCATGAAATGGGGGTGCATGCTGGAGTACTCCAAGTTATTATTCCAGAAAGTATTTTTTCTATGGATCGTGGAAGACCAAGAGAGACTAACAGGATCAAACGACACACAAACATCCAAAAAAGTGGCATGTGACCCACAAGAAGCAACTTTAAATTTTAAAAAGGGAATGGACTCAGAGAGAGTGTCCAAAAAATGATGTAAGTGCTGTTCACTACCCCCCCAAATGAAAAACACATCATCTATATATCTCCTGTATAAGCATATGCAGTCAAAATCAGGTAGATGTATGAGGGAATTAATCTCCCAAGCAGAGAGAACTAAGTTAGCAAAAGAGGGAGCCATTCTAGACCCCATGGCTACCCCTCTAATCTGTTGATAGATGGAATTATCAAAGTGGAAGAAGTTGCCTTCCAGAACCAAAGAAGCTAAAATGCAAAAAGTGTCAATTCTTCCTGGGCTAAAAGCCGTGGCTTGAGATAGATACGAGCGCAAAAATTCAATACCTTCATCATGCAGGATATTGGTATAAAGAGCCTCTATATCCAAAGTAACCAAAAGAATGTTATTAGAAACAGGTGGGTTGTTATGTAGTGTATTAAGGAAGTCCCAAGAATCATGAAGATAAAACCGGGTATTTTGTACAACCAGGTTAAGAGACCAATCCAAGAATTTAGAGATTTTTTCAGGTTTAGTCTTTTGATTAGATGCTATGTGTCTAAAAGGTGGGTTGGTATGATACTTATGCATCTTGAGGATACCGAAGAACTTCCCAAGCTGAGGACTGGTAACAGTCATAAAATCTGCTTCTTCAGAAGAAATAGATTGTTTTTTGAGAAGGGAATTTAATACTCTATCAATCTTCTTAAAAGCACGGTTAACATCAGACTGTTGAACTAATAGTAAAATTGACAGATTACTTTATTTATTATGTCACTGCTGGCATGGTTACCATTCCATGTCTATTATTTACTGCTTTTTATTTATGTTTAAAACCACCCTCTAGTAGCTTTTTGTTTTAAATATATATATATATATATATATATATATATATATATGTGTGGTTTTCAAATTTTTTTCATTGTCTGAAGAAGTCTTTGACACTATTAAAAGACGAAAGCTTATTACAGGCTCCGTTGCCGTTTTGTTATTTTTTTTTAAGTTTTTCTGTATATGTTATTTGCTTCTTCAATAGTGTTCTGACAGTTTTATTGTGTTATATATATATATATATATATATATATATATATATATATATATATATATATGTGTGTGTATAGTTCCACCTCTAACCATTGAAGTTTCAAAACATCAGTTCAGATCATCAAGACCAGAACATAGAATTTTGTAATGTCGAAGGTTACAAGTGTAACCAAAAAAAACAAAAAAAAGAAAAACAAATCTTAACAGTTGTATGCAGGGGAGCTTCGCCCCCTGCACCCCTCATGTGAGGGGGCTGAGCCCCCCACACCCCCCTAGTTTAATATTCCAACTCCGAGACCATACTACAGTGGAGTAAAGGGAAATCTCCCATTTAGCACTATATGCAGAAGCGCTAAACGGGAGATTTTCCGCACCCTATATTCTCCCACCTACACTTACCTTATTCTTCCCCTTCAAACCTTCGACATTTTCAAACTCAATGTTCTGGTCTCGATGATCTGAACTTCAATGTTTTAAACGTTCGATGGTTTGAAGGGGAACTATATGTATATATATATATATATATATATATATATATATATATATATATATATACATACACAAAACAGTTCTGCTGTGGAGTAAGGGATAAGGGCAAGAATTAACAGAAGTCACTAGTTTGGGCTCCTTCACCCCCATTTAGACAGCCTTTGGACAGATTTGTCACAGTAATAGGTTCTGAGTGTGGATCCTATGTCTGATTGCACTACATACAACATATATATGAGTGTATGTAGTGCAGTCGGACATCAGATCCACACTCCAAACCTCTAACTGCAACAAATCTGTCCAATGGCTGTCTAACTGGGGGTGAAGGGGCCCAAACTAGGGACCTCTGTTAATTATTTCCTTCTTCCCTTCCTCCCCAGCAGAACTGTTCTGCCTTGCAACAAAATAATAAGGCCTGCCAAGTCTTAGACCCAGGGCCCTGTAAACTACAATCAAAGCAATGTACCTTATTAAATAGTGATGACATTCCCAACATATCAGTTAGTACAGTCATTCAACATTAGGGAAAGGAGTCTGTAGAATCAGTCAGGTTCTCTATATATACATGTATATGTGTATGGAGATGCATATATGTGGACAAAACTATATATACATAATACATACATATATAGGGAGATATACATCCACATTTATATCTACATATAAGCATACACACACAAACACACACACACACACACACACACACACACACACACACACACACACACACACACACACACACACATACACACATATATATATATATATATATATATATATATATATATATATATATATATATATACAGAAAGGTGAATAAACACCAACACACATATATATATATATATATATATATATATATATATATATATATATATATATATATATATATATATATATATATATATATATATATATATATATGTGTGTGTGTGTGTGTGTGTGTGTGTGCATACATAAATATACATAAATATATGATGGCTACAACCACATGCAATCTGAGGTTCATGCTGCTGCACATTAGAAGTCTAAATCTAAAAATGCACTCACTGGAAGTATTCCTTAAATTGGGGAACAATGACATCTGTGCTGTAAGAGAGACCTGATTAAAGGCAGCAGGAAGCACACCTGCACTACCAGCCTATAAATCATTTCACAACTGTTGGCTGCAGATCTTGGCCTGAAGCTCCAAAGGTGATGGTATTTCCATATTCATTAAAGATGCACACACCTCCAGTGGTAGAACAATATTATGCATTACAGATCCTACAGGTGTAGCTAACATTGGGTAAGACAGTGGTTCGGGTTGTAGCCTGCTATAGTTCCCCAAACATGCCCCAAGACTCACACACCATGTCCCTAAATACCCTGGAGAATATTAGTGTGCAACCTAACACTCTCATACTGGTTGACTTCAGCTACCCCACCATTACCCGGGAAAGCGACTCGTACTGATGCACATGCCTATCACATTGACCTGGTCCTTGCTAATATGGGTGACTGTTGCTCAACAACAATAGTCAACTCCTCCCTTGTTATATCTTAACACAAATTAATCACCTTTGGAAATCCACAGCCCTCCCCCACCCCCTCCACAGGTAACCACCATGAAAAGCCTGTCCAAAGCTAACTGTGGCCTCATAACAACAAAGGTGGCTAACCTCACAAAGCCATGCAAATAGAGACAAGTTGCATGACTGCTGAATCAAACAACAATGCACTATGAACACGTACACAAATGCATGGATACTGCCATTCCCAATAGAACTGGGACCTCACCTCTGAAAAAAGGAAGCCAATCTGGTGGTCCCCAGTCATAAAGAAACTGTACAACAGAAGGACGAAACTGATATGGAATAAGGTGAAATCCCAAGACTGGAAAAAAACCCTTATCAGCCTCAAGTAAAAGTTGAGATCCCTCATCAAATACTACATTGTTAGCTGTGAAAACAGAATTGGAGCACATAGTAAAAAGACAACCACAAGGCTTCATACAGTTATGCAAAGAATCTCCATGGCAATACCAAGATTTGTTCTGAGCTACTAGACAATGGTACCTCCTAGACTGAGCCAACAAATATTGCCAATATACTGGCTGACATATTGAGTGTAACTTTATCCCACTTTCCCCCCTCAAAGGACCAATCACAATACCAGTACACTGCCAGACACTCAGTATTACTACTGCACAAGTTAAAACACCACTGTCCAGAGCCAAGAATACAGCTTCTATGGAGCCTAACAATATCACTGGCTGTGTTCTACATTAACTACAGGGTGACCTGGCACCTCACATGTGTGCTCTGTTCAAGCACAGCCTCACCTCAGGCTTTGTCCCCACTGAATTGTGCACTGTTACAGTCACCCCTTTCCACAAATGAGGTGTGACTACAGACCCCGGGAAATACCGCCCCAACTGCCTGGCAAGTCTGTTATGCAAAGCTATGGAATGCATCATCATGCACATAATAAACAGGGATATGGGAATCTGCAGAGTCAGGATCCTACACTGTTTACTTTTGTGAAGGGTAGGTCATACCTGCTCAATCAACCTGATCAACTTCTTGCCATCAGTCACCTGAGCTGTGGATGAAGGCAAGGAGGCACATACAGCCTACCTTGATCTGGGCAAAGCCTTCAATAACATTCCTCACTCAGGAATCATGCAAAAACTCACTAAGCTACGCATCAACCCCTATATCAGTAAGTGGGTTGCAAACTGGGTCACAACTAAGACTCACAGTGTGGAAATAGCTGACTCCAAGTCAGACTGCTGAGCAGTCATAAGTAGAGATGCACAGGGTTCTGTCCTGGGTCCTGTCATGTTTGGTGTCAACTTCTCTGAAGTCCATACCAACATGAAGGGGCTCTGGCTGACAAAGTTTGCAGACAATTGCAAATTGGGAGCTATTATTAACTACCCAAGAGATGTTGGCATCCTACTGAAAGGCCTCACTGAGACCAATGACTGGTGTTAGAGCCATGGCATTAAGCTCAATGTCAGAACATGTGTTGTCATCCTCCTTTGTGGAAAACCCTGTTCCCATGATTTACCACATTGATGGTAGTCCCCTGAACAAAGAAGGCATTATAAGAGATCTTGGTGCACAGGTTGACAGCAGTGTCTCCTGACCATCACATTGCCACTGTGGTCACAAAGTCCTTCTATGTGGCACATCTCAGTATGAACACATTAGAATCCAGGAAGGAAGAGGTCATTGCCCCCTCTATTCTTCTTGACAGAGTGACACAGCTTGTTTCAAGTGACACAGCTTGTTTCAGCATACATATTCTGATGGATGTGAGGTAGGTAAATGAAATGTATGTCCTCATTTTCTGACAATCATATCATTACAGTGATTTACCAGAGAAATGATAATCTGTAAAGCAGACTAGAAATATGAGCAATAAAACTGGACATCCTGAAACAATCCAGCCAGTTGACAGGTATGCTCAGAATCCCATTTTACAATGAATCTGGACCAAGGCTGACAAAGTGGTGGGTGGAAGCCATGAAAATTGAGATGTATCTGAAGTACTGGTGTAGATAAGATAACACACTTATAGTAACACCCTCCTGTGTCCTCTAACATATATTCATTGAAATAGCACAATTAATTGAATTAGGACAACTACTATGGGTAATTACAGGTGTATTTGCAAATACATCAGGCACTATGGGGATGTAACAGCAGTGACAAACATACACCAGTGTGAAAGTGCATACCTACAACCAACATCACCACAGTCACAGTCACATACTGGTATGTCAAGTGATCAGTAGAGTATACAGACTGTGTGAACAACTACATCATTGTTTGCCACTCACACACTAACCCTACATATAGAGTCCCAATTGTCAGCATAGTCTGAATCCTGACCTTGGTACAGGACATGTCTCAGTCTGCCCCTACAAACACATACAACCAATAGATCAGCAGAAACTGGATCAGCATGCACAATCAGATAAAGAAGGAGCCATAACACTTTGATCCACCTCCCTCCTTGCACAGCCCAAATAACATGTACACATGACATGTGTATACAGTCATGACAGTCTGTTAAGAATGGCCAGACATACACAGGCCTCTCACATGTACAGTTCACTTCAGAATGTACAGGCTTAGGACTCATATCTAAGGCCTCTTCCCTGACATGACTGTGTGTCTACTACATCACTGGGATTGTAGCAGGAATGATGTCAAGAAATAATGATAATAAATATGTCTGCACCTCACTGACATCTGGACAAAGCCTGACATCATTTGGAGACAGAGGCACAAACACAGGGGTAAATTGGACATACTGCTGTCGTACATTGAGACAGTTGCAAATGTTACTGGGTTTGGTGTAACATCCTTTATGAGGAATATGACGTTGGCAATACCAATAGACTGCATTCCCCAGAGTCCATGACTGATTTACCAAGAATATCAACTGTCTGGGGAACAGACAAAACATAAAAGGCAGACATGTGGCCAATCTGTGGACAAAGTGTCAGTGGAAAGGTATGTTGGACACATATTACTGTCAGTTGTGACGTCACTCACTAAATGCATGTCCACATAAACCCTGTCAATCTATCAATCCACCATGTGTATAACAGCACTGATGACATAGAATCTGTTCACAAATCTGGGGATATGTTCCCCATGTTGTTTGGCTGTCTCCACGTGTCCTGTCTTGTGATGTATTGCCACCTACTGCATGTGAATTTGTAGGCCACCACCTCTGTAATGTCCCTCACACAGGCAAGGAAAAAGGGCAAGGTCAACATTAAGGAATGTCCCATATGTCGGAACTAGCAGCAGTGTCCAGGCCTACAGCAGAATACAATGTGGGCACCTACATACTGGTAATGGCCATAGCAATGCGTGACATCTGCACATCTGTAAAGAGGAAAGAAAGAAAGTAGATAGCAAACAGGTTATGCATTAGGATGAATATTTTGAAAGACAGATGTCTGAAACTGAAAGGTATGCCATTACTACATGACAGCAGTCCTCAATGGCATGTCCAAAAGACATAATAGTCTAGAGTTAATATCAGCATATCAGATCAATATCAAATAGGAGATACATAAAATATACAGCTAAAAAAACAAGAACAAGATAGTCAGTACTCATAGTCCCAACTTTGCATGCAGGGGTGTATGGTTCTAGTACAACAATCTGAAATCTACTCTTACCTGGAAAAGCACTGTTAAATGTACTAATGTAATGATACAATATGTGTTAAACTATTTCTGTCAATCAGTGCTATATAGATGGTGTAACATGCAAGTGTGACTGCATATAACCTGGGATACTACCCATGTATGAAACAAATACAAAGAGAAAAAATTGTGGTACTATCCATGTATACCCAGGTGTCCCATACAGTATACTCACAACCCTTGCTACTGTAATGACAGCACATAGAAACCTGTTAGGTACAGGGAATTAAAAACAGTTATTAAAGATGTCATTACCATGCTATTTTATCAGACAGGAATGTGATCACTGGTTACCAGGTCTGAGCTATGCTTAGCAGGTTTCAGCATTGCTTAAATGTAAATGCTAAGCAGATTTGCACAGTGGTAAGCGAAGCCTACACGGTGTAAGCACCTATTCGTTTAGCCATACATTAGCACTGCTTACCATCGCACAAACCCATGCAAACCCGCACAAACATGCTTAAAGCTGCTCAAAACTGACTTAATCACTCTGTATCCAACAGTCCTTGTTCTGCCTAGCAACAAAATAAACAACCCTTCCAGTTCTTGAATCCAGTACCATGCACACCATAGTCAAAGCAATTTATCAGTAAGCCACCTCTGCTGTATGGCTTTAGGATGTTTTCTCAAACAGACCCTTCTTTACAGCCAGTTTACAGTAGGAAAGAGACACTGTGCAATTAGGAAGGATTGGTATCTTTATATATATATATATATATATATATATATATATATATATATATATATATATATGAATATAAACAAACATAGAGAGAGAGAGAGAGAGAGAGAGAGAGATGTAGGGAGATCCATATATGTGTGCAACAATATATAGATATATTAGGTGTAGATATATATAGAAATATATATATATATATATATATATATATATATATATATATATATATATACACAAATATATACATATATAGATATATATATATATATATATATATATATACACACACACACACACACACACACACACACACACCCACACACACACACACACACACACATATATATATATATATATATATATATATATATATATATATATATATATATATACATACATGTCCCAAAATGCCCATAAAACATACTACTGATAAACTACCCATAACTGGGGCAGCATGCACAGTTAGATACAAAAGTAGCCATGACACTCACATCTGCCCCCCCCCCCACAGTCCAAATAAATAAGTGAACACTACACTGCAACAATAGCCAGACATACAACTTCTTAGCAAAACAAATAAAATGTCTGAACATAGCAAACAGAAATACAACCAGCCAATAATTCTCACATGTTTATTATACTCTGATGTCTTGGCCAAAGCATTCAAGGAGTAAAACATTACCAGAAATACATGCCTTAATCACAAAACACAATTAACATCTGATTACATAATTAAATGCACAGCCTCCAATTACACTCCACATTTAACCCCTTACATGATAACGTATCACTGTTAATATTAATACATTGAGTCTGTACATAACAATTGTCCTTTTATGAATGTTTCATCAAACTGAGGAACAGACTTTTCAAAAACAGTACCTTGGAGCCCACTACTGTATCCAAGGTGAGATTTATTCAAATGTATGGCTATAGAACTGTCATCTTTCTTATCAGTAATATGTCTCACATGTTCAAACAGCATAGTTTTAAAACATGTGTTACTATCCCCTACATAAAATATGTTACAAGGGCATCTAAAAGCATTCTCTATACCCCAGTCTCTTGAATGTACAGACTTCACCATGTTTCCCAGCCTTTCCCCTTAGCAGGGATGACAGCACTAAATACTGATAAACCAGTATACCTATCAACCTACTACTGTATGACAAAGCCTAGCATAATTGGTGGACAGAGGCCCAAATACATGGCCATACTTGAAATATTGCTGTTATTCACTGAGAAAGTTGCTAGTGTTACAGGGTCTGTTGTAACATATCTTTTCTGAGAGATATAAAGTCAGAAAAACAAATGGATGTTACCATTTACATAATTCAATCACCAGAGTATGCTACTGATGTGCCAAGTGGTTCTCTGGTTCGATCTTCAGCTGGAGTGCCTTCTGTGTAGAGTCTGCATGTTCTCCCTGTGGTTGCGTGGGTTTCCTCTGGGTGCTCTGGTTTCCTCCCACATCCCAAAGACATGCTGTAGTTGGATTGGACACTCTAAATTGGCCCTAGGTGTGATTGTGTGTGTGTGCCTTCCATGGAAGGTTAGGCACCGGGCTGGCAACTCGACACTGTACAACTCTACTGCCAATCATGAGCGGACAGGTGATCTGCTGTGGTGACCCCTAACTGGGAAAAGCTGAAAGAAGAAGAAGAAGAAGAACACCTGTCTGGGGATCAGCCCATACATAACAGGCTAACCTGTGGCCTTTATGTGGATGGCTCTACAGTTGAGAGCTATACAGAGACAGAACATTGTCAGACTGAAACCCATGCAGAAGTAGCATGTGCAGCAAACCCTGTTAAACTATCAGTATTCCAAACATATAACAGCAATACTCACATTCTGCCCCTAAGTCTTGAACCTTCTCCACCATTTATTTGGCTTGTCTCCACAAGTCTTGTTGTAAGAGGTAGTAGCTCACACAACTCCAGGATGTTCTCCTCACAATTAAGGGAATTTGCCAACGCCCACATGGCATACCCATTTATAGGAGTGTGTTGTCATGATATTGACTATTGAAAGAACTACACAGCTGTTCTGTATGCAATTAGCAAGCAGGGAATGCCAATACGTGCACAGACAATCACCTGGTCATGAGCATCACCTACAAAAGCTATGTTGCTACTTATTCAAACCAACTCTATCCCTGTAGTGCACAGAGAAAGAGAAAGAGAGAGAGAGAACAAATAAAACATAAATTGGAAAAGAGAAGAAAGAAAAAAAGGTAAGTGGAACATGGAAGCATGTAATTGAATGTAATACTTGGTCTGTAATAACGGGAAATATGATTTTGATGATTATATGGCCCAACAAGACATGCTATACTAATTTCCTGCTGAACAACTGTTATGGCCATAGCATCTGGCCCTCTCTGTAGTGGGAGAGATCACAGACATACCTCTCAACTGCACAGATCTTCACAGAATGTCCACATTTTACCATCATAGTTTTTTGTCTATTCCTCCTGAAATCTGTACTTTTCTGGCAAATAATTGAGGAATGAAGTCATCAAGTAATGACAAACACTTGAGTTTAAGACTCCACATCATTAAGAATATTCACAGTAATGCAAAATGTATCATTCTGCAAACTTCCTATGTTTGTAACAGGAATATTTAATGTCTGTCCCTATTTGTCCCCCCATCATTTTAGGCTTTGTCCAGATGTGATGCTCTGAGAGTTTGGGAGGTAGGATCACAGCTCAGGAACCCGACTCACCCTGGAAAAGGACAACTCATATATGACAACTGTGGGGATGTCTGTCAGACACTTTTGACTGTGCCACTGCTAGGCCAGTTAATGGGATGTTGTCCATATCCATGTTACCTGTGAATATGAGTATGACACATTTGTCTTGTAAAGCTAAGAGACCTATATAGGGTCATAGGTTCATAGGTTCATAGGTTGGTACTAGGCTATTGGCCCTAGGGCCTATACAAGCCTAGCCATAACAATTCCCTGGATATTTCTTCCCACAATATTTACTTCCCTGGACCCCTGTCTAGCAAGGCGACTGATATGATCCCTGGGGTAAATTTTCTATCTTCCATCCAGTCATCAAGGTTCCTTTAGAAGATGGCCAAGGAGGCGCTCTGCTTGACATGTATGGGCAGTCTATTCTAGAGTATGGGGAGTCTCTGGGTCAGAAACCTATCCTGCCAGCATGTTTTGTTCATTGTGATGACAAGGTTTACATCCCTGGAGCATGTGGCTCTGAGGGATTAGGATTTCTTTAAGTGGAGCATGTCCAACAACTCAGGGTTTGACATGGCCTTGTATGTTAAGCAGAGATCACCTCTGAGTAGACATATACCGCAGAGTATAGCTGGAGTTTTTTTAGATGGTCAGCATATGGCATCTGCTTTAGGCCTGTGATTCTTTTAGTGAGGTATTTCTGTGGCCTTTCCATCTGTTGCAGATGTCTTCTGGGGTACATACTAAACGGGACATTATACTCTATAATGGGTCTAATGAGCGATGAGTACAGTGGGATAATGACCTCCTTTGTTCTGGATGAAAAGCGCTTAGTGATGAGGTGTGCCACATAGAAGGATTTCCTGACTGTTGTGGTGATGTGATTATCGAAGGTGAGACCACTGTCCACCTGTGTCCCTAAGTCTCTCATCACACTTTCGATGTTTAATGTACTACCACCTATGGGGTAATTCATGGGTACATGTTTTTTTCCAAAGGAGATAACTATACATTTCTTGGCATTAAGCTTGAGCCCATGGCTCTGGCACCAGGTATCTGTTTCTATAAGTCCCTTTTGTAGAATATCTACATCATATGGGGATTCAGTAATGGCTCCCAGTTTGCAGTCATCTGCAAACTTTGTTAGCCAGAGTCCCTTAGTGTTGGCCTGTACTTCATAGAATAGATGCCAAACAAGAGTGGTCCCAGGACTGAACCCTGAGGTACTCCACTTGTCATTTGTCTGGAGCTGGATTTGGAGTCGGCTACTTTTACAGTCTGGGTTCTGTCAGTAAGCCATTTGGCAACTCATCGAGTGACATAGGGATATATGCCCAGCTTAGTAAGTTTATCTATGATTCCAGAGTGGGGGATGGTGTGGAAGGCCTTGGCGAGGTCCAGATAGGCTGTGTGGACCACCTTACCCTCGTCCAGAGCTCTGGAGACTGATTTGAAGAAGTCAATCGGGTTCAGGAGACAGGATTGGCCCTTCACAAACCCAAACTGGGTGGGGTCTAGTGTTTGAAGGTTGCCAATGTCTTTGTTTATAAGTTCCATGATAATGCATTCCATGCCTTTGCAGAGCAGGCTCGTCAGACTGATGGGACAGTAGCTCACGGGATCCAAGGTGGATCCCCCCTTGTGGAGTGGGATAACTGTAGCTGTGCACCACTCAGTGGGAATGAAGCTTGAGGTGAGGCTTTGATTAAATATGATACTTAGGTGAGATGCCAGTTCATTTTGTAGTTCATGTAGTACACATCCCGGGATGTCATCTGGTCCCATGGATGCTGTGTTCTTAGCTTTGGAGAGTGTGGTTTATACCTGTGTGGCCATGATTACTGGAATTTAACAATCTTTTGGTATTAAGATGGGCCCTTTAGGGGGTGAGAGGGGGGTGAAGTTGGCACTAAATCGATCTGCCAGGATATTGGCAATATCCTTGGGATTAGTATATTTAATGCCATTCTGTTGTAGCTCAGAGCAGATCTGAGCATTGCCATTTAGATTCTTGACATAACTATAGATTGCCTTGTGGTTGTCTTTGGAATCTTTGGCAATTTTATTTTTGTAACTAGCTTTTTTGGATTTTATGAGGTATCTCAGCTTCTTACTGAGGCTGGTGAGGTATTTTTTGCATCCTGGGATTTCCCTCTTTTCTGCAACAGTTTCTTCCATCTGTTGTATAGTTTGTTTATAGCAGGGGACCACCAGATCAGCTTCCTTTTTTTGATGGAGAGCATCTTGGTTCTATTTGGGATGACATGATTCATGCACAAGTGGATGTGCTCGTACAGTGCCTTAGTGTAGGATTCTGCAGTCAAACTTTCAGATCCCGTCTGTATGGGTGTCATGAAGTTTGTCACTTCCGACTTTAGTAGCATGAAGTTGGCTTTGGAGAAGTTTTTTAAGGAGGTTTCCTTACTGGGGGGTGGGGCTGGGATGTGGATGTCAAGGGTGATTTGCTTATGGTCTGAACGGACCAATGAGAGGGTGACCACTGGTGTGGAGCATCTATCTCCCATGTTGGTAATGATGAGGTCTAGGATATTGGAGCCCCTGGTGAGACAATGGATTAGTTGATCCAGGGCATTGAAATTTATGAATTCTAAAAACCACTGGCAAAAGGAGTTGGTACCCAAGTAGTTTTCCCAGTTAATGGCAGGGTAATTGAAATCACCCAGTATTAGGTTGTTTGGTTCTATCTTAATATTTTCCAGTATGTTTAAAAAGGTGTAGTGATAATCTTGGGACATGGTGGGGGATCTGTAACAAGCTACAATTTGGATTGCTGTCTTACCTAGTGTTAGTTGCACCTGGAGAATTTCAGATGCATTGTGTTGGGCAACTAGCCTGGAGGTGTGAATATCCATGGTGAATATGGACACTCCTCCACCTTTAGTGTTTCGGTCTTGGTTTTGTGGCCAAAAAGTGTGATAAGAGTTGTAGCCTGGTATTGCAGTGGTGCTCTCTGGAGCCTTGATCCAGGTCTCAGTTACTGCATAGATATCGATGTTCTCCATTTTTAGGAGTGCTTTGAGAGAGTGCATTTTGAGGTTTAGACTTCTAGTATTGAGTAGCATTACCTTCAGATTTTGCATGCTTGTATCTGTTATGGTGGTGGTGTTGTCCTTTGAACCTTGCCTACAAAAGGCACTATGGGGTGGCAAGAGCTTTAGCCAGTAACCTGAATACCAGGGGTGACAGGTGCAGACCATCTCTGGCAAAGCATAGTGGTTTGTCGATCATGTCCTCCCAGGCAGACAGATACTGGATCCCCTTTGAATGACACCAGAAGCTTAGCCAATTGTTGAAGTAAATCATTTTGTCCTTATACTGTCGTATCATTCTGGGCAAAGGCAGGATGCTACTCAGGGCTAGGGTCATACCTGCCTGAGCCACATGACCCAAGAGCTCTTCCATGTCTCTTTTCATGTAGTCTACGGAGGTACGTCTCAAGTCATTCACTCCAAAATGGACAATGACAGAGTCGTATTTGTACTTGTTGTGGAGTGACTTGAGTGCATGCATTATGTGACGGATCCTGGCCCCCGACAGGCAGCTGATTGTAATTTTCTCCTTGTTCAGCCTGGTGAGTGGGACATCAGTGTGCCTGACTATACAGTCACCTATGACTAAAGTGTTGGGTACATTGTCTTGCCTTAGGTGCTGTTGTTGGGTGGCACACTGGTGTTGTGAGCTATGTGTCACTTTGGTTGCGACTGGTGTTTTGTTTGCATTTCAGCTTCGGAGGTCTTTGTTGCTTGGGCAGGTTAATGTTAAGGGCCTCCACATATGTGGGTTTAGTGTTGCTATGTGTAGGTGTTGATGGTGTGGGTTTTGAAGGGCTATGAGTTGCTTAAGGTGTAGTGCAGGTGTTAACCTTCTCCTCTTGACTGTCTAGCACAATCTTGGCCAGAGAGAGCTTTGGTTCCAGTTTGGCTATGTAAGTGCATCTCTCGCAGGTTGTAGTGTTGGGTGGTAGGAGGAGAGGGTTGTCTGTGTACATGAGGCAGTTGCTGCATTGCCCCAGTATGCCCAGATTCACCGGGTGGACAGGAGAAATCACCGGAAGCTGACCCTTGGACATGCCTGTTTAGGTGTTTTTTTTGTAACGTATAAGAGCTGTTTTCCCTTACCTTTGCAATGTGCATAGTAATTTACTGTTGTAGACATGTATGTTGAAATGGTTTATATCATAAAGTCAAATGCTGCAAATGTTGACTACCAGAACATTGAACTGAATACACCAAAGTGTAAGAAGTTTGAAAACACAAAACTGCGAAGATCAGAACTATGAATGGTCATAGTTGGCCCTTCTGTACCCTGATGTTTGTCTCCACTTTGGTGTGATCTTGGAGTTGGTATATTTAAGTAGGGGGGTGTGGGGGGCACAGCCCCCCATGTTGGGGGGTGTGGGGGGTGAACCCCCCACATTAGTAATAGTGTGAAGTGTTTGTGTGTTGTTACGTTGTTGTACAGGTGTGAAGCTGGCCGACCGTTGCTATTTGCAGATCTGTTTTTCAATGTTGTCATTTTTCGGAGTAATTAAGTTTCGAGGTTTGGAGTTCGATGTTGTGGTATTCAGTGTTTTCACAGTTTCAGTATATGATATAGACTCTGTTGAACTGCATGTGATATGTTGAATTAATAACATTCAACTGTATATTATTCTGCTGGACAAAAAGTACATTTGTGACTGATACTGTAGTCACATACACATATTCCTGTGTTAAGTCAGCCAAACTATTGGCAGGTCTGTGAGCAATGACACTGTAAAATAATAGCCTACTTATGACTGTTGGACATCTTCCAGGTTATCACAGTGATATCAAAGCCTACTATGCAATCAACATACTAATGTATGGTGCAGCTATATTAATACAGCATCAATACTGATGTCCTTATTGTCACCCATTTATGTGTGCCATTGTCCAGATGTTCTGCTATAACAGGTTGAGAAGTATGATTGAGCAGCAAGACTGTAAATACAGTGTGCTATACAAACATAGAACAAAAATGTATACCAGATATCCCCTGAGCACATGCATGTATGCATATGTTCAGCTGGAAAGTACAAAACTAATCATATGGGTTTCAAGCAGTCAGGTACATAGATTGTGCATGTTGCACATGTGTGTAATATCAGTGTCAGTGCATACAACAGACGTAAATGTGTACAGCTACTGGTTGTTGCATTGTCCTGACACTGATATGGGTACTAGAGTAGGTATGATTATCAGGTATTAATCAGAGAAGTGTCCAACTGTGTTATGACCCTCTATCCATGCCTACCACTACCAGCAATATTGACACCTATATACAGTGGATATCACAAGTGTACACACCCCTGTTGGAATGCCAGGTTTGTGTGGTGTATGACAATCAGACCACAGAAGATCATTCCATAATGTTTCTCATCTTGAATGTGACCCCTAACCTGTAAAATTCCATTTAAATACAATCAAAGGTGTTTTTAGGAAGGTGAGCATCAATTGCCAAGTGAAGATGTGCCATTATGTTAGAGTCCTAGCCAAGATGAATGAATGCTGTAATCATCTCAAGAGGTGCTTACACAACATATCAGTTTAAGGGTTTGCACACTCATTCAACTGGCTTATTGTACTGATTATTATTTCCATATGTTTTCACACACCAAATTGTTATGTTTTCAATTGAATTGTACAGGCTATAGGTCACATTACAGGTGGGAATTGTTTTGAAATGAGTTATTGTGGTGCCATGTTCCAATTGCACAAATACCAGGCATTGTAACAGGGGTGTGTACTCTTTATATCCACTGTAGCTATATGGACTCAGCAGTATTTTTATTTATTTATTTATTTTATTTGTTTACCAGGAAAGTCCGACTGGAACAATGTCCATTTACAGCGGAGACCCAGGGAGAAAAGCTCCACATCAAATAATACGTACACTGGCAATTTTACAATTAAAAGATAAATCATACAATCAGTAGAAAATTTACAATGGTTTGTTCCTAGCAAACCTAATTTAAACATAATAGACCATGGATGGCAGAAATTGGGAGAGAAAAACTCCACATTCACCAATGCTATCAAAAGAGATATCGCAGAAGACATAATAATTTACATATAGTAGGCCATGTATGGCAGTGTTTGGCTACTGTATTAAAGAGAATGTAAGCAGAGAAGAGAGGAATGTAGGAAGAATTGGTGTAGAGCAGGAAAGCATTTATGTGATGCAAGGACAGAGCCAGGATTGCAAGAGGTGTGACATAATTAACTTTTTAAACAGTAAGATAGATGGTGCAGAAGAGATATTTTGGGGGAGGTTATTCCATTTCCTAGCAATGGTATAAGAGAAAAGAGCTTTCCCTGCAGTATTGTTGGCTTTGCATATACAGAGCAGGGTTTTGTTGGATGAGTGCAGAGGACGGTTTGCTGAATATTGGTTTAGAAGTTGGTTTAGTGCTGGAGTTTTGTGAGGATTCTTTAGCATGTTGAAGGTGAGTACTAGTTGGTGGTAACTAATTAACTGAGGGAGTTCTAACCACAGTAGGTCCTTTAGGGAAAGACAGTGATGGCTTCTAAAAGTAGAGTTATTGGCGAATTTTGCAATCTTATTGTAACATGATTCTAGTTTGTCTTGGTCTGTTTTCCTGATGTGGGTTAGGATTGGTGATGCATACAGTAGGGTAGACAAAAGGTGGTTTGGGCTAGGGTGATTCGTGCTTGGTATGATAAGAATTTTTTTGTGTTTGTATAAAGTTCCTAGTTTTTTATGTACTTTTTTACTGTTTTGAGAGATATGGACATCAAAATGAAGGTCCTTATCTATTTCAACACCAAGTAGCTTAATATGGGGGGAGGGAGAGATTGTGGTTCCATTTTTGGAGGTGATAGTGAAGGACAGAGGTGTTTTTCTGGATTTGTTGGGGGTGAAAAGAAGTAATTTGGTCTTGTTAGGGTTTAGAATCAGTTGGATATCAGTAATCCATTTTTCCATGGAGCAGAAGGACTCTTGGGTTAGCTTTTGTAGAGTGGTTATGGATGGGGCTGAGCAGATTAGGGCTAAGTCATCTGTGTATTGTATCAGTGATGCATGCAGGATGGAGGTATGTAGTTTGTTGGTGAAAATGGTGAATAGTAGAGGCCCCAGTATTGATCCTTGTGGAACACCTATGGTAGTTGGTAGTAGGGGGTGGTAGTACACCTTGCCATTTGACTGTTTTCTGTCAGAGAGGTAGTTTTTGAACCAGGCAGTATTGGAGGGGGCAAAGGACATGGTGGATAGAGTGTCTAAAAGTAGGTTATGTGGGACCATTTCAAATGTCTTAGAGAGATCTAAGAATATGGCTGATATGAAGTTGTTGTTGTTTCTAAGTTGGTTAACCTGGTTGGTAAAGGAGAGAAGAGCAGTAGTTGTACTGTGGTTTGAATGGAAGCCATGCTGTGTGAAGGAGAGGAGATTATGTGAGGTTAAGAAGTGCATCACTTGGGTGTGAATACATTTCTCCAGGAGCTTGGAAAGGGGAGATAAGATAGCAATGGGGCAGTCGTTTGATAGCTCATAGGAGTTGCCACCTTTGTGTAGGGGGAACAATATATGACACTTTCCATAGTTGGGGGATGTAGGTTTCTTGTAAGGAGCAATTTATAAGGATTGAGACAGGATAGGCTAGGAACTCTGCAGCTAATTTTAGGAAATTAGTGGGTAGACCATCTGCTGTGAGAGTGGTAAGTTTCAGTTTTGAGAGTAGTTTTTTAACTATGGAGGTTGGTACAGGTGAGACTGCAAAGGAAGGTATATATTGTTATCTATAGTGGGAGTGATTGTAGGGTTATTGTTAGATAGCTGGGTGGATAATGACAGAACAGATTCTGTGAAGTGATAGTTAAATTGAGAAGCTATGCAGTCATTATCAGTACTGGTGCTGGGAGTTGGGGTGGTAGTTTTTCCGGGTTTCAGAAGGGAATTGATCGCTTGCCAGAGCTTTTGAGGATTTTTGGGATGTTTGTTTTGGATATGTAGGAAGTTGTTTTGTTTATCCATTTTTGTTATTTTTTGGCCTGATTCCAAAGTTGTTGATACTTTTGTCTGTCTTGTATAGTGTTATTCATTTTCCAGATCTTCCAGGAATTGCCTCTCGCTTTTAGTAAGGCTTTTGTGGTCTTATTTAGCCAAGGGGCATAGTTAACTTTAGTTTTAAGTTTCCTAATTGGAGCTACTGTATTTAGAACATTCATAAAAGTACTATTGAAGAACTCCACTGCCTGGTCTAATACTAGAGTATGCAGTGGGTGCTAATTGCATTTGTGGATTTAACTTGTGGTCATCTCTAGTTTCTTTATATAGTACGGGTTTGGGTATGTTTACCTGTTTACGAATGAGGAATGTGGGGTAGTGGTCACTGAGTTCATCAGGTAGGCAGCCCACATGATAATTTTCTTTGGGGAAATTAACTAAAGTCCAATCAAGAATGGAATGTTTTTTGGATTTTTTGTCAACCCTGGTGGGTTCTTCAATTAATTGTGAGAATCCAAATAAGCTAATATGGTTTGAGGGATTGTTGGAGTTGCAGGCTAGCCAGTCTATGTTTAGGTCGCCTAACAGGATAGTTTCTTGGGGCAGGTTGGTTGTAGCCCATTGTAAAATTTCCTCTATTGTGGGAGAGTTATTTCCTGGAGGAATATAACTGCAGAGGATGTTGATTCTCTTTTTGTTTTTGAGGGATATAATGGAGCCTAATATTTCGGCACTCAGAAATTTGGGCAGTGGGGCTCTCAGAGGCTGGAGGTTAAGTGTGTTTTTAAATAAAATTGCAACTCCACCTCCCTTTTTGGCATCTCTGTCTGGTCTCAGGATGTTATAACCTGGGGGGTATTTCTTCATTTTGGGTGGTGGGTTTTAGCCAGGTCTCAGTAATGGTTAGTATATCAGGGGAGAAGTGAGCTATGAATGCGTGTAGGTCATCTAGTTTGTTGTATATACTTCTTGAGTAATAAGTAGGTCTGATTTCTGTTTGTGTGGGAGAATTTTATTGTCTGGACCTGGGTTGGGGTGTATGTCTCCTGAGATTAGTAAATGTTTTTAAGGAACAGACTGGCATATGCTAGGTCTGTATTTATTCTAGTTATTGTTTGTTTATTGAGAGGAAGTGTGGTGTGTGGTTTGTATATATAAAATAATGAGCAATCATTAAATGGTGTGGAACATATTTCAATATTTTTGTGTGTAGGTGTGTGGGTGTAAATATGTGTTATGTGGAAGGTATAGCTTAATGGTATGTTAGTGTGTGTAGATGTGGTGTAGGCTAGAGTAGTGAGAGTTAGTAGTAGTAGTGGTAGTATGCCCTGCATGATTTGTTTGGGTGGAGGTATTGTGTTTAGCAGTAGTGTGATTTAGATAAATAGGTTAGGTGTGGTAGGGGTTGGATAGTAGGTTCAAGATTGGGTATTGGGTGGGGAGTTTAGCTTGGGTGTGGTTGGGTGTAATTATAGAAGGATGCTGATTGGAGGGAAGATTGGTGTCTGACCTGTATAACCAGCCTCCACCAAGGTAGATTAATCCCCCTTTGGTGGACAGCAGCAATACACAAACCACATAATAGGTTGCTACATTGGCTGTATAGGGACACATAGGTGCAAACAACAACTTGGAAGCAAGCCCACCTCTATCTGAGAAAGCATGTTAGTTCACAGGTGACTTCCTGTAAGGCTGACTATGACTACAAATTAGACATATCCACACCACCAAGGACAATTGCAACTGTGTCTCCACATATGTTGTAAGTCTCAAAGAAAACAACACAATGCACCCTGTAGTGGAGGTAAAGAATACCTCATACAGACATGCCATGGATATAGGCAACTTGCACCACACAGGTTAGGTGGGAACATCGCCACCCTGTCCACCCCAGTTGTACAGGGGGATATGCACATCAACCACACTCTGCCCCTCAGCAATGTTGAGCATGTACATATTGCTTACTGGTGGCAACAACATCATATCTCCATGGGGCATAATAACATCACTGTCTGCCTCCTATATGAACTCAGGCATGTGCTCACACCTCCATCATGCACCACAGTCAAACACAGACCTGCCACCATCCACACCCCATCCACATGGAAGATGCCCACTGTCAACCCTATACACAGACATGAATGGAGAATAGAGGCTTATGCAATCAAGTGTCCGACAGTGGGGGGAATAAGATAGTTCAGGGACAGAAAATGTAATGCAAGCTGCTATAGCCATGATAGCTTGGAGGGTTATGGTGTTGTATGGATTATGTGCAAGTAATATCCACTGTTGATGTGCAATTTACAACCGTATGAGGTCCTGTGACCTTTTTCCTGTTTATGTCCTCCAGGTTACATGCAGAGGGCTTGCCTACCAGCATTCTCTGTTGGGGAAACTGACATCATCACCCAATATGTGACTGGACATTATGCCCTGTTATTTGGATGAAGAGCAAAGATGTGTGGGAGAGGACCACCCTGTGGAACAGTGTGGTCCACAGGGTAAATGATGCTGGCCTGCACAGCAAAACCTATGAGCATGTGCAGCATCAGGCCACCAACCTCATCTGCCATGCCTGTCAATGGGCTGCTGCTGTAGTGAGGGACTGGTTAGCCAAAGGTGGGGGCACAGCCATCCAGCCCCACTGACGCCCACCGAGGAGCTTCTCACCAAAGCTGGGGCACCTGCCCAAAGCACAAGCCATGAAGCTAAGAGAAGCATTGTGGAGGTGGGTTGCACACACACACACACACACACACACACACACACACACACACACACACACACACACACACACACACACACACACACACACACACACATTGGATGAGGAGCATACAGGTAAGGGCCCAGTGGGGATTAGTACACTAATGTATCAGACATACATGTATTTGCATTGTATCTACATCTGTGTGTCAGGTCCGATTGCACTTGTGGATGGGGTTTTCTAATGTACAGAGGTGCACATTGATGGTAAGGACAGGACATTGTGTATTATTGTAGTTAGTACTATAGATGTGCGGACATGCTGCATCCATCCTGTACAAAGGCCACATGTGAGTCTCCTGACAATAACTCCTTCTCACAATTACCTAGGACCCACTGGTCTGCAAATGGGACAGCAGCCTGAAGCTGGTGAGTATGACATTGTTCTGTTGTTGCCTGGCAATACCTCAGGCATGTGAAGCACATGCAATTTACCATGCACACAACCATCAGTGATAGCTATATTGCTTTATGTAATAGCTATATTGCTGTTTGTGCATGTTCACTTGTGCTGGGGTTAACTGCATTGCATCACAGTAGTCACTACTGGGGCTTATCTGATATGAATTCAGCATACCTCACAACTTCTCAATGCCAAGACATCTGGACAGAGGCCAGCAAAATGAGCTGGACAAATGGCCTAAGGTAGGTAGATGTGTGACACATTAGTGATATACAGTGGATATAAATTGTGTACACACCCCTGTTAAGATGCAAAATGTTCCTGTCACATACTAATTAGGACTACAATATGTCAGTCCACACCTCTTCTAGCCTTTAATGTGACCCATAACAGGAACAGTTCACTTGTAAAACCAAGCATCTGGACTCATGTATTGCACCTACAAGGCTGGCCACCTGTGAGGGTGGCAGACATCATATCAGCATGATTTTTCAGTCAGCTATGATACCTCATGGAGCCATATGTGTCAGTACACTCACTGGGGCCGATCTGCCTACAATATCACAAACATGGGCATTGTTGAGGCACACAGACCACTTCCGACTATGTATAGGTTGCAAACATCTGGATATTCCAGACATGTCTGTAAAGAGGACTGTACAATGGTTTAACCTGCTGCATGTGAGGCAGATGCTGTTACCACACTATATAAAGTAATGGCAGTGGCAGGTGTTCACCAGCAGTGTATGGTATACACATCAAAATGGTATAAGCCACACCAGATATGATCCTCATATAAACTTGCCAGCATTGGGATTAAAGCTTCTAACTATCTAGATATTCCTACTATAGTGTTATGCAGTTATCAGACATGCCACAGAGCTGATACATTTCCACCTCTTCCAAAGGTACGTCTAAGGTGGATGACATCAACAGGACTACTAAATTGGAGTGAGGGGAAGTGTAAAGGGTAGTACACAAGTCAAAAATGGTGTAATCCACACACTACAAGATTCTCACAGACACACACATGCATATACGCACACACACACACACACACACACACACACACACACACACACACACACACACACACACACACACACACAAACACACACACACACACATATATCCAAACAGTTGCCAGTAGGGCAATTAGAACTCCTGCCTTTCTAGTTATTGTTACTATAGTGCTATGCAGTTATCAGATGTGCCACAGAACTGATACATTTCCGCCTATTCCAAAGGTACTTCTAAGGTGGATGACATCAACAGGACTACTAAATTGGAGTGAGGGGAAGTGTAAAGAGTAGTACACAGGTCACAAATGGTGTAACCCATACACTACATGATTCTCACACAAACACACACACGCATCCAAACAGTGATTAGAATTCCTGCCTATCTAGTTTTTGTTACTTTAGTGCTATGCAGTTATCAGATGTGTCACAGAGCTAATACATTTCCACCTAGTCCATAGGTACTTCTAAGGTAGATGATACCAACAGGATTACTAGATTGGGGTGAGCGGAAGTGTGAAGACTAGTACACAAGTCAAAAATGGTATAATCAAGACAGTACATGATTTTCACACACACACACACACACACACACACACACACACACACACACACACACACACGCACACACACAGACACACACACACACACACACACACACACACACACACACACACACACACACACACACACACACACACTTGTCAGTAATGGGATTAGAACTCCTGCCTATCTAGTTATGTTTACTTTAGTGTTACACATTTACCACATGTGCTTCAGAAGTTATTGAACTTTCACATGGCCAAAGCTGCTGATAACTGCACAGCTGTGGTAAAGTATTACAGGTGGCAGACAGTCTTGCTTTCTGTACCACTCTTTCATCATGCTAGTTCTTTCTGTCTTGCACTTCAAGTAGCATTATGGCTTGGCACTTCACCAGGCTATTGTATCAATAAGTGTGGCACACCTGGAAGCCATCAGCAGTACTCATTCATCACAGATGTAGCCCCAGTACTTATTAGTTATGTCCACCCCTCCTGGCATGTTTGAAGAGCAGTTTTTTGTGCTTTCACCCATTAACCTGGTGCACTTGTCCATTTTGAGGCACTGTTGCAACTGCCTCATGTACACAGACAACCCTCCCCTCTAAATTCCAAACACTCAGACCTGTGAGTGTTACCTATAAATCACCCAATGTGGACATGTGCACTCTGCAGCAAAGACTAGACTAGTAGGTCAAGAGGATAGGATCAACATCTGCACCACACTACATGAAACACGTAGCTCACCATGACACCCACTTTGACAGCCATGACATACAGTGGAAAGCCACACACCCACCTTCCCAGAAGCACTCAATGGACATTTACCCAAACAGCACAGACCAGCAAGACAGACACTCACTCAGACACCACAACATGGCACAAGCCAAGGGACACATATTTAACCTACACAGTGTGTCAATCAACCTAAGCTCCTAAGGCTAACTATCTTGCACAATACAGTGATCATGGGTAATTCAGTGCTGAGGCATACATATATTCCACTCACTAAGTTGAATATGGAGCAGGTAATAGCCAAATATCTATCACATGCCAGCATCCAATACATGACACAGCCAGTCTTGGCACTCCACAACTACGAGTATCACTCTGTAGCCATGTGGGTGTGAATTACTTGGGACACACCTCCTTGGAGTACATAACAAGAGACATGGTTGAATTCTCTGATTATGTGGTCCAGGCAGGTGTGACAGTAGCCCTGAGCAGTGTACTGCAGTCACCCAGATAGATGCTGCAGTACTATCAACAGATGATTGACTGCAACATTGGCTTCTGTGTTTTGTGTCATTCTCAGGAGATCCAGTACCTCTCTGCTTGGGATTACATGACTAACAGAACCCAATGACTTTACACAGATGTCCTACATCTGTCAGCGCTGGGTTTCCAGGTACAGGTTAAGTGTCTTGAGACCCCTATAATGTCTTATTAGGCAGTGTTCCTAATGTAATTACCACCATAACAGCTAGACATGTATACAAACTGAGGGTCATGCTGCTCAACAGTAGACATCTAACTGTCAGGATGCAGTCACTCAAAGCACTCATTGGAGTGTAGGACATATGTCTGCTGAAATGGAGAGGTGGTTCACAGCAGCAGACAGCAGACCTGCAGTATCAGGCTATGATGCATTCCACAGCTGTTAGCCCCCAAACATTGACCACACCACACCTCCACATGTGGTATTGTCTCTGTATTCATTATGGCTAGGAACACCTCCAGAGTAGCATCCCAGCATAATGCATTGGAAATACGTCCAGTACAACTGCCTCAGGGTAATAGTGCAAGCCAGGCCATAGCCTTGCTGTGGGTCCATATCTATGTCCCTAGACTGTCAATGCACGTTCCTCAATACCCTGCCATCTATGATGGTCCAATGCAACACTGATATAGTATGAGACTTCAACTACCCCTCCATCACCTGGGGAAAGTAGCCAAGCACTAGTATAGTGGCCCAACATTTCTGTGATCCATTATTTCCAATGCCGTGGACCAGCTCATACTGACCCCCAGTAGAGAATGCAACAACCTTGACCTGTGTTGACTACTTAAATATGGGACTGTTGTTCATCCACAGATGTCAATCCCTACATGGTGAGATCCACAAAGGCTGTAATCAACATGGAACCCAACATGTCAGCCACACCCCCACAAAGGTAACCACCTTGCAAAACCTCTTCAAAGCTAACATTGCAGCCATGAAAACAGTGGTGGAATACTACACTGCATCCTTGGCAATGGGAAATAGCTACATGACTGTGGAATCATACACATATGCAATGTGCAAACAGGTACATGAATGCATGGTACTAGCCAGAGCCAACAGAACCCAAACACTGTCCTCCAAACACTGGGAGACAATGTGATGGCCCCCTGCCATTACTAAAGTGTACATCAGAAGGAGGACACTGTTACAGAGAAAGATGGTGTCTCATGACTGTTGAACTCCCTTAATGGCCTCAAAGACAACTTTGCATCCCTCATGAAATCCCCTACAGGCATCTATGACAGCAGACATGCAGCAGACACTGATGACAATCACAATAGCCTTTGAGAGTTACATCAACAACCTCCACAGCATTAAACACAAGTGCTGTGAGTTACTGCATAATGCTAATACCTATCCTAAGACAACAGATGTTGGCCACAGTCTTGGCAACACATTCACTGCTAGCTTTAGCCCTCTCTCCTCACACAAGTGAAGTGCTGAGGGATGTGTTCTCACATGCTGTATCCCATTTCTGTTCTAGGCATCTGTGTGTCACCAGGATGTGGCCCTGCAGCAAGACCATGGGGTATGGCAGTGTGGTAACACATCCACCATGTCATAGGCAGGGTACAGCTGTATGTGCAAAGAAATTCCCGGTCTGTAACACAGTGATTGCATATGCTTTAGAAATTATAGGGCTGAGGGTTGTACATAGGTATATGTTGATTTCCAACATTTACTTATAATGGAAAATGGTACGTGTTGTGGTCTGGCTACACCTCCAATTGCTAATAACCATAGCCACAGGAGATATTCATCAACCAAACACACTGAGATTACTATTCACATACACACACACACACACACACACACACACACACACACACACACACACACACACACACTTGCCAGTACTGAGATCATAGGTTCATTGCTTCATAGGTGTGTAGTACATGAATGGGCCTGAAGGCTCTACAAGTCTAGCCCAAGGGAATACACTGGCATCAGGCCACATGAAAATAGTCCACAGTGTGGCTCAGGATTATAGTCACTGGAGTGGTTCCCAGGGGTGGGTATTCTATTCCCCATCCACTCATCCAGGTTGCTATTGTGGGTGGCCAGTGATGTGCACTGCTTCACATGTATGTGCTTTATATTCCATAACATGGACAGTGTCTGGGTTGTGCACATGTCCCACATGCATGTTCTTTTAAGTGTGGAAGTGTGCCTGAGGTCTATGGAGCATGTTGCATGGACAGATCGGCATTTTCAGAAGTAGCATTCTTGACCTCATTTGGTGAGACATGGCTGTGTAACTTAGGCAGTGATTGCACCTACATAGACAGTATGATACGGGGATTCATTGGAGTTATTGAAGTCTGTCCATACAGGGCATGTGTATAAGGCATGGTATTCCTTTTGTGGGGTACATTTGCAGACTCTACAGTTGTTGCGGGTGTCTAGTGGGGGACATGGCAAAAGGGCCACAGTACACATTGAGTGGGCTACTGAGGGGATGGAACAGGGTGCCATGTCTTTTTAATTTCAGAATAACACACACTCACTCAGGTGATATAACACATCAAATTACTTTCTGATGTCAGTGGCACTGTTGTAGTCAACAGGCAGCTGACTGTCAACCTGTGTTCCCTATTCTGTTATAACAACGTCACTGTTCAGTGGACTACCACCAATGTATTACTTCATGTGAGCCATGGTGTTCCCAAAGGTCATGTTGTCACATCTGTTGGCATTGAGGTAATGTCCAGGGTTCTGACAACAGTCATAGGTGTCAAGTGGCCTTTGAGCATGATGTCAACATCACATGGATTGGAAATGCTACCACCCACCTTACTGTTGTACGCAAACATTATCAGACAGGGTGCCTTTGTGTTCTCCTGCACCTCAGAAGGGTAGATCCCACATATGAGAGGACATGGCCACCCGTCATGTCTGGTCATCGGTTTGACATGGAGTCCACTGCAATCACACCGTGGGTGCTATCTGTGAGGTAATTTGCAGGAGAACTACTGATAAAGTGGTTTCTGCCTAGCCAAGTGTGTCTGTGTATGATTCCTGGGTGGAGAGTGGTCTCTTAGTATTAGAAGGTTTGCCTATATTGTTAACTAATCCATACTGTTACATAGTCATTGCACATGGCACTACACATTTAGGGCTGTGGATTGTCTACACCAACCTCTATGGTGTTTGACAACTGTTGGCCTTGTAATGTGGACATTGGGACATATACTAGGTCCTCAATATAAAAATTTAGCAAAACCCACCCCCAATGGATCATGTCATTACACAATCACACCAAAACCCACACAGGATACTGATGACTAAAACACACACACACACACACACACACACACACACACACACACACACATACACACACACACACACACACTTGCCAGTACTGAGTTTTGAACCCCTACCTAGCTATGTATTGCTCGTACAATGTTATGCATTTATCGCATGTGCCACAGAGCTTATAGGCTGAATGCTGTCACAAGGTACTTCTAAGGTGAGGAACATCACCAGCCCTTGTAAATACTGGCATTGGGTGATGTAGTGGGTGAGAGATTTCAAAAAAATATTTTACCCAACACACACACATTTACATTTGACAGGAGTGAGGTTCAAATCTCTATCTAACTATGTTTTCAGACTTTTATGTTATGCATTCACCACACACACCACTGACCTTACATGGTTTAGGGTTGACAACAGGTACTTCTAAGGTAAATGATATCTGCCGGACTGGAAAGTCAGGCACTGAGAAATGTACTGGGTGCAAATGGGGCCAAATTCTTTAATATAAGGACACATACATGTACACACACACAAACACTTTCCAGGAATGAGATTCAACCCCCTACCTACATAGTTATTGCTGTTACATTATTCCACATTTATCACACGTCACAGAGCTTATAGGTAGAACAGTGTCCAAACCTACCTCTAAGTTGAGTGACATCAGCAGCAGTGCTAAAGGAGGGATAAGGGAAGTGCAGTGAGTGTGAATGGCCTCAAAATCAGCTCTCTACAGAGACACACACAGTCTCTCACGCAAATACACACATTTCCACAGTTGCCAGGACCAGGATTAGACCTTCTACCTAACTAGTTTGCTACACTATGGCATTAAACAGTTATAGCACCATGGAACTAATATATTGGAGAGCTGTCCAAAGGTATCTTTGAAGGTGAGTGACATCAGCAGCAGTGCCAAAGGAGGGGTGAGGGAAGTGTAGTCAATGTGAATGGCCACAAAATCAGGTCTCTACAAAGACACGCACACTCTCTCACACAAACACACACATTTTCACAGTTGCCAGGACCAGGATTAGAACTCTTACCTAAGTAGTTTGCTACACTGTAGTATTACACAGTTATCCCAAGTGTCATGGAATTTATAGGGCTGCAAGCTGCCCAAAGGGTTATTTCAGGGCGACTGACATTAGCAGGAGTGCTAAAGTAAGGCAAAGGGAAGTGTAATGAGTGTGAATGCCCTCAACCACATTCATCTAGAAACACACACACA
This sequence comes from Protopterus annectens, assembly GCF_019279795.1. Lineage (NCBI taxonomy): Eukaryota > Metazoa > Chordata > Ceratodontiformes > Protopteridae > Protopterus > Protopterus annectens. The sequence continues at coordinate 508,522,034 of NC_056729.1, forward strand.
CACACACACACACACACACACACACACACACACACACACACACACACACACACACACACACACACACACACACACACACACACACACACACACACACACACACACACACACGCACTCACACACAACTTTACATTTGACAGGACTGAGATTACAACTGCTACATGGATATCTATTTGTGCTGTAGTGTTACACAGTTATCACGAGCACCACTGAGACTATAGGGCTGAGGGCTAGCGAAAGGAATTTCTACAGTGAATGACATCAGCACATTATGTGCTATAGGCCAATGGGATGTGTACTGGGTGGGAAAGGCCTCATAACGGGATTCTCTCTGTTGCTTTCTGTCTCTCTCTTCCCCACATCTCTTTGTCTGTATACTTGACATATTATATTATGTTGGTCTTAGATATGTGTGAGTATTCCTATCCAGTGTGTGTGTGTGTGTGTCTGTGTGTGTGTGTGTGTGTGTGTGTGTGTGTGTGTGTGTGTGTGTGTGTATGCATTTGTGTATATGTTTACTTGTGAGTGCGTATGTGTTTGTGTGTGTGTGTGTGTGTGAAGTATCAATGGTGTACAATTTGGTGTGTGTACACAAACATCTGCGACTAGCGGATATCTGTAGTCCACTGTGTTGTCAGACATTGGCTGCATTTCTCTAAGTGTAGGAGCATGCCCAGTATGACCTTTTATATTGAGTGTGTGCATCCATTCCAGGGAGGGATGGACTGAGGTTCAGGGTTTTGTGTGCTACAGCTACACCCAGCAACCTGTTTCTGCAGGATATCTGTAGATAGGTTGCCAATATGGAGACACAATGGGGGTAACATACAGGGGATGCTGTAACTATTGCTGTCTGTGCTGCTTGTGTAACATGGTTGATTGTAGCATAGATTTCCTGACATATGTACTATTTTACACTGTGATGTATCATGTCATCAACTACTGACAGTTATCATTCTTTGCTCACAGTTATTTACCAGGGAAATATAAGATGAATGAAGCTGAGACAAATATTTTTGAGGCATATAGACTACACATTCTGGCACACTCCTGCCATTGTGGAGAGGTAGCTACAGACAATAGACTGCTGGTTCTGTGTAAATGGTCCAGCACCTTGTTAGTATGCTGGCTGGGGATCCCTTCTTGTGCTTTTCTCAACTTAACGGAATGGCCATATCCTGCTGGAGCCATACCTCTTAGCTGTACAGATACACTTTAATTTATCCAGAGGCAGGACTCATACATCTGGTCAGTTTACCTTCACATTGTGGTTTACAAATAGTTTTGTGACTATTAATTCATGGGTTTGCAGAAAGGGGGTAGTATGGGCGGATATTAGAGTTTCAGACTTCACACACTCTATGACATCCATGCTTCTACACCCCCCCCCCCTGTTATTCTCTCCTCTTCCTAACATTATGAAAGCAATATCTGAGAGGTATCCCTATAGTTTGGCCTTTATCCCAGTAGTATTTATGGCCTGATCCACAGTCCTTGCAGTATGACATGGGGAGGCATGCTACTGGCATTTGTCAGCATGGCCTTGCATTTGTTTACTGTGTTAGGTTGTTAGTTAGGACACCCTGACATTGCATACATTGGCACTATGGATAAAGCATGGGCCTTTGCCAGAGGACTGTATGCCATTTGTGAGTGCTGCAGGCCATCTGTATCAGGCCAGTGAATTCTGTCACTCATATGTTCCTAGGCCGCAAGCCAGTGGATTACACTGCGGTGACAGTGGTAAGTGGTTGAGGTGTTCTTGTCAGTCCTTCCTTTTCATACTGATCCATGGGTCTGTATGTGGGTAGGTTGCTTCCTACAGCTGGGACACACCTGCATGGAACATCTATTCAACATGTAGCATCATGTATGTATTCCTATACAGAGATGGGTTCATACTGTACTCATTCCCTACAGCAAGGACATAAACTGTGATAAACCTATGGCTGATGGTGGGGTGAGCTGGGTGCATGTATGATATGGATGCTACTAGCACTGACTCACAGATATACCTGGACATTCCCCTTATGGTGCCTTGTGTGTGAACATGGGCAGCCTCTCATTACTTTATAACTGTGCCTTTTGTGGTCTGCCAGTGATTGGCCAGACTACCAGTATTCTATACTAGAGGGACAACTAATGTGTTCCTAACATCTATGTATAATTCCAAAGTTATGTGCAGTTGACAGTTATTTTATACACACTCTGTGTAGGTTACTTTCACCTGTGTACTGTTTCTATGTATGGGCTGCCATTCATGGCATGTCCAGCTTTCTAACAGTGACCGATATTGGCCTCTGGACAGTGAGTATGTACAACTGCTGACATGAGAGTAGCTGAGAAGCAGTGTGGTTGACACTGCAGTTGTTGGAACATGGCCCTGTTGACCTCTGTACTGTACCTAGGCAACTGAGACACAACCATCCAGGCCCACATGCTGACCACTTCCAGGCAATATTAAACACAGAAAAAACTTACCACACTGACCCCTGCAAAGTCCCTAGCCACCACCACTTGTGATTTTGTACCTCATATTTTTGTTCTGGTCCTCATTAAATCTGTGGGTTTCAGGATTTTGGCATTTGAATCCTAGACTTCATATTCTTCAGAAAATAAATGGTAGCACAAAACCTTTTATTCTAGCAATGTTCTAAATTTATAGGATCAGTATTTGAAATGTGTCCCTATTTTGGGTCTGTATTCCCCCATTATTGGCTTTGGCCAGGTTTTTTGTGCTAAGACATTGACTTCAGAGCTATGGTAAGAATTGAGAACTGAATTCTGTATTTGCCCATTATTGGTTTTGTCCAGGTTTTTTGTGCTTAAGAGGTTGGGAGCTATGGTCAGAAGTGAGAACTGAATTCAGTAAATGATAGCCATTTTAGTTTCAGTCTTACTGTCTTTCAGGCAACTACTGATTTGGTTTAGTGGTATGTTGCTGTAACTGTAGTGTACAGGGTCCTGGGTTCAAGCCTGGACAGTGAAATGCATGGAGGTAACACAACATTTTATTCAAGCAACTTTCCAAAATTATACAAGCAATGTTTAAAATGTGTCCCTGGTTTTTGGCCTTTTGCCCCCTTATTGAAAATACGTGCAAGAAGCTGGGCAGCTGTGCAAGATGTCTATGGCTTACAGTACTGTCATTCTATATATATATATATATATATATATATATATATATATATATATATATATATATATATATAGTGTGCTTGTGTGTGTGTGTGTGTGTGTGTGTGTGTGTGTGTGTGTGTGTGTGTGTGTGTGTGTGTGTGCATGTGTGCGTGTGTGTTGAAGTAGACTTTTATCATGGAAATGTTCTGAATAGGGCAATTTTGTCATTATTGGTTCATGCATTTTGTTTCATTGCCTACTGGAAAAATGTTTAAACAATACATTTAAAATGCACCCTAACTTAAGTCTAACAAGTGTGCTGTATTATACAAGGAATATAATTTAATAAAGTCAGGAAGGTGTATCAAAGCATGCATGTATGTTTCTTCTTTTGTGTGCAAGAGTCCTCTGATTTGAAAACAGCCCAAAAGTAATCTTTATGCACCACTAGCCAGATGCATTTTCTTTGGATGTGGTATGGATTTCAATGCTATTTCAATGAATGTGAGTTTTAAGGGCAGAGAAGTTTTAATGCCAAGTCTATTTCCATTGCGAGACAGTATTGCTTTGTTTAGCAGATATCTATTAGTGTTTGTGCATTGTGCTATAAAATGTAAAAATAAAATTCACATAAACATTGTAGAAGTAAACAGTATGCACACATTAGTGTTTATAGTAAATTGGATGAAATAACCAGGTAATGAGACATTGGAATGGCTGAAGGGGGACTCTGGTGCTATATTTTGGTTCTGTTCTTCGTACCTTACCAGACACCTGCAGCAACTGGAAAGACCCCAAAAGTACCTCACCAAGAGGATCAAAGGGCTCAAACAGATGCCATATGCAAGAAACTCCAGCTTTACTCAGTGGCATACCACCTGTTCAGAGGCGATCTGTGCCTGACATATAAAGCCATGTCCAACCCGGAATTAATGAACATGCTGCACCTCAGAAAATCCAAATCCCATCGAGCTACGCACTTGAGAGACTTGAACCTCAGCACTGAAATAAATAGGACATGCTGGAGGGACAGATTCTTAACCCAGAGGCTCCCTTCACTCTGGAATAAAATCCCAGTCCAGGTTAGGCAGAGTCCCTCATTGACTCTCTTCAAGAGGAATCTTGATGAGTGAATGGGAGATCGTAGGTTTACCCCGGGTATCACTTCTGTGTCACTGTTAGACAGAGGCACAGTATACTAACCTCGAAAAAGGGCATAGCAAAATAAATTTAAAATGGGTGGCGAAAGCCAAACACATTCTGGCTAGGCTTATAAATGCCCTAGGGCAGATAGCCTAGTATGAACCTATGAACCTATGAAAGTTGGTAACCCACAATTCCATTGGAGTGGGTGGGGTTATGTAATTATGTATGCAATTTTACATTAATCAATGTACAGGTTTCCGCCTAATTTTCATGGGCCTTGTCGAGATTGTTGATGTTTCCAGATTGAGAGGTATGACTGGCTCCCAGTTCAGATCTCAAGGGAATCTGATTATGCACAAAAGATGTACAGCCTTGCCAACTGCATTTGCCCAATTGAATGCAAATGGACTCCTTAGCAGACACATTGGCTCTCCGTATATCATATAGCAGTAAAGGTGTGAAAATGCCATTGAGTTTTGCATGTATGATGCTCAGCCTATTGACACAGGTTTCATTGTTTGACAATGGAATGCTTAATGGCATGGGTTTTACTCCTTGGAGTTTGGAATGGGAAAGAGGATTAATTGTGATAAATTGTGATTTTTGGGGCTTTCATGATGTTAAACTATTGTTGCACTAGCTGGGAGATGGACCCATGAGATAAAACATGCACAGACTGAAACTTAGCTTATTAGTTGACATTGCCAGAGGAGGAATACATTTCAGTCAAGGAACTTAGATCTGTACTAATCTGGGAATGAATGGAGATACACTTCAGAGAGGCCGGTATGTGTAAGATTTTAATTAGTCCTGGGAATGCATTCCCATGTAAGAGTCATTATTTCTGTTTGTAAATATATTAGAGATGGATACAGTTGAATGAGCTGAGTGATATAGGTTGGGGTATGTTACATACATGCTACACAAGACATAACTGTTTTAAAATATATTTAGGATATGTGATGAGTCATGATGATTATAATAGAAGTATTGTGTCCATCATACATGTGCAAGTGAATTTTATATTAAATGTAATTACTGACAGATTTAAGAAATGGTACACACATTAGTATGAGGTTATATGTGAAACATTAATGACATATGCTAAATAGAAAAGTTTACTTATGCAATTGCTCATACATTGCTTGCAAGAAACATGTTTACTGGTATCATTTCATTTACTGTTACAGTCCTAATCAAAATGTTGTGATAAATGGGATTATTATACCCATTTACAAAACATATTTTATCTGGATTCAAACCCTTAAACAACTGTGTTCTTTCACACTTACACATTGTGCTACAGAGATAAGTATGAAGAGTTGAACATTGTCCACTCAATGCTGCCCAGAGTACCAAGGAAAGTTCACCATTACCAGACATGATTGTGCTACATAAGGCAGCCTAAACACATTTTTTCACTTTTTTCCTTTGGTAGTGAGCCATGTATGTGCACATAAATGCTAATTAAAATGACTAAATAATAATAAAATTACATATTTAAAATTACATATTTTAAATAGTTGCAATGCGATCAATAACAGGATTCAAACAATGGTCCATGTGCCTTCTTTCTCTCAATTTACTACAGTTACACCTTGTGCCACAGAATGGACATCTCTCAGGTTCATTCTCTGCAGTACTGTCCATGGTGTGGTGGGCCATGAAACAATGCCAGGAATATTTATTTTAGATAAGGCAGCCTAAAGTAAAATGTTCACTTTTTCTTTAGGTAGTGAACTGTGTTTGTGTGCTACCAAGTGGAGAGCAAATGCAAATTAAAATTACTAAAAAATAAAAAAAATATATTACTTATTTTAAATAACTGCAATGTGATCTCTAAACAAGATTTGAAAAAAAAAGATCCTGTGACTTCTTTCTGTCAATTCACATTAGTTACACCTTATGCGACAGAACTCTTCCTGGTGTATTCTTTGCAGTCAGTACTATCTATGGTGCAGAGGGCTGCACAATGACAGCAGGTATATTTGCTCTGCATAAAGCAGCCGCAACTAAACTTTTCACTTTTTTCCCCTTAGGCAGTAAACCACTTTTGTGTGCTGAGTAGAGAGAAAATGGAAAAGGCATTAGAAAAAAAATCATACAGAAAAAAGCTTAAAGTAAATTGAATGAATAGCCATACCAAGAACTGCATTCAAGTGTACATACATTCTTCTCCCTTATCATTGCAACACCAAAAATGTACTTTGTGGAATACATTATTTTCCTTGTAGTTAGTGGCAAATAATGTAAAAGTGGACAGACAAAAGCTCACGTGTTGTTAGCAATAGTGACAAGAGTTGCTTTTTAAATAACATGGTGGTAACACAAAATGGTATTAAATATGCATTCAGACCATCTTTTGTAAAATTACCAGTTAAGTGGAATCAAACCATGTATCAACTATTCTTTTTCTGTAAGCAAACTGCACTTATACCTTGTGCCACAGAAACAGATACCTGATTAGATTATTTTCCTCACTGAGTACTACCCAGAATGCTGATGGCCATCCAGTGCTGCCGGGCTTGTTTACACTACATACGGCAGCCTAAACTAAACTTTTCACTTTTTTCCTTAAGCTGTGAAAGTTCATTTCACACTGCCAGGTGGCACACAAATGAAGAATGTAGTATTTATCAGAAGCCTTCAAACAAGTCTTTTGTGATTAGCAACTTGAAGAAATTTTAGATGAATTACAATCTACATTTAGCAATGAGCAGAACCACTACTACATTACACTGGTACAGTCAACCATCTCACATCTCTTTGTCACATCAGTACTATCATGCGTGTCTCAACTATATCAAGACTTTAGGTAATTCATTGGGAATGGAAAAGGGCACAGGCAACAGAAGAAATGCTTTCATTGTTCACACAGCACACACAATTCATACTGATGACATTTCAAATTACTTACTTGTCTAACAGTTTTATTCAATACTGACCATATTTGAGTTTCCCACATCAGCACATTCATACACCAACATGAGTATCGAGATTTATTATGATTTCTCTCAGTAAAATGATCTGGGAACATGCTTTAATCCCTGCATCACCTGTAGTGTTTCTCTAAGCTCAATAACTCTACAGATTGTTCCACAGAGATAAGACTGTGACAGCTTGAATTTCTTCACTCAGTATCATCCATACTGCTGTGGAAAGCACAATGATGCCAGTCTTCATTACTCTACTGATGGCAGTCTAAATACATTTCTCAGTTTTTGACTTGAGCACTGAAATGCCATTCACTGCTATTGACTGCTCCCAGTCAATGGAGCATAATGCCAAACAGAGCACCAATGTTACAAGGAAAAATGGTGATCAAATACTTTAAAATGTACATTTCACATGTGTAAGCAATTTTGATATCTTACAACAGGAACCTGCATGGATTTGAGCACTCAAACGAGTGAGAACAATCATTTTAGAGTATTTCCCACAGCTGCCACAAATACGTATATTAGCAAGGAGAAAAAGTCTTTAGATGTACTAATAATGTGACATTGTATGAAGTCACACTGAAAGTACAATCGAAACACATTAGGAAAGTTGTCCTTTCTTATTGGACAGTAAATGTCTGGATAACTGGGATATTGGAAACAGTTAGGATACCCAAGTACTTACACAATATTAAACAAAGACTGCACACACTGCAGGTGTATTCCTCTCTGTGTGGTGCCTCATTTCCTTATCTATACTCTCTTAATAGCAATTATATCTCTATTTTATTGCATATATTATCTTTATCAATGCTTCAAGTACTCCCTTGAGTATGAACAACATTTCTTACTAAGGCTAACTGTGATCATTAAAGCCAGCATTTGAATGTTAGAAATGCAACTTGCCCAAATTGGGTTCATATTACGTTATCGAAAGATAATGTAATCAAACAATCAAAACTTCAAAATGGCAGCATTTCAAAGCTTGTATTGTGGGGGGGCTGCACCCCCCACACCCCCCGCTAAATATACATGCCAACTCCGAGATCGCACTACAGTGAGGAAAGGGCAAATATTCCAATCCTCACTGTACTACAATCCCACAATGCGATCTTCAAAATGCTGCCATTTCAAAGTTTTGATAATTCGATTACGTTATCTTTTGATAACGTAATAGGAATCCGCCCAAATCAACGTACTTTCAGACTTTTTGGTAAGCCTCTTCTCCCTGACACACCCTTAGAAGGTGTGCATCAAAGAGTTGAGATTGTGAAAGGTGATTTTTCCTGCAGTTAGAGTAATCACAGACACCTACACGCCATTTGCAGGAAACACTTTTCAATGCTCATCCTTGCATTGTTAGGGTGCGTGCATGTAATTGTATAAGTTATTCTACCATGTTTACCTTCCTTGCACTCAGTGCACATGGTAGTATTCAGGAATGCTAATGATTTAAGACCTCATTTTCATACTCATAGTTCTCACATGACTGTCTCTGCACTTTATAAAGGTAATCAAGTAGCTAATGTAATTGAATTGTATGCGAACAACTGTTTTGATCCAGAGAGCTTGGTACTTCTAAAAAACACAACTTTTGGAGAATTATTTATTTTCTACACTGCTGTATTTCAAAGTATGTTGCTATGTCTTACATACTGCTTTTAGTTCAATATTTTAAGGAGAGTTGCTATGACTGCTGAAAAACATTTTTTATCTCACTTGTTTTTTGTTTATCCCTTTCTTTTGGCATAGTCATGTCTGCATTATAAAAGGTATGCTAAAAATTGCTATACAACCTATTTTTTACTTATTTCATTCATTTTGTATTTCATTTGATATTTGCATAGTTATTATAGATGAGTATATTATAACTTTGCAGGAAGGTCTGGCATCTTTACCTGGGTAAACAGAAAAAGAAAAATGTGTCCTGATTGTGAATTTCTACCTGACTGCCCTTCACAGCAGGGGAAATGGTACTTACAATAGTTCTGTCTTACATTTCTAATGCTGCATTTTTAATTGTTATTGTTAATGCTGGAATCTATTACACAGTTAAACCATTTATATCAACATTACACAACTGTTATAGACTGTTACTGATCTAGAAGCATTTATTTTTTGGGAGGCAGGGGGCTGTCTTAACTTGTGGGTAGTTATAGGGAGCATGGACTTTTAAATTGGCGTGTGTATGTTGGATGCATGCAGTCACTCATAAATGAGTTCACATTTCAAACAGACATATGGCACCCAAGAAGAAATCTGTACTTCACAAGCCACCATATACTGTTCACAATTCACAATATCAATGCCACTTAAGAGTTCATCTGTAAGTATCTATTTGGCTCTTATCTAAGCAAGTTCTTTATATGCAAAATACACATTATAGAACTTACTTCATTGATACCGGGATGTTGACAAGCATTCAATCTCAATTGCCAAATTAACTCACTTTTTTCTAGCCTTAGGGATTCAGATCCGCCTCTCCCATCACATGTAAGCTGCTGAATAACTTTAAATTTAAATGAATGTCCTGGATGTTCACTAATGTGTCTAGCAAGTGCGTTTTCCAATTTGATTTTAGCAATACAATATGTATGTTCATATATCCTCTCACATAGTTTTCTATCGGTCTTCCCGATATAGAAAACTGGGCATGCCACACACTTAGCTAGATAAACAACCTGTTTACTTTGACAATCATATTTTCCACTGATTTTGAATTTTTTATTTCTTATTTCGAAGCTCGACCCCGTGTCAATGTGTTTACATGCTTGTCAACATCCCGGTATCAATGATGTAAGTTCTATAATGTGTATTTTACGTTTAAAGAACTTGCTTAGATAAGAGCCAAATAGATACTTACAGATGAACTCTTAAGTGGCATTGATATTGTGAATATAAGAATTAATATTAACAATTTTAACATGTTTACTTGTATTGTTTTTCACTATCATCATTATTTGTTATTATTATTAATGTATTATTTTAATTCATTATTATTTTTAGAGGTCAGATTTTGTAGGGTACATATGAATATATATATATATATATATATATATATATATATATATATATATATATATATATATATCATAAAGTCTAGAGTGAACCATTAGCAGGTAATTGTACAGTATATAATAACAAATAGTAACAATCAAATAAACAGAGATATTGGAGAGGCTAGTATAACTACCTTGGAGGTAGTGAGGGTTATAAAGAAGGACATCTAACAACAACAGTAACAAAGTAAGATCATAAAGCGGTCATGTTATAAGAGTCGTATAAATAAAATACACGTACAGTGCAGTATGCTGTAGTGTAGTGTAGTATATACACTTACAATATTTTAGTATCTTTCATAAATATGAAATAGAATGTTTTTGTGTTTTCCATGTTTTATAAGTGAGGTAACTTATAAGCGAGACAGTATAGACATGATTACATAACTGTATCTACTAGGTGGATACAAATGTATACTTTCGACAACAGTGAACCAGTAGAAAGTAAGCTAGTTCTCGCAAGTGTCTCGAGATTAGATTTAAATTAAGTGCCTGACTGTGAGTTGGTTATCTGATGATTTTATCTGAGGAAGTTAAGTAACGTGTACTTGACGAAAAGTGTACTTGTATTTGAATGCTTAATAAACAACATCTTTTTTACGTATTTTGACATTTAAGTTATTACATCTTGGAGACTTGCAGCAAGGAATTAAGAGTTTGTGCTGTGTTTGTGTAAGCAGTCAAGTGGTTTTCTTCAGTTTGTCTATGACTTGAATGAAGCCAATTTTCAGTGGAGGCCCAGGGAGAAACAGTCCAGACACATGTCTTTGAAATGTGGGAGGAAACCGGAGCACCCGGAGGAAACTCACACGAATGCAGTGAGGACATACAGACTCCACACAGAATGCATACCAGCTGAGAATCAACACAGAAAATCTCTTGCTGTAAAGAGACAATGCTACAGCTGCACTACTGAGCCATCCACTATATATATCTATATATATATATATATATATATAGAGAGAGAGAGAGAGAGAGGGATAGCCAGCAATAACTGAACCAGAACACAGTCATAGAGAAATAATGGAGTGTATTTTGGGGTATGGGATTAAAATTGTTCCATACATTTTTGTTTGAGAACATTTTTAACCTGCACTTGAAGGGGATTGCTATCTTTTCCTTATTTCATTTGCAATGTAATGCTTAGCATACTTCTTTCCTTTCCATTCTTCACATACAGGCATTTCTGGATTGCAGGCATATAGTCCACCTGAACATGATAAGCACACATTTGTTTATTGTTATTACAGTATATATGGTGGATTCAGGCCAACATGAGAGCAAAGTTTGTGTTGCTTTACCATCTGGTAAAGGTTACCATGCCTTTTGTATTAGGAAAATATGTGATTGATTTTATTCTCTCTTTTTCTGCTTGTTGTGTTTATTGCTTATTATTATAGGTGATCCTGAGCGTGGCACTGTGGAACTCCTACCACCTCATGTTGGAGTATTGGTAGCCTCTCATGATAATAGCAGCGATGAAGATGCACAGTTGGGAGTGTATAAGGTCAGTCTGATCCTGCCCATATTTCAGTCACAATCAGTATGCCTATGCATACCCATGACACAGAGACCTCTGATGTAAGATAGATTGAGGATGACACAGTTGATCAGGTTAGTGTGGTTACTCTGGTTGCAGAGCTGGTTGCTTCCCCCAGTATCATGAGGGCATGGTGCCAAACAGGAGGGCTGGTAGGGGTGTTCAGAGAAGGCCTGCTCTCCACTCTCTTCCTGATGCTGATGTGTCATTAAGTGCCTCCAGGCATATGTGGAGGGTTGTAGTAGAGGCGCATGCATGTTCTACCAAGGCCTTGGAAGACATAGTGCAACTACTAAACATTTTGCATTCTGACATAAGTGACTCCTTGAACCATGTGGGCAAATCCTTGGACAGGATGAACTACACACTGCATTGGATGGTGTCTGTGATGGAACGTCTCTTGGGGGAGGGTGGGCATCCATGTTGCTGCAGAATCACTACATCTTCTGGTGTTAGCAGACATGGTTGCACAAAATCCTACTCCCATAGTGACATTGAACCCACCACTCCATCAGTGTTTGTGGTGTCCACACCCAGATGTAGTAGGACACGGTGTCATGGTCCTGGACATAGTCATGAGAAGTGCTCATCCAAAAGGCATCACTCACATTTAAGTAACACCCCAACTTCTAGCCAGGGCCATGGAAGTAGCAGTGCAACTCCAGGCAAAGGTGTTTCTCATGGTCAAGGCTGATGACACTGAAGTGACAGCTCTACTGTGCACAGCTCACGCCTGAGATGCCCAGGATGTAGTGGTAGCACAGTGCTAGATTGTGCTCGTGCAGACACACACACACATAGAAAAATAATTAACTTCTCCATACCACTTCACACACACGCAAAGTATTTAAGCAGTACTGCGGAGTGCTATGCATCTGCTGTTACTGGCCCTGAACACTGTATAGACTGATAGGTACATTTGTTTCTTACTTGCACACACTCACACTTCTTTGGTGTCAGGCTTGCACTCCTACCCCCCACACACTATGCAAATGATGACGACTGTGCCCTGCCTTTTGCACATGTCTTTGTGACTTAGGATTGTATATATGACTGATGAACACAGTATATAGCTAATGCTTGCTAATTCACAAGCTTGCATTTATCAGTATGCATTGCAAAAGAAAAGCTGTTGATTTCTTGTTCATACTCATTTGTGAATGATTGCTTATATAGTTGTTGAACATCATTGTATTTCATTTAATATTGTTATTATAACATTGGAAGCATTAGGTACTTCAGTCTTGCTTCTTGGTACAGTTGTGCAAATGTAGGCAAAACTGATCTGTTCCATATTTTATAGATGATAGTATATTGAAATGCTTGATGTACAGCATTGTTTCCTATACATAAGTGAATACAGCAAAAATCTGACATAAGAGATATTACTGACATAACTGCATACCTCAGATAAATACTCTACTTAGGGTCATATACATATTTCAATATAGGAGTAATCAACTCTGCAACTTATTTTTTTTTTTTTTTACTTTATGGGTTCCACACTTACCTTGTCATTAGTGCAGGTGCAAATTGTGTCCTTGGGGGATGGTCCTGTCTGATGTTATGAAAACACATTACATGGTTAAGTAAAGGTTGTGCTGTCTGAAAAGCATCAATTGTCCTGTGTGTATGTGAGTGAGATCTTAGGCTTTGAAATAGGTAGAATGAGTGTGTGTGTGTGTGCGTGTATGTGCGTGTGTGTGTGTGGGTGTGTGGGTGTGTGGGTGTGTGGGTGTGTGTGTGTGTGTGTGTGTGTGTGTGTGTGTGTGTGTGTGTGTGTGTGTGTATGCGTGTGTGTATGTATGCTATCCTTGGCTATTAGCAAGAGCCAGGGATACTGTGCACACCTCTATCTGCCAGCACTATTTTCCACTGGTGGTTGTCCCTCAGACCCCTTATCTGTACCTGCTGCTGCTGGCCCAGCCTGTGGACCTTGAAACTGTGGTCCAGACCCTTGCTGACCTTGTAGATGCTTTTTCTTGAGTATTATAATGTGTAGCAAAGCACAGACTGCAAATACTTTGCCAGAGATGACTGGGTCATATTGCAATGCAACTCCTGATGTGTTTAGACAATGGAACCTTGATTTCAGCAATCCAAATGCACATTCTGTGATATTCCTAGTTTGAGTGTGTGTATTGCTCAGTGGGGTTTTGTGGGTTTCTCATGGGTGTCTTTGAGCCAGGGCTCCAGGACATAACCTGCATCCTCCACTAGATGCCCTTGAGGAATATCATCCCTACCTAACCTGGTGTACACCTAACAAGTGTGACATATGTGTGACTTGTGAAAACTGCCTGGGTTACCTGCAGAGACATTGTAGAAGATAACTTAGGCATTACAGACAACCTGACAGTTTAGAGAGTGGAAATCATTTTTGTTGATGTATCTCCTTCTCTGTTCTCCTGGTAGGGCTTTATTTCTATGTGTGTGCAATCAATGGCCCCAACACTATAGGGGAAGTGTGCTATTGCATAGAATTCCTATGTGGTTCTTGCTCTCTCCTCTGGGTTTCAGGAAAACAGATAAGCCACCTTGCATGTAGTAGCATTGCATTTAAAAGCTGATGTAATATTCTAGAGGCTGATGCCTGTGACACCCCTGATATATCTCCTTTGGGTTTCTAGAATGAACCAGTCGCTAGTATACATAATGCTAAACATACCTTGGTTTCCACTGTGATGGGTTCTCCATGATTTCCTGGGAGCCGGAGGTGTGGGTGCCACGTGTTGCATATTTCATCCAGTGTTCCTTGTCTACCCCATACCTCTCAAGAATTTCTGTGTTATGCCATCCATGATAAGTCAAACAGGATCTAAACACCCTTCTTCTTCTTCTTGCCCAAGGTCTCGCAGCAGCAGCACCACCACCATAATTTAAAGCCTGTTGCACATTCAGCATAATGATAGCAGCAGCAACCCCTAATGTTTTTTAAGTGTAAGTGTGCCTGTATTCCAAAGAGTTTTGGTGTGCAAGATAAAAGCCTACACTGACTGGCTCACTGATAGAACTCATATTGTCGTTATAGGGGACTCCACCTCCAACAGCAGAACTGTAACCAGTGGTGTTCCACAGGAATCAGTCTTGGGAACTCTACTGTTTGGAATCTATTTCTCTGAACTATGTGGTAACCCATTAAGTACGGAAGAAGTAATTAGGGATCTGGGGACCCAAGTTGATAGCAATCTCTCCTTCGAAAACCACATCGCCAAAGTGGTTAGAAAGACCTTCTACATAGCCCACCTTATCACAAAAGGATTCACATCTAGATTAAGTGAGGTAATAGTGCCCTTTATTCATCCTTCATCAGGCCCATCATAGAATAAAATGCCCCTTTTGGGATGTACCTTACCCAACACCTGCAGCAACTAGAAAGACCCCAAAAATATCTCAAAAAGAAGGTCAAGGAACTCCAACAAATCGCATATGCTGCCCGGTTAAAAAAACTCCAGCTCTACTCAGTTGCATACTGCCTACTTCGTGGAGATCTGTGCTTGACATACAAAGCTATGTCCAACCCAGAATTAATGGACATGCTCCACCTCAGAAAATCTAAATCCCTCAAAACCACGCGCTCGAGGGACTTGAACCTCAGCACAGAAATAAATAGAACATGCTGGAGGGACAGATTCATAACCCAGAGGCTCCCTTTGCTCTGGAATAGAATCCCAGTCCATGTTAGGCAGAGCACCTCACTGACTCTTTTCAAGAGGAATCTTGATGAGTGGATGGGAGAGCATAGGTTTACCCCGGGGATTACTTCTGTGTCACTACTAGACAGAGGCACAGTAAACTAACCTTAAAAAGGGTACAGCAAACTCAAATCAAAGGGTGGCAAAAGCCAAACACACTCGGGCTAGGCTTATAAATGCCCCAGAGCAGATAGCCTAGTATGAACCTATGAACCTATGAACAAGCAAAAACTAAAGGTTTGTGGCTGACAAAGTTTGTTGATGACTGCAAACTGAGAGTGGTCATAGAATCTCCAAATGATGTCAATATCCTACAAGAGGGTCTTACACAAACAAATGATTGGTGCCAAAGTCATGGCCTTAAACTGAATGCAAAAAATGTATTATCATCCCTTTCAGTAAGAGCGATGTTCCTCCTAACTACCACATCAATAGCAACACCCAAAGTACTTACTCAGTGGTGAGAGACCGGGGCACACAGGTTGGCAGCAACCTTAACTTTGATTACCATGTCTTCACTCATCTCATAAGTAAGGACATTGCCTCCAGAAAAAAAGAAGTTATAACTTCTCTGTACTCTTCCCTCATTGGGCCAATAATTGAGTATAATGCCCCTTTTGGCATGTACCTTTCCAAACACCTGCAGCAATTGGAGAAACCATAAAGGTTCCTCAAAAGGAAAATTCAAGGTCTTCAGCATCTGTCTTATGTGGATCATCTGAGATCACTGTCAATTTATTCTGTTTTTATACACACTCTTCATAGGTGATCTCTGCCTTGTATATAAGGCAATTTCTGACCCTGCTTTATTGGAAATGCTGCATCCGTAAGTCAAATGGTACATAATTTACTCACTCTAAAGATGTTAACCTGGCGTGACATTAATAGAACATGCTGGAGGAACATATCTGTCTCCCTGAGGTTACCACCACTTTGTAACAGACTCCCACTTCATGTCAAACAGTGCACCTCATTGGCCCTCTTCATGGGTAACTGTAAATTCACCCTAGGGGTTCCACCTGTGTCCCTGTTGGACAGGGGCAGTAGGTGCTGATCATGGAAATAAGGGTAATAACTTGGCTAAGCTTGTAAGGGCCTTAGGGCTATTAGCTTGGTAACTTCCTATGATCCTATGATCCTGAGTGCAAACAATTGCTTTATAACTTTCTGAATAGCTCTTCCAAGTTGGATTGGTTAATTAGCATGTACTTTGGCTCTTTATGATTTCATAACATATTCTGCCATTTCCCTTTGTTTGTGAGTTTTACACATCATGTAGATCTGCTTAATGAATATCAAGTTGCACACTATTATGTTGGTGCCACAGCTCAGTCCTTAATATCCTAGTCATTTGACCATTACACCTAAAAAAATATTCTTTATCAGATAAGACTGAATCTTATTGTTAGTAGCTAAGATACTAACTGAGTAGTAACTGTCATTGCCAGGGTCTAGACTACAGAAAGGATGAAACGTGAGCCTTGTGAGGGTGCTCAGAATTGCCGTCATTAGACCCTTTGTCATGTAGCTTGGGATTTACTTCCCCTTTAGCTCATTTTCTCTATTACATCCCATTTTTTCCAGGAGGGTGTTAGTGGATTTATTATAAGACACTAGATAAATATGGTGTCTCATTCACATGGTTGTTACCATTTTCTCTACTGTACTGGTGACCATAATAATTGAATTCAATTTTTTGTTGATTGCTCTTTAGATAGTTGTGGGGATGTTAGCACTTTTATGTGGTAGTCAGCTCAATAGTTTTGTTGTTTAGATGGAAATGCCTCTTTTGGAGAGGAGTGCTACTTAATGCTCCTTCCCACTTATATACTTGACTCACTGTATCTTGCCATGTCATTGCATTTTTTTTGTTTTCATTTCTTATACCATAAAGTGAGCATTCCTTTCTGCACTTAAGTACAATCTTTAGTTATAGAATGAGCCATTAATGTGCAGCACATCTTTCAGGCTTCTGTTAATAGATTCATGTCTTTAAATAAATGCCATTACCATGAAAACCACCAACAATGAATCCTCAGTACTCACCAAACATTAAAATTGATCTACATAAGAAATTAAAAAAGTAGATTTTCATAGGGACAATCCCCCATGCCCCCCCACATGTGAACACACTGCTTTCTTATCTATAAATATGTAAACTCCATAGTTGCCCAACTACAGACCAACCACAGGATTCAATAATATCTACACTGTGTATACTGTGCTGAGTGAACAGACAACACAGACATAATTCACATCTTCTTCCTCCTAATTTTAGTTTTCCTACTGATTTTCTTGCAGCTTTAAATACTGACAGGGATTTATAAAGATTTTCAGAAAGTGTAGACTACATGCACACTTGGTGTAATATTAATGAGTGACTAGAAAGCACAAAAATGTGTCAGGGATGTTCTTGAATACATATTGTGCAAAAATCAAAGAACTGATGCACCAACCCAAGGCAGGATAAATACATCAAAGCTGAATCCAGTGGATATATAAAAATGTTTTATTGTGAGCGCTTTAGCAGTTTGACCAACTGCTTCATCAGACAATAATCATCCATTTCAGTTAAAACACTTTTAAAGAAATGTCAGCCACAGCAACGGTTATCCCACTCCACAAAGGGAGAGCCACCATGGACCCCAGGAACTACCGCCCCATTAGCCTGATGAGCCGGGTCTGCAAGGCTATGGAGCGTATCATCATGGAACTTATAAACAATGACATTGGTAAGCTCCAAACTCTGGACCCTACCCATTTTGGGTTTGTAAAAGGCAGATCATGTCTCCTAAACCTGATAGACTTCTTTGAAGCGGTCATCAAAGCTATAGATGAAGGTAAGGTGGTACACGCTACCTATCTAGATCTCGCCAAGGCTTTCAACACCATCTCCCACTCTGGAATTATAGACAAACTCACTAAACTAGGTATAAATCCCTATGTCACAAGATGGGTTGCCAACTGACTCACTGACTGAACCCACACTGTGAAAGTAGCAGGCTCTAAATCCAACTTCAGACCAGTGACAAGTGGAGTACCACAGGGTTCAAGTCCTCTCCTGTTTGGTATCTACTTCTCTGAAGTACAGGCTAACACAGAAGGTCTTTGGCTAACAAAGTTCGCAGATGACTGCAAACTAGGAGCCATAATCAACTCTCCTATCGATGTGGACATCCTACAAAAGGGCCTCACTGAGACAGATGCCTGATGTCAAAGCCATGGCCTCAAGCTCAGTGCCAAAAAGTGCATTGTCATCCCTTTTGGTAAAAACTCTGTACCCATGAACTACCACATAGGCGGTAGTCTACTTAACACTGAAAGTGTGATAAGAGACCTTGGGACACAGGTGGACAGTAGTCTCTCCTTTGATAATCACATCGCCACAGTAGTCAGGAATTCCTGCTACATGGCACACCTCATCACAAAAGGTTTCTCATACAGGAAAAAAGAGGTCATTGTTCCCCTCTACTCATCACTCATTAGACCTATTATAGAGTACAACACCCCTTTTGGTATGTACCTCACAAGACATCTACAACAACTGGAAAGGCCACAGAAATACCTCACAAAGAGGATTACTGTCCTAAAACAGATGACCTACGCAGACCGTCTCAAAAAACTCCAGCTTTACTCTGTCGCATATTGCCTACTCAGAGGCAATCTCTGCCTAACATACAAAGCTATGTCAAACCCAGAGCTGTTGGACATGCTCCAAGTAAAGAAATCCCAATCCCTCCGAGCTACATGCTCTAGGGACCTAAACCTTGTCACCACAATAAACAGAACATGCTGGAGGGATAGATTCCTATCTCAGCGACTTCCCATACTCTGGAACAAACTACCTATCTATATCAAACAAAGCTCCTCATTAGCACTCTTCAAGAAAAATCTTGATGATTGGATGGGAGATAGGAAATTCACCCTGGGGATCACTTCTGTGGCTCTGCTCAACAGGGGCACAGGATAATAATTTTCTTCTGTGGCAAAAGCCAGGGTGCCGTTTGGCTAGGCTTATATAGGCCCTAGGGCCAATAGCCTAGTACCTACCTATGAACCTATGAGCCTATGGAGGCAATGCATTAATTATTGAATTATTCAATTAATAACAGCATCATCCTTCATTTTAAAAGCACTACACACAACTAAATAAGCATGTATATTTAAAAAATATCTAAAGCATGCATATATGTATATATCTATATCTCTCTCTCTCTCTATATATATATATATATATATATATATATATATAAAGAAAAATAAACTACTATGCTCCATAATATGTATATACAAATGCAATAGGACATATATTGCTACTGACATAATTGCCTAACTCAAACAAATTAACTTAGTACTCATCTATCTAAAATTAGTTTATATAATAATAACATATACTATGCAAATACATCAAAAACTGTGTAACGACTCAAAATGAACATACTTCCATCTAGAAACAATATATTAAGAACATACAGTAAGCTAAAGAAAACATAATATAAGACAGGTACAGTGGTATATTGTACACAAACTGGAATTGATTCTCATATATTTCTGATAAAAAATAATAGTATTAAATATTTCATATTCAATACAGTCATTTTATCAAAAAATATTCATTCAATAGAGGGTCGGCCATATAAACACATTATTTTTGTATAGGTCTATTTTCTGAGCACTGGCTTAATACAGAATTTGCCATTTAAGTCTCTGCCCTTATTAGCCCTAATTTTAATTTTCCATTTTAAATCACTCATTTCTACTTTATTTTTTACGTCACCCCCCCATTCATCCTCAAGTATAATATCCAACCCGTGGCCCTTACAATCGTTAAGGGCCAATGGTTAAGAGCCTCAAGATTCAATGCCACAGAAGCAGATTTTGTATATGAAATGGATAACTTGAGAGATAGATTGAAGGAAAGTGGGTATAATATCCCTGAGACAGAGAATATTTTACAAGGACTTAGAGAAAGGAGAAGCACTGATGGCAAACCTTATTTTTCAAAAGGACCATGGGGTGAGGTTCAATAAAGGGCAGCCACACAAATGCAGATACCCCTAACATATTTGAGTAGTATTACAAGGATTGAGATGATATTGAGGAAACACTGGCAGAGACTCACCAGCAATTTGGAGATAAGTCCTATAGCTGGACCTAAGCCATTGTTTGTCTATAA
Source organism: Protopterus annectens (assembly GCF_019279795.1). Classification (NCBI taxonomy): domain Eukaryota; kingdom Metazoa; phylum Chordata; order Ceratodontiformes; family Protopteridae; genus Protopterus; species Protopterus annectens. The sequence goes on from NC_056729.1 coordinate 508,542,709, forward strand.
AAATAGAAAGTATTTGAAGAGAATTTTGCATTATTCTAGGAATATAGAAAGGGGTCCACAGGATACAGCTATACATTCCTTTGTTTATAATGTAACTGGTGCAGATGTTTGGATTCTACTGGGATATTTATGCACCCTGATATGAGGAAACAGGTTGAATTTAGTGTCACAGCCAGTTGCAACACCTGTCATCTTGGTTATATGGCTGTATGCCAAAAGTGCTCCTCTTTTTATATAGACAAGACAGACAGAAGGTTAGGAGATTGCATTAGGGAGCATACAAATAACATTAATAATTCTGTATGTACCAATGCCCTTGCCAAACATATTTTTATACATGGTGATGAACATACATTTAGATTCATGGTGATGGAAGTTATACTTGAGGATGAACAGGGGGTGACATAAAGAATAAAGCAGAAATGAGTGAGTTAAAATGGATAATTAGAATGAGGGCTAATAAGGGCAAAGGCTTAAATGATGATGTCTGTATTAAGCCAGTGCTCAAAAATAGACATGTACAAAAATAATATGCGTTTATATGGCAGGCATTCTATTGAATGAACATTTTCTGACACTATTACTATATTGAATATGAAATATTTAATACTATTGTTATTTTTTTATCAAAAATATATGAGAATTAATTCCAGTTTGTGTACAATATACCACTGTACTTGTCTTATATTATGTTTTCTTTAGCTTACTGTATGTTCTTAATATATTGTTTCTAGATGGAAGTATGTTAATTTTAATTAGTTGTTTTAATAATAACATTTTAATGATAATATATTTATTGTGCATTTCTTACATATATACAGTTTTGATGTATTTGCATAGTATATGTTATTATTATATAAACTAATTTTAGATAGCTGTGTACTAAGTTAATTTGTTTGAGTTAGGCAATGATGCCGTAGCAACATATATCCTATTGCATTTGTATGTACATATTATGGAGCATAATAGAGTTTATTTTTCTTTATATATATATATATGCATGCTTTTTATATATTTTAAATATACATGCTTATTTAGTTGTGTGTAGTGCTTTTACAATGGAGGATGATGCTGTTATTAATTGAATAATTAGATAATTAATGCATTGCCTCCATTGGCTGACATTTCTTTAAAAGTATTTTAAATGAAGTAGATGATTATTGTCTGATGTAGCAGTTAGTCAAACTGCAAAAGCACTCACAATAAAACGTTTTTATATATCCACTGGATTCAACTTTGATGTGTTTATCCTGCCTTGGGTTTGTTCATCAGTTCTTTGTTTTTTGCTTGGGTATTTTTGTGATTATAGTGTGCTTTGTGGCACTACTTGATGAACCCTTTTACTTGTCTTGCTGAGAACACAATTTGGTCTTGGAATACATCCTGTGCAAACTTAGTGTACACTTAGTATAGGCTTTATTGACTCTGGCCTCAAGTGTAAATATCTTAAAAAGGAAAATAAAATCCAGCAATGGATTTGCAACACTCCACTGCAAAAAAAAAAAAAAAAATGTAACAATACCCCAAATAAAACATTTGCAGCACAAAAGTCTGGAAATCTGCTAAAAGTAATTAAATTAAAACCTAAAACTAATGACTAATTTTTCAACAATACTTCCCTTAGCAACATTACACTTGATCAAACACGATGTCTGGAATTCTCTTTTCCTAACAAGGGATTTGTTTAAATTGCCTTAATATTTTTCCCATTAAATATTAAATATTATTCCCATTAAAACATTAGACCAGGCAGTGTCTGGATGGTAAATTAACTATGTAATAAAGAGTTCTATGTAATGCCTAATGAAAGTCTTGATTTGATAACCTGGTGGTTAACATCCCTCGGTTTTAGTAATAGTTCCTAGAGCAGAAAGTAGAACTCCTGTATTAAACCATACTACCTAAGACACTTGTTTGAGAAGATAATACCTGATATAACCACATAGTCACCCTAAATGTCAGGAGCTTTGATACCAGAGTTAAATAAAAAACAAGCTAATGAACTATTTAGGGAGGCTAGAGGCAGACATAACACCACTATGTAGATTTCAGTTGAAAGGCTAAAGAGTTGCTCAAATTTCAATGCCAAAAATGTGGAAGTTTGTGCAGAGTGTTAACGTTGTGAGCTTTTGTTTCCATTGTGCCAAGTTTGATTTTTTTCTGCCTTATTTTGCCTATGTGTGATCTTGATCAAGTCAGTTAACCAGACAGTGCTTTGGCACACCTGGGAATTTGGGCTAAGCTCCTCATTACTCCCCTGGACTGCAAAGTCTAGTAACAATCCATGAACCTATAAGCTAGTGTGCAGGGTTTCACGTGCATATGTTTCCAAAGTTCATATGGGGATATCTGTCCTGATTAGAAAAATGTTCCCTGAAAGGCACTTCATTATGATAAGAAAATATAGGTGCTGAGCTGAGGATCTTGATTTAAACTATTTGAATGACAGGCCATTCTAGGAAAAGACATCCAATACTCTTTCAAGATTATATATAAAATGGTGTAGACTTTAGTTTTTTGCTACATGCAGAGACTGACAGTGTTTTGAGGCAGGGATAAATCCTTAATCATTCCCAGTATAGCATGCTTGGCATCACATATTCCAGTTGTCTTTGAAATGTTCAAAGCATATGGCACAAAATTCATATGGCTTGCCTTTACAATTTGGGGGGAGGCATCCATTAAAGAGACAGTTAACACGGGATTAAGGTGATAAACTGTTAATGAGTTGTCTCATGTTGTCTAGGGTTCAGTTGTCTCCATTTGTCTACTATGTGAGTGAGCAAATGACTTCACAGGTAATGCTCTGAGGCATTTAGAAACTATGCCACCTTCATCAATGGTCTCCTGGACAGCATGCCCAAAAGCTACACAAGAATATACTGCACTTTTTGTTTTCATGTAACAAGATTTTCTTCTGAATGCCCATCAGATTGAGCCTGAATCCTACTACCTGACTGATAACCCAGTCATTGTCTTAATGCTGTGTCTCTGACTTTGCCTAGTTGGATGTGCTTTGCTGAAGTAGTCAACACTCATTAAATTCAGGAAGCAAGCAGAACAAGTGAAACACAACTGCAGGGATTATGCTAGCATAAGACAGATTGTAGAGGAATGCATATCATGCAAAAGGTCACCTACTGGCCAGTAAGTTGATCCAATCAAGAGGGAATTACATAGTTAAATATTCAGAAAAGGAATTATTCATCTAAATTCTGAAGTGCATGCAAACAGTTGGGCAAATTATGACAAAAACTGTGCAAAACGATTTGTGGAACACTGTTTAAGAAAGAGATATAGCATCATATCTAGAAAATATATTCTGCGGATGGTTTATTATGCCAGATTCAGCTCATATCGGGGAAGAAACGTGTCACTTCTTTTCTAAGTAATTTATAACCCATCTAATGTTGCTGAACTCTGCTAATGAGTACTTCATCACACCCCCAAATGCAAAAGCCACTAAATTTTATAAATTATTCTCTGTTCAGGTTATTCTAGTCTTACAGGCCATGTACCAAAAAGATGACTAGAAAAAAAAAAGAGTTGCTAGATGAGATGATAGAAGCACTGACTTTCCTCCTACTGAAACCAAACAAGGACCACACTGCTCAAGAAAGCTACTATCCAATATTCCTGCTTCTAATCAATGCCAGGATTAACAGACTGGTAAAGGTCATAGCTTCAGGACTAACCCCACAGCTGGTTAGTCCCACTTTGGGTTCATGAAGGTGTGTGGATCCCTGGATGTGCTTTCTAACTGGTAAACCTCTGGCCATGTTATACTAAGCTCCAAGCATTCACTACCTTCCTTCAACTAAACTTTGCAAAGCCATTTGACTACATCATCCTGTGATATTCATTTGATGTGTTTGAAGCTTATGATCCAGAGGTGACATTTTTGAGGTTGCTACTAGAACTGTAGGTCAGTGAATCAATGTGTTTCCTGGTAAACATGAAGACAACTGATCTTCCTTAAAAACAAGTTCTATTGTATCACAAAGTGGGAGACTCAGAGGAAGGCTGTAGAAGATTATGTGCTTTCATTCTTTAATAAAGGTTTCAACAAAACTTCATTAGAATCCAAAGTGCAACTCTAACAACCAGTTTAAAACTGTACTGCAAAGTCATGTGACTAACAGAAACTACCAATCACATTAGTGTATTCTTAAATTACACCAATACCAATAAGTCTCTAAAACTGCAGAAATAAAAACTACCTGAAATACATTACTTTGAAACAAGTTGGAATCTTTAACACAGTACTGTAATTATTAAAGTTTATTTTAATATTTATTTAATATTAATGCTGTCATTTAAACCTGAGTATTTGTCTGCACCTAATTTAATCTGCCAACATGATTTGTGACATTTAAGCTGTATTTTGTAATTACCTGGAAAGTCTAACATACTGATAACATTGGGTACAAAAAAGTAAATTTGTTGAAGGAAGTGCACATGAAAGAATGTCTTGCAAGTGCATTGCTTTGATCTTCTTATTTGATTGCAAGGGTGTGTTTGCATATTCCACAATTAAACTTCCTTGTAGTCTTTTCCAGATAGAAACAACAGCAAGATTTGCAACTGACAAGGTACACTACCCCCTCAGAAACTGCAGTCATGCCCTTCCTTGGAGCAAATATTTATGCTGTGTGCATTAATGTGTAAGCTCTCAGCATGTTATAAATAAAATGGCATCGTTTGTACTTTCAACATTTAAAAGTGCCCAGTGTGCAGTGATTGCTGTATGCTGTGGAGGAACCTTGTTCAAAGATTTGATGTTGTCTGTTCTTTTGTATGTGAAGAGAAGATGACTTCCAAATACTTTGATCAGATCAGCATTCCCCAAAATAATTTTCCATTTATCTGTCATAACATCCTTGATTAGGGACATGTCAACAGCAATTAGAAGCGGGAAAGCCCTTTTATAGCCAATCAATGACTGTTGCGAGGTACTGGGTGTGTATTGGTCAACCAATGAGTTTTCAACTCTACACTAGCTAAGGACTGCTTTTGCAGAGGTAGATCTATGTGATGAAACTTCATCCTGGATCTTAATTAACCAATCCAATTCATAACCTCTTGCCAGGAAAAAGCTTCTTAGGATGACCGATTCATATTCAAAAGTTTGATTACTGCTGGTCAACCTGCTCACTCTGATGAAGTGCCCCTTTTCAATTCCTTTTTTCATGTGATAGGGACGGAGACTCTGTTTATGTAAATATTGGTTGACATAGGTGTTCTTTCTAAAAATCCTGCTCTTCACAGGCATGTCTTCATCAACCAGAGATAAAGTGATGTCAAGGAAGCTGATTGACTTTCCAAATCCACTCTTGGTGAATTTTAAAAATGACATGCTATTATCTGTAAAGGAGAATGGCTGTTCAAACTCTTCAGTGGACCTCTACCACACAAAAAACAAATTGTCTATGTATCTGCATTAGAAATGACAGGAAACAATGGGTAGGGTTTTAAATAAATTGACCTTCCTCTCATGTCATGTGGTACAAAGCAGCTCTTCCTCATTTCTCTATTACTGCTTCTTAGGGGGAAGAGAAACATTTGAGCCAAAATCGGGGACAGTTGAGAGGTTGGCTATGCCTAATTCTATAAAGCAATTTATTTGCATGTACCTCTCAACCTGTTAATGCAGTAAATCTGAACAAGGCCAAATATATTGGGGGAACATATAAACAGTACTAAAAATTGCTCTTGTATAAATTGAGACAGTTGATAGAATAACAGTTCTTACTTTAGCATGTATTTTTCTGAAGGTTATGAAGTCTGAAACTCGGTGTATCATTTAGTGACTTAATTCCTAAATGATTTGCCAGAAAACTACAACTTTTATGAAGAACAAACCAAAAATAAGAAGCAAAAATCTATTTATTCTTTGAAAATCTGGACAGTTGGGAGGTTTAGTTCAGCTGGGCCTGTCTGAGTTTAATGCCCTTCCCCCCTGACAAAATCATGGTTGAATGGAGCCTCTGCAGCCATTCCAATGAACCATTACTTGGCTATTTCACTCCATTTACCATAAACATTAATGTGCATACTGCTTTACTTCTATGATGAGTTGGACTTCATTTGAAAGTTTTATTTTGTATTTTACAGCACAAACACTAACTCATCTGCTAAACAAAGCAATGTAGTCTCACAATGAAAACTTAGCATTAAAACTTCTCTGCCCTTGAAACTCACATTCATTGAAACAGCATTGAAACCCACATTCAAAGAAAATACATTTTGCCAGTGGCAGATAAAGATTAATTTTGGGCTGTTTTCAAATCATAGGCCCCTTACATATGAAACATACATGTGCTCTCTGATACACCTTCCGCATTGTACTAAATTATATTCCTTGTACAATACAGTACAGTTGTTAAAGGGCATTTTAAATTTGTTTTGAACATTTTTCCAGTAAGCAATGAAACAAAACACATGCACCCATAATGGCAAAACTGCCCAGTTCAGAACATTTATCACAAAAGTTTACTCAGACTTCCACAGTCCACCATTATCAGTAAATATGCACAATTCTACAGTCCACCATTATCAGTAAATATGCACAATTCTACAGTCCATTATCATTATTATATGCACAATCTCTGAAGAAGTAAAAGTCATCTAAATAATTCCACATTAAAGAAATCTATAACTAATGAAGAGGTTGCTGCTTGCAAACACCTTTATATTTCATGGTTTCGTCGAAAAATAAAGCGTCTGTTGCCCCTCATGAATAAATTGCCTATATTACATTAAAAAAATGATAAGCTAGTAATATTGCAAGAGGAAATGGATGACAAACTGATAACAGACTCATAGTTAGTATCTTCACCAAGGAGAACATTCTCAGTATGGCAGCATCCAACCCTTGTGGGAATAGAACCCACAGCCTTCTGCATCAAAAGCAAGTGCACCTGTTGTGCTATTAACAAGACAAACTGACTTCACTTAAGCAACACTAAACTTCTGTTCCCCTGCAGCTCTCAGCTTCTTGTAAAATCTGCAACTGCATCTCAACTTCTCAGCACAAGAAAACTGCAAAAAGCCAAAATGCATTTGGGGGGGGGGGGTTAAAAGCCCCAAACCAGGGACACATTAAACATTGCTTGTATAATCTTGGAAAGTTTCTAGAATAAAATGCTGTGTTACCACCATACATTTTACTGCCAAGGTCCCTGTGCAAAACAGTCAGAGCAACATACCACTATGTCAAATCAGCTGCTTTGTAAAAGAGATGAAGACTGAAACTTAAATGGCTATCATTTAGTGAATTCAGTTCTCACCATAGCTGTCAACCTCTTAGTATAAAACACCTGGACAAACCCAGTAATGAGGGAATACAGCCCTCAAACATATTCAGTGAATTCAGTTCTTGCCATAGCTGTCAACCTTAGCACAAAAAAACTGGACAAAGCCAATAATGGGGGAATACAGTCCCAAAAATAGGAACAAATTTCCAAATACTCATCTTACAAACTTAGAAAAATGCTAGAATAAAAGGTTGTGTTACAGTTGTGTTACTATGTATTTTCTGAAGAACATGAAGTCTGAAATTCAAATGCCTGTCAGTTTTACTGCTGACAGAACAAAAACAATTTTCAGCAGAGACCCAGGGAGAAATACTGTAGACACGTCTTTGTAAAATGACAAGGCACCAGAGCAAATCCACATAAACACAGAAAGGAGATGCAGACTCCACACAGAAGGCACCCCAGCCAAGAATCAAACCAGAAAACCTATAGCTGTGAGGCACCAATACTACCACTGCACCATCAAATATGCAAGGAATTAAATATTCAGAAACCTGAAGTCTGAAATTCAAATGCCTGTCAATTTTATTTAACATTTTTTAATCAGGACAGTCTGACTTGGAACAAAAAAAAAATTCAGCAGAGGCCCAGGAAGAAATAATGCAGACATGTCTTTGTAACATGGGAGAACACAAAAGCAAACCCACACAAACACAGGGAGAAGATACAGACCCCACAAAGAAGGCACCCCAGCCAAGAATCCAACCTGAGAACCAGCAGCTGTGAGGCAACAATGCTACCACTGCACCATCAAATATCAAGCATTGCAGCATTTACAAACCACAGATATTATGAGGAACAGATCAGATCAAATATGAGGCAAAAATCTGCAATTTTGTTTTATAAATGGTGATGGGTAGGGAATTCAGGTCTTTAACACCTGCATACAAGGTACAGGGTTCAAGCCTGAGGTAATCCCTACCACACACATGCACACACCTGTAGTAGCAAACCACAAAAACTAAATATACTGCCCTGGGTGCCAAACCGTCATTATGAGAGTCCAATCAAGACAAAATGAAGTGTAGAAGAATAAAAATATTTCAATACACTGGTTACATGACAGCTTTCTTAATATCTAGATGGAAACAAAAAGGCTGTGAGGCATTAAAAAATAAATTACTTCTTAAATACATTACTGGAATACCAGTCAAAATCAAGTATAAAAAAACAAGCTTCTCCTTGCACTACAGTTCTAATTATAATTTATATTCAGCTTTATAAAAGTACCAAGTAACATGCTGAAAGTAGCAATCTCTGTGATACCCCCACTTGTAAAAATGTTTCTTATCCAAAAAAGACCTGCTGCCTGACAACTATCTACTTATTTCATGGGGAAAATATGATCAAAGTAAAAAATGAACAGCAAACAAGAAACAAGCTCAAGATAAATTGCTTAAAGGATTACTGCACAGGTTATGGACCACACATGATTGGCATTCGTTTAGTTTACGGGTAAAGCCTGCAAAGATGACTGCAAATCTCCAACAAATGTAATGAGGTTCCGAAAATACTGTAATCCTGTCCTTTATTACAAATACTGTCATATGCATTTCATTACCTAAGGATTGTACATTATCTAGTTATGTAAATATTCTCCGCATGGCAACAACAAAAAGCCTTTCATTGTTGGTAATTATTTAACAGTATGTTTATTAAAGGTTACTTGCATCTTACAATCTCAGACAAGCTTACCTGATGGTCATTAAAGCATTGCTACTTAAAGACAGAGCAACAGGGCACTGCGACAGCATGCATTTTCTGAATAATAAGAAGCATAAATCAACAGTATAAAAATATGACAGAAAACCATAACATTCTGCAAAATCAAGGACAGATGAAAAGTCACTGTCGTAGTTGTGTTTACCTTGGATGGAGGGATACAATGCACATTTACACTGCATAACTGCTCCTTGCCTTGCTTGGACACATCCAGAGTCACTACATGGGGGAATGGGGTGCAACAAGTATGTCACAATTTGAAATGTCTCTGGCTGATGGTGATAGCTCTGACAATCATACCTCTCAACCTGAGAGCAAGAAATCTGGACAAAGCCATACATAGAAGTGGGACAAAGGCCCAAAATAAGGACAATTTTTAAATATTGCTCTTATAAACTTAGAAAGATAATAGAATAGTAGTAGGTCTTAGTGCTACACAATAGTGAAGCAGGAACAGTTGGGTCTTGGGTGACAGTGAACCAGTTACTTCAGTTAGGAAGGGGTGAGACTCCAATTTACAGTTTCTTTGATTTAATTTAAATAAAATCTCAGTAAAATCAAAGAATACAAAATATGTTACACACAACATGCATCCAAAAATATAGAGACAAAGCTATTTTAACATTTTTTTATTTTCAAACTTGAAAATAATATAGACATTTTAAATTCTAAAGATGACATGTAAAATTATTTACAAACAAATTATACTTAGCAGTTATAAAATAATTACTAGATTCAAAATATATGTAATTTGCTTTTTTGGTACAGACATAAATCCTTCAACATTATATCAATAATCCCAACACATCAGTGTAACAAATAAATGTCAAGTCATCCACTCTAACTATATAACTAAAACAATTTTCATATCTGTTAATACAGCTATCTAATCGCCTTAGCATTTGTATTCCTCGATCACCTTCATCTGACATGAGCTACATGAAAACACTGCCAGTCATACTAAACTGTTTCACTTCAAGTACACAAGGCAGTAATGTGCATATACAAAAAAAAAAATGTCTATGTCTATAAATGTGAACATTAATCACCCAAGTCTTCTATACACATGGAAGAAGACATAACTGTACTGAACATCTCTGAAAAATTTTACGTGGGATACAGGGACAGGAGGGCAACAAACAGCTTGCAATGGACCAATCAATCAAACAGTTGTAAAAGTGAATCATGAGCTACAATACTTACTTTACTTCTGCATCACCTTCACTCTGTTCTTCTTCTAACTTCTATTCTTTCTTCTTCTTTCTTTTTCTGTTCTTCCTTCAGGCTAGGCTAGCACAGGCTGCACAGCACAGATATTACCACCCAAATAAAAAAATATTAAAAAATCCAATACCAAATTAAATTATTAATAAAATCGGACTCCTTGCTTAATCACAGTAACGAATCAATCCACATTCCACAAGCCCACAACTGACTGACTGATTCTCGCTCTTTTCCCAGCACATAAAGCCCGGGAAGAGAGCGACAACCAACCAGCAGCATTTAGCCCAGCAAGCACATCATGACGTGCCTGCGGACGTCGCAGTCTGAGCCCCTTCCAATTCTATGCGGTTTGGAACCGCATAGACTTCTGGGCATCACAACGATGCCTTCATTACTCCTCTGGGCTGCAATAAAAACAAAAAAAAAAAAGCTGTTTAAAACCGCCGCAGCCCGAGGTGGTTAATGTGCGCAATGCGCATGCGCGTACTTCCAAGTCACGGACTCGAAATTTGTTTAAAGTACAAAAAATAGTTTTTTTTTTTTACATTTTATAAAACACTTAAAGCACTTTACTACTTTTTAGCTGAGGGGGCTGCAGTCCGGCAGTCCGATGCCATGAGCCGCCCCTGCTTATTTCCATTATTATTAAGTCTCATGGCCCTCATAAAGTGTCCCTTCAATACATACTTCTGGACATGTCTGGGATGCATACTCTGTTTATATAAAGTATTGTTCTTTTTATAGGGTTTTTTTAAAATTGTAGTATCTAGTTCACCTAATATATTCTTGCTAACTATTACATCTAGGAATTCAATAGAAGTATCAGACCACTTATGGCTGAATTTTAAAGATGCGGTGCTATGTAAAAACTCTATAAAATCCTGTAGCCCTTGTACTGTGCCCTTCCAAACCATAAAGATATCTACAAAACATATGTAAAAACATGTGTTCAATAAAAGTATTGTCTTTTAATAACTGTTCAAATTCACAATATACTAAAACTACATTTACATAGCTATTGACACAAGCTGTACCCATAGCTATGCAAACTGGCTGTAAATAACAGTTATTTTCAAAAATAAATACATTATTCTCAAGAATTAATTATAAAAGACAGCAAATCAACATTATTTTCATATTGGACATATTAACATAGTGAGTCAAGAATAATCTTACATTTTCAATACCTAACTCATTAGGTATCATAATGAAGAGAGAATTGACAACTAATGCCACAAATAACAAATCCAATGACTTATCAGATGTTTTATACCACATGAACAAATCATTCAGAAAGTTTATTGTGTCCTTGAGGGCAGTCCAAACCCTATCAAGTATTAGATGTAGTGTATTTTCATTGTAGATAGATAAAGGTTGAGCCAGCCACCTTTTACTGGCTTTTCTTACATTTTATGATTTATTCTTGCATTAAATTTTAATTTATTTTATTCAGCAGTGGTGGTGAAGTGTTCTGTTTTATTTTATTTATTTTCTGCAACTGTTTTGTTGTGTTTTACAGAAAAGTTGATAAAAATGTATTATAAAATATAATTCCTTTGTACAATATCTTAAAGCACTGATTTCAAATATTTTTTTCTTTTAATAAACTACAAAGGTCAAATAAAAACGCAGACCATGCAGTTTTATAATTCTGAGAGACCACAATAAATCTGAGCCAATCCTCTATAATTTTAACATGTCTTTGAAAGTAATGAATGTGGAACAAACCAGAAAAAAAAATGACACTTTATATTTGTGATGTGGGTTTTTGGCTTATTAGTGAATATGTCCTATGCAATGTCTGCTATACATTGAAGTTGTCACTGGTGGTTTACTCAGACAGTTAAGGGGCCAGTATACTCTGTCAGCTTCCCACAGCAGTCATAAAACAGGGCTCAGCAGTGTTAAAAGTAATGAAAGCCACCTAAGGAGTACAGTGCTTAAATATGGTTTTAGCTGGAGGAGTTAATTGTGGCCATCTAGAAAAAAAACATTGCATGAGATTCTCCCTCCCTTAAGAGAAATCTGCTTAAAGCCTTAAATGGAAAATTGCATAATGTGTGTTTCATATTGTTCAGTATTTAATCAATAAATCATTATTTTTTAGAAGACCGCTGGCATCATAGAAACAGTTCTTTCTCTCTCTATCACACACACACACACACACACACACACACACACACACACACACACACACACACACACACACACACACACACACACATTCCTTTTCTTTCTTTCTGATTTGGTTTCTTTCATGGACTGCTTTATTATCCCATAATTGATACGTAGTAGAAAACAAGTGCCTAGCCACGTGGAGAAAGAATTTTAACTTAAGTCATTCGCAACCACTCTCCAATTATGACTGCCCAGACAACACCCTCTGGCTAGCTACTGTTAATTAACTATTTGCAATTTAATTACAGCTAACTGAAAGTTAATAAAATGCATATTACGTAAAACGTTCTTGTGGCCATAAAAGTAAGTGATAAAAATGTATCTCTGTGCATATGTTAGTTATTAGCCATATTTTAAAATGGCATTTTATTTATTTATTTATTTATTTTACATTTATTTTACATTACAGTAATGGATAAATTGCAGTGAGTTCTACAAATCAGGGGGAAACTGCAGTTCCCTATCCTTTGAACATGTTCTTACTGACATCTGTATGTATTTCTTGAATTGCTTATCTGATCAGTGAGATATGCTACCTAGATTGCAAACTCAAAATGCATAAAAATTCAGGTTTGGATCCTACATATTCTGCAAAAAAGATGCTGTGACTTAAACACAGATTCTTAAGTCTTATGCCAACCTCAAAATAAACCAAAATAAAAACATCAACATAATTCGATGCTCCTTCCCACCTGGCCAAAACATCCCTCCACTAGAAAACCTCCTCAGCTGGACTACCCACCATCTCCCCAAAGAAACTATAATTTTAGGTGATTTCAATATTGACTGTCAATCCTGTTCAGGCAACTATCCAACCCATCTTCTAAACCTTCATGCTCCACCCAACTAGTCTAGTCACCAACCAGGATAAATAAAAACTCCAACAAGCACACTACCCTGGATTGGATACTAGTCAGTAAGAGCCCCCAGTCATATATAGCATGCTGCTTATTGGATAGCCTCAGTGATCACTCCCCAACATTCCTACTCAAAAAATACCTATACCAAGTTAAACCTGTCATCTACTGTCAAATACGTAAAAAACTAAACTTTAACCCACTGACATGTATCTCATCCCTCAAAGAATGTAACTGGCATCACCTAAAGTACCTCAGTCTTGATGATACAGGTGAATTTTTTAATACTACCTTCCTGAGCATTCTTAATTACCATGCCCCCATAAGACTTTCCAGAACCAAAACACAACCCTCCCCATGGCTACAGAAAACCACTAAGTCAAAAATGAAAAACAGGGATAAAGCCTGGGAGCACTGGTGCAAAACCAAAACCCCCTCAACTAGACAGAAATTCTTAGAACTACGCAATAGAGTCAAAAAGCAAATAAGGACAAATTCCAACACTACCAGTCTGCCCTAGACTCCTCCCAACACAACCCCAAACGGTTCTGGTCCTACATAAACTCCATCCCCCACCAAGGTAAAGTCAGTACCCCTCCTCCTAACATCCCTCACTCCTCTGAAAATATTGCTACCTCATTCAACACATAATTCACACAAACCATGCTATCACTAGCTAGACAACACAACCCCCCTCCCCTCCAACCCACACCTTCAAATAGTAATCTCCCCACTGTCTTCTCTTTTTCTCCTGTTTCTACCTTCAACATAAAAAAACTCTTAACTAAACTTAAGCCCACCAAATTATCAGCAGACAACCTCCCAAGTGAATATCTACAAATCGCAGCTGATGCTCTAGCCTACCCAGTATCCATCTTGATTAACCGATCTCTGTCAGAAAGTTACGTTCCCACACTATGGAAAGTATCACATATAATTCCCCTGCACAGAACTAACCAATTACCACCCCATAGCTATTCTCTCTCCACTCTCCAAAATACTAGAGAGATGCATTCACTCTCAGGTCTCAGACTACTTCCTTACTAACAACCTTCTTTCCAGTACTCAACATGGTTTCCGACCAAACCATAGCACCACCACTGCCTTACTCTCCTTTAATAACACTATCCTTCAACAGAAAAACAATGGCTATCTCCCCTCTTCTACTTTCCTAGACCTATCTAAAGCATTCGACATGGTCCCACACAAGCAACTTATCTCTGTCCTCAATAACTTATCCTTCTCTCAATTAGTCACCAACTGGTTTCAGAGTTACCTGTCTGACCGCCAACAATCCGTTGTATGGCAGAATGACAAATCTCCCCAACTACCTGTCTCTGTAGGTGTTCCCCAAGGATCCATCCTTGGACTCCTACTCTTCTCTATTTTCACCAATAATCTAGCCTCTGCCACCAAACATGGCAAACTCATAAAATACGCAGATGACTCAACCATCATCTGTTCAGCCCAGTCCCTACCCACACTGCAAAATGTCACACAGGGAGCCTTTTCCTCTGTTGAAACTTGGTTATCCGATGCCCAATTAATACTCAACTAAAACAAAACTAAACTACTCATCTTCCAACCCACCAAACATACTCAAAACAACTCTCACTTTAACATCACAGCAAAAGACAACACCACTATACACCCAACAGAACATACCAAATTGCTAGGAGTTGAAATAGACAATAAACTAAAATTTGACATTCACATATCCATGACCATAAAAAAGTCTACAAAAAACTAGGAGCATTATACAGAAATAAGCAACTAATCACCAAAGCAGCAAAGATTTCAGTAGCAAATTCCCACCTTATCTCTCCCCTACTTTATGCCTCTCCAATATATACCAACCTAAGACAATGCGATCTAAACAAGCTCGAGACCTGCTACAGCAAAATCATCAAATTCGCCACAGGGGCATTCTACCGTAGTCACCACTGTCTCTCCCTTGCTGAACTGGGCTGGCTTAAACTCCCTTACCTCCTTCAATGGCATCAACTCGCACTCGCCCACAAACTAGTAAACCATCAACTAAAAGTCCCATCCCTCCAGAATCTACTCCAACCCTATCGCACCACCAGACCATTAAGATCCAGCAACAAAAATCACTTACAGGTCACTAAAGCCAATAACTCTGCTGGTGAAGCACTACTCTCTTGCACCATAACCAAATTATAGAACTCCCTCTCACCCAGAATTACTTCTGTACCATAATGCACCCACTTCAAAACTTTACTAAAAGCGCACCTAAAAACATGCTGGCTATGCACTTGCAACCCCCACTCTAATATCACCCACCCCATCCACCCACTTCCTTTCTTTCCACCCCACTAACTACCTTGATTATAGCAAGCTCAGATGCTCATAAACCTAACTACTTATTATACAGCAGGGACTTCTTATTGTAACAATTGTTAATGCCTCTTATGTACTTTGCAGATGATAAAGATACTAGTTATCTACTGATGTACTATGTTCTTCATCTGTAACTATGTTTGTAATTTTTAATTGCTATGTTGATCAAATTGTTAAATGCTATGTAAATCCAGTGTAACTACTGTCTGTATATTTTAACTGTGGAGCTTTTCTCCCCGGGCCTCCGCTGAAAATGGACCTATGTCCAGTTGGACACTCCCGGTCAACAAATGTAAATAAATAAATTAATTAATTAAGTAAGTAAATAGAAAGTGCCAAATGATTTTAAATCTGTTTTTCAAGGCATATTGGATAATTTTTTTCATATGGCAGAAATATATGAAAACACTGCCTGCTGTATTTAGCTGAAAATGTCATTAATCAGCCAAAAAGGGTCATGGGTTATAACCAGCTGCATTACTGTCTGAAGAAAGAAAGTGAATGAAAAACTACCTTTAAGATGTTTTGCTGGTTATATCTAACCTTTCTAAGGCTGGTATTCAAAAACAGCAAATAACACTGCCCAAAACAGTGTGAGTAGCTGAAATGTAAATGGAGAAGACAATTCTGAGACACAGGTAACTCAGCACCATGGTGTAGTATGTCGCTTATGCAAATTACCAGGTAAAGATATGGAAATGAGCTTCTCAATGTATGTTAGCTATAATAGCACTACAACGAGTACACCAATAAGTGCCTACACTCCATGTAAAACAAATTCACAGCTGGCGAGAACGAGATGAATGAAACAACTTCAATTCTATTAAAACTAGTAGCGGCTGAAAACAAACAGATAAACAGATAGAAATCAAGTTAAGCGCTTTCACCCAGCATATCTGGGCTTCATCAGAACTAACGAATTAGTTCAATGACAAGTAATTTAAAACTTTTTTGGCACCAAAAAATTTTTTTTACAATATTTAAAGACACAGATACATCTAAAACAATTACAGTTGCTGAAAAAACGAATGATTGAATTGTATATGTCACATAGAGCTCTGACAATATAAATAGAAATAAATAGATAAATGCATAAATATATAAATAAATATGTAAATAAATATGTAAAATATGTAAAATAGATATGTAAAATGCCCACTATCAAATAAAAAACATGACTATGTATATAAGAAAGTATAAGAATATACATATATAATACACATACTACTAAAATTACTAAAAAAACTGTCATAGCTTGTTAAAAACATAAATTTGAATTTATAAATTGTATGAATACATATGTAAATACCATGTAATTCAAATTTTTTTATGGAAATGATAATGTAATATTGCATGAATATAAATCTTAAATATGTCTTAAATAAATAATAACATATAAACATATTATAGTGAAATGTTAAAATTTGAGTAAGAATTGATAATATAATACAATAAATTCATAAATAAATCATAAATTAATTAAAAATGTAATAATAATGGTTTTATTGATATGAATTAGTTTAAACCAGGCGGTGTGGTGGCATCTAAGTATATTTGCCACCATATTTCTTTGTAACTGAGTAAACTTTTAAAATCCCCTCCTTTGGGATCAAACTTGATCACTTCCAGTATAATAAATTTGAAGTGATGGTCGTCCCCTTCTCTGTCAATATGTCTATAAAGTGCATTGTTGTTGTCTTTAGTTCTTATACAGTATGTGTGATCATAGATCCCTTTTCTTAAATTTCTTTCCGTTTTACCTATGTAAAAACTAGAGCATTTCTGACAAATGCTTAAATATATAACCATCTTGCTATTACAGTTACCTGCCCTTCTTTTTACACAACTTTTATGTCTGTTAGCCAAATATATAGTATTCTCATCAGACATATATTTACATCGATTACAAGAGCCACACTTCAGGCTCAGTCCAGGAGTCAACTTATTATTTTTCATTCCAATAGTTTTATATTCCACTAGTTGTTTGATGTTAGTTCCCATTTTATATGTAAACTTCGGTTTAGCTCCCAATATTTTACTTAACTGAGAATCTTTGGATATAATGTACCAAAAGTGATTTAAGATCTTTTTAATATAGCTGGCTGCTATATTAAACTGCAAAATGTAAGACCTATGAAAGGAATCAAAGTTATTGACTGACTTATTATTGTCACTTTCATAGGACATACATGTCTCTTGAACTACATATTTATGTTTACTCCCTAATAAGGGTTGATATCTGGTATTCCTAAATTGTAAAATGTATTGAATAGTATAATCCATCATAGTAACAGGATATCCTCTTTGTATAAATAACTCCTTTATAAAATTTAATTCAGAATTAAATTTAGTTCATAGGGTCATATGTGTTTAGTAGGCTAACGACCACAAGGGTCTTTTTAAGACTAGCCATGCATCCCAAATTTCTGACAAGTTCTGATACCCTTGATAAGTGTAAGCAGGGGCCTGGGAGATGAACCATTTACAGGTTGCCTGTACCCATTAGAGACATAGGTGCCAAACCAGGGATGAATTTCCAGTTTCCCATCCAATTATCCAAGTTGCACTTGAATTGGGTTAGGGAGGAACTCTGTTTCACATGGATGGGGAGCCTTTTCCATAGACTGGGTAGCCTCTGCGATACATATCTGTCTCTTCAGCAGGTCCTATTTATATCACAGGCATGGTTTAAGTCTTTAGAATGGGTAATTCTGGTGCTGTTTGTTTTGTGGATATGCAGGAGGTCCATCTTAGTGGGATCTGACAATACCCTGTATGGCAGGAAATAGATCTCTCCTCAAAAGCCTCTAGGAGACAGAATACAGGGATAGTGCTTTGAGGCAGTCTACACAGGACATTTTACTTATGCCCTGTATTCTTTTAGTCAGTAATCTCTTTCAACATTCCAATTGTTGGATATGTCTGGTTTGGTACATACCATAGGGGGCATTGTACTCAATGATAGGTCTGATGATTGCCTAATACAGTGGAACAATGACTTCCTTGGACTTAGATGCCATACCTTTGTTTATAAGTGATGCAACATAGAATGATTTTCTCACTACTGTAGACACGTGATGGCCAAATGCTAGATTACTATCTATGTGTGTCCCTAAGTCCCTGACTACTGGGTCAACTCTAAGGTGTGTGTTGTCAATATGATAGTTACCAGTGATGGATGACTTCCCAAAGGATACCATTATGCATTTCTTGGCATTTAGGACAGCGCAGTGGTGCAGAGGTTGCATTGTCACCTCACAGAAAGAGGATCTCTGGTTCGATTCTCAGCTGCAGTGCCTTCTGTGCAGAGTCTGCATGCCCTCCCTGCATTCGTGTGGATTTGCTCCGGTTTCCTCCCATGTTTCAAAAACATGCATCTGGAGTATTTTCCCTATGCCTCCACTGAAAACTGGGTTTGTTCTAAGTCGGACTTTCACAGTAAAAAAAGTTAAATAAAATTTAGTTTTAGAACATGGCTCTGAAATCAGTTATTTGTCTGTGTCAGCCCCTACTGGAGAACATTTGAGTCAGTGTTGGATTCATTGACAGCTCCTAATTTACAATTATCTGCAAATTTATTCAGCCAGAGACCATTGATATTGGCCTTGACTTCTGAGAAGTAAATGCCAAAAAGGAATGGTCAATGGACTGATCCCTGAGGGACTGCACTTGTGACTTGCCAGTTTGTAGAGGTGGACTCCCCAGTTTTAATTTCCTGGGTCCTGTTTGTGAGCCAGGTGGCTATCCACTGAGTGACATACGAGTTTGTACCTAACCTCTTGAGTTTGTCAACAATGTGCAAGTGGGGTATTGTGTCAAATGCCTTGGCCAGGTCAAGGTAGGCAGTGTGAACCATTTTTCCCTCATCCATTGCTTTGGTTACCTTCTTTAAGAAGTCCACCAGGTTGAGTAGGCATGATCTGCCCTTGATGAAACCAAACTGGGTTGGGTACACAGTCTGGAGGTTTACTGTATCTCTACTGATCATCTCTATAATCATTTTTGCATGGCTTTACATATAAGACTAGTGGGACTTATGGGTCTGTAGTCTCTAGGGTCTTTAGATGGTCCACTTTTGTGTAGAGGGATGACTGTTGCCATTTTGTATTCATGAGACATGGAGCCTGTTTGAAGGCTACAGTTAAATCATAATTCCAGAGGCCCTGGTAGGCCATGTTTCATGCTATTTAAAAAGCATCCTGGGATATTGTCTGGGCCCATTGATGCAGTCTTGGTCTTAGAGAGAACATTAAGGACCTTGTTCCTAGTGATAGTAGGGGGAATAATATTTAATGGTATTTGCAGAGGGAAGGTTGAGGGGGAGAGAGGGGTAAAGTTGGAGCTGAATTTATTAGCCAGGAAGTTTGCTATATCTTCTGGCTCAGTATAGGTGGCTCCATTTACAAAGATCTCTGCACATAATTGTGTATGGCTTTTGAGGTTGCGGACATAGCTAAAGAATGATTTGTGGTTGTCCTTGGCCTTGGAAGCCAAACTTACCTCAAATCTGACTTTAGTAGACTTTATTTGTCCTCTGAGTTGTTTGTTTAGTTTGATTAGAGTGTTTTTATCTTGCCGGGTGCTGCACCTCCTAATTTTTGCCATGATTTTCTTCCTTCTGTTATACAGCCTTTTGATTTTGTGATTCTACCAGGGTGGCTTGTTTTTTGAGTTAGTTCTGTACTTCTTCTTGGTGGGTGCAGCTGCCTCTATGCAGTTATTAACATGCTTGTACAGTGTTTCTGTGCAAAGTTCTGCATAGGCAGCAGTGTTCTCAGGGTTTATGGGAGCTTGAAAGTTTGTCAGGTTGTCAGTTAATAACAGGAGGTTAGCCTTAGAGTAGTTCCTGAATACTCCAGGTTCCACCTGTTCCAAAATAACACAAAAGAGATTTTTTTACATTGTAAATCAGACATTACATGTTTATATAATGCATTTTAATGTTTTTATTCTTAATGTCATATACATGCTAGGTAGGTTATTGTTTTGAGTTAGCATTCCGCTTTGTAAGCAAGGTATTCATTTAGACAGTCACAGACATATCATGTCCTGAAAAATACATCATTTTCTACATGATGTTCAGAAAAGTGTACTCTGTAGAGTACAAAGAGTATGCTTGTCTCTACCCTTGCTAAAATCCATGTGCACCTTGTCAAATATCACCCTTAAGCTGTACCCTTCAGTGCTTAGACAGAAAACATGTCATGCCAGTGATGAGTTTGTAGGCAGCCTTCAAAGCATCAAAATTTGTCTTGAAAGTGGCTATGGTGTCATTCTATTTAGCATGCAAGAGCAACTTGTTCTAGGGATTGGGCAGCCATTGGCTATTTAATTTATCCTCCCAGTATACTATATTTTATGTGTTGCAGTAGTTTTAGTCCCTGGTTGCATGTTTGTCTAGTTCTTTGCCATGTGATCATATAGAAAACCCATTAGAGCAGAGTCTTTAATGGCATCCAGTCCAAGGCATAGATCTAATCACATGAGTGAAGCTTCTAATCTATCTTGGTTGCTAAGGGAGTACATGGATGAGACTTCTAATACATCTTGGTGGCTAAGGGTTTTAGACCAATAATTGTTTTCATCAGGAAGCTCAGGAGTCTTTCAAGTTGCATGGTATGTATGGATAGGTACATGCCAAAAGGTGCATTGTACTCAACAGTTCGTCTAATTTGGGCAAGATATTGTGAAAATCACTTCCGTTGATCTAGGTGAGATACCATTGAAAATCAGTTGTGCTAAATGGAAGGATTTTCTAACTACTATTGCAACATGATGGTAAAAGGTTAAGGGAATTGTCAAGCCAGGTGCCATGATCCCTAACTTCCATGCTTTTGTTGAGTGGAGTATTGGCTGTATATATGTTGCAGATGAAAGGTGTTACCCAAACGGGACAATAATGCAATTCTGGAAGTTAGTTTGTGCCAAGTCTCTGTAGACCATTGGTTTATGATGAATAGTTCTTGATAATGCACTTCTATATTAATGAGAGAAAGTATAATAACAACCAGCTTTCAGCCGTTTCTGTATGTAACTGGTCAGAGGTCAGGGTGTGTAGTATGTAGGTTAGAAACGTATATACAAGAAAGAAGGGGTCTCATTAATCACACTTATTCTACTCTACTGGTTACTTTCTTACTTTTTGAAATGGCACCTGACAACTTTATTTAGTTCTATTCTTTTGCGAGTCTGTAATTTATCTTACAGTGTAACAGTCAACCATTTGGACTTTTAGCTTTTTCATAATACCAGTAAGAATGCAGTGTTGAATATCTTGTCTCAGTCCAGATATGTTGTGAAGACTGAGTGGTCACTGCCCACCTGCCTCTGTAACTTTCAGAAACAACTTTCTCAAGTTGAGTAAAATGATCTACCTTTAACAAAACCAAAGTGTTGTGGTTCCATTAGTATTACATTTTTAATATTGTACTCTAAGAGACATTATACATTTTATGGTCTTGCAAATTAAGCTAGTTATGCTGACAAGCCTATAATTTCCAGGGTCTATACAAGGCCCCTCTTTGTGCAGGGGCACTGCTACATCTATTTCCCGAACCTGAAGGATAAACTCTATGGCTAGACTTAAGTTAAACGAATAAAGAGAAGTTCAAAAGTGGCATGTTCCTGAGCCCATAGAAGTGGTGTTTAGAGTACACTACGAGTAAATGTCCCATGGTGTTCTTATGGGGCAGTGGACCTCGGGGATTTGTGGAATTACAGTGACTACTGTTACTGTAGTTAAATTAGCATTAAATCTGTCTGCAAGTGTGTTAGTTATGCCTTTAGGGTCAGACTAGGCAATATAATTTTGGATTAGGGTTACAGTTAAAAAAAAAAGTTAAAGTAGTATTACTCTATTTCCTAATGCAAATAAAGAAGGACTTTTGGCTTCTGATGATCTGTTTCAGTTTATGTTCAGCTTTGGTTTTCCTCATGATCATTTTAGTTCATTGATGATTTTAGATTTGTTACAAGTCTTTACAAGTTATTTTCTTTTGTTATAGAGCATATTTATAGTGGTGGACAATGAAGGTGGGCCATGTAGATGGTTTATTTTTTAATTTCCTATGATATTTAATTCTTGTGGGTACTGCTAGATCTATACACTTCTTTATATGACAGAAGAGTTGAATTGAAAAAGTAGTAACTGAAATTTCATGGAGATTGCTGGCATTGTAGATAAACTTAATGAAACTTTGAATTTTAGCAAGTTTGCATGTTTAAAGTTTTTGAATTCAGAATTATTTACCAATGAGTATGAAGTGGAAAAGACTACAGATTTGTGGTTCACCTTAGCTGGCAATGGAATTTTTCAGCTCCTAGTTAGATGGTTAAGTATGTTTTCTAAGAGTTGTCAATTACTAGGTCTAGGAGTCTTTGGCTGGGCTCAGCTTTTGGAGGTGTATGTCCATCAGGTAATTAAAGGTTACTGGGGCATGAGCAGTGCCCTATAGTAATCAATAAATTGAAGCTTATTCTTATTAAGGGTAAGTATGAGTTCAGTAATTTCAATGTTAGGGTCAAGAGGAGTTTCCAGAGAGATGATATTATCTCAGACAAAAATGGAGATGCCCCTGCAATGTCCTTCAGGTCTGAAGGTGTGTTAGGCATTAAATCCAGGTAAGGAACTATCTTTGCAATGAAACCAGATCTCAGTTATATAGACACAGATGTGTTATAGATGTAGGATTGCGTCAACATCAGGCATAATGGGGTCAAAATTAGGATTTCCTATGTCACTACCCACTATGTTAGAAAGTCTGTTAATGTGACGACCTAGAAAGGCACTATGGGGCAGCAAGGGATTTGGTCAATAAGAGCTAATCATGGAACAAATACTATATGCCATTTCTAGCAGGGTAGGTTGGCCTATCTTCCATCACATTCCAGACTGACGCATACTGAGCCCTGGAGAATGAAACCAGTTGCTTAACCAATTTTACATGTCAATTGTCTTATATTTGTATATATGCATTATTATAGGTGAAAACATGAATGTACTCAGTTCCATAGTCTTGTCTGCATTCAACACGTGCTTAGTGAGATCTTCTAGCATGTCTCACTGCATGTCCTTCAGAGCTGAACATCACAAACCATCCATTGCCTCATGGACAACCACTACATCATATTCATATGTCTGATGTGAGGAACTAAAAAGCCTTCATGATGTCATGGATTCATGGATTCTGGTGCCAGAAGAACAACCGAGCATGGTGTCTACGTGCCTGACTCTGGAGTCACCAGTTACTTGAACATTTCTATTTTCACTCCTTGAGCTTGTGATTATAGAAGCCTTATGGCCCAAGAGTTGGTGATGTTTGCTGCGTGAAAGGGTTGCTGATGCTGATGTAGCATATTTATGCTGAGATGTGACACCTCTATCTAGAAAGTTTTGTAAGTGATTATTTGAGAACCTTAGCATATGTTGGTTGGTTGGTTGGGTGGGTAGCTGTGTATGTGTGTAAATGGTGCTGTACGGTGCTCATAGCCCTACTTTTTTTAAGAGAGAGGTTTTACTTCACATTGATAAGATACCCTACACCTCTCAGATTGTATTATGGGCATCAAGTATTATACAATGACAGCTCATTTACATGAAAAAATGTGCACACTGATTTGTCAGCCCAACCAGCATGCCAGTTGTAAATCAAGCATATTCCAATAGAAAAAAGTCAAGTCACCTGGACTTTCTTCTAGTAATATATGCTATGGGGCTTTCTAGTTTTATTGAGCTAAGAAGTTGACAGGTATGTATGGAGGGCAAAGAAAATACAAAGAAAATTAGGTACCTTATGCAAAACTAAAAACTTCTTTGAGACAGTCGCCAAGGCCCTGGATGAAGGGAAATCTGTGCATACAGCCTACGTGAACTTAGCCAAGGTGTTTGACACTATCCTCCACTCATGCATCATTGACAAACTCACACATCTAGGCATCAACCCTTATATTGTTAGATGGATCATTAACTGGCTCACTGATAGAACTCATATAGTCAAAATAGGGGAATCCACCACAATTTGTGGATGCATAGCATATTATCATAGAATAAGTGTTATTAATTCACCTCATTATGTTTTACACCAGTTTGGATGATTGGATGATTAGTATAAATACTGTTTTGGCAGGCTTATTGTTAGTTTTGAGGAAGTCCTTAAATTAGTTGGACCAAAGTGTTTAACTATATATTTTTTTTTTATTATTAAACAATTTATCAAACATTGGCTTTGAGCTTGGATATTTTACTCTCCAGTGTTCTCCTTGGTGGGCAATTGTGCAGCAACTGCAACACAAAGTATCACAATCCTGTTGAATGGGCAGACACATTTTAACATACTCTAGCTGGAAGATATACACTTTAAGTAACCACTGTATTTATTTGGAATAATACTACTAAAAATGACTTAATACAAAGCTAAAGAGGTATGAAGGTCCTGAAGGCACGTACAGCAACCTAATAACCCTATCAATGTTATAGTCATAGACAACTCCATTATATGACTAACAGGTATGACATTAAAATGTTTAAAAGAGAGAATCTTGGCTACTTGCTTTCCTGTAGAATTCCGCTGTGTCTTGCCAAGTCTTACCTGGATGAAGCTTCAACCAGATGAAAAAAAACAGACAATGCTTCAAATGGATGAACTAAACAAAAAAGGTGATTTTAGAAGTTGAAAAGGATCCCTGCACCTCCCCTCTCCTCTCCTTACTTATATATACACTAACAAAAATCACTGAACCCACAGACATTGTCAACATACTGGCAGACAGGTTCAGTGCAAACTTCACCCCCCTCTCCCCCCCAAAAGGAGAGATAACTATCCCAACAGAGTGTAGCCTCCCAGACATCTCAAATGCGCAGGTTAAAGCTGCTCTCTCTAAAGCTAAAAACACAGCATCAATGGGACCGGGTGGTGTCCCCGGCTGTGTGCTACATGAACTCAATGAAGAACTAAACCCGCACATAAGGCAGCTGTTTAATCTTAGCCTTACCACAGGATATGTGCCCAAGAAGTGGCGTACGGCAACTGTGGTCCCACTCCACAAAGGCGGTGCCTCTACGGACCCTGGTAATTACCGCCCCATAAGCTTAACAAGCCTGGTCTGCAAAGCTATGGAGAGGATCATAATGGAACTCATAAACAAGGACATAGGGGACTTGCAGACCTTGGACCCAACCCAGTTTGGCTTTGTCAAGGGCAGATCTTGCCTTTTGAACTTGGTCGACTTCTTCGAAACAGTTACCAAGGCCATTGATGAGGGAAAGGCCTACCTTGACCTTGCAAAAGTTTTCGACACAATACCCCACTCGGGTATCATAGAGAAACTTACCAGCTTAAATGTAAACCCATATGTCACAAAATGGGTTGCAAACTGGCTAAAGGACAGAACCCACAGGGTTAGAGTTGCTGGAGCCATGTCAGACTCCAAGCCGGTTACAAGTGGTGTCCCACAGGGCTCAGTCCTTGGCCCCCTATTGTTCGGCATCTACTTCTCAGAAGTACAGGCAAACATAGGAGGAATATGGCTGACAAAGTTTGCGGATGACTGCAAACTGGGTGCCATAGTGGATAGTACATCGGACACAGACATCCTTCAGAGGGGTCTCACGGAAACTGATAGCTGGTGCCAGAGCCATGGCCTGAAGTTAAACGCAAAAAAGTGTATAGTCATACCCTTCGGGATAAACAAGGTAACCCCAAGCTACCATATAGGTGGCAACCCACTAAGCACAGAAGAGGTTATCAGGGACCTGGGTACCCAGGTTGACAGTGGCCTCTCGTTTGACACTCACGTTGCTAAAGTGGTTCGAAAGACCTTCTACATTGCTCATCTGATCATGAAGGGATTCAAATCTAGATCAAGTGAGGTCATTGTTCCCCTGTACTCTTCACTTATCAGACCAATGATCGAGTACAATGCCCCATTCGGGATGTATCTCACCCGACACCTGCAGCAATTGGAGAGACCCCAAAAGTTCCTCACCAAAAGGATTAAGGGACTCCAAAACCTGTCATATACTGCCAGACTGAAGAAACTCCAACTCTAGTCAGTTGCATACCGTCTGCTCAGAGGTGACCTGTGCCTGACATACAAGGCCATGGCCAACCCGGAATTAATGGACATGCTCCACCTCAAAAAATCCAAATCCACCAGAACCACTAGAGCAAGTGACTTAAACCTTAGCATGGATATAAATAGGATGTGCTGGAGGGATAGATTTATCACCCAGAGACTCCCCATGCTGTGGAATAAAATCCCAGTCCATGTGAGGCAGAGCACCTCGCTGGCTCTGTTCAAGAGAAATCTTGACCGGTGGATGGGAGATCGTAGGTTTACCCCGGGAATCATCTCTGTGTCACTGCTGGACAGAGGCACAACAAACTAATGGGCACATTATTTCTAACATAAGGGGTGGCGTAAGCCACATAACTTTGGGCTAAGCTTATAAATGCCTTAGGGCAGATAGCCTAGTATAAACCTATGAACCTATGAACCTATGAACACCATGACCTCATTACAAGGGAATAAAAACAGGCCAAAAACTAACTCTGACCAGCATGTACATAGAAATTGCACTGGCAGGGATTGCCTGTAAAGCACAGTGCTCAGGGAGATTCACATCAGGAAAGTATATAACAAGGTAGCACTCCATCCACTTTATACTTGACCTGAGTCCAAAACCATTAATATTGATAAGGCAGTAATAAGGTTGCCAGGATATCATGGCTGATGTCAGCTTTGTTACTGATCATAAAGTGGTAAATGATTGTGGGCAGTCTTCACTAGAAGAGATGCAGTTTAACATGAACAGGATATCCATGACCATTTAGGATTCAGGAAAGACTTGAGCATCGAGCCAGATTCTTCTTTCACCAAGAACAGAACCAAGATTGAAAGAGAAGACTACTGATTTTATTAACTGGCTTCCCAAGTGTTTCCCTTTTGGAAGTTTACTCTTCTCCTTTCTCTGGAAAGAAATGTGTGTCTCACC
The DNA here is from genome assembly GCF_019279795.1 of Protopterus annectens. NCBI lineage: Eukaryota > Metazoa > Chordata > Ceratodontiformes > Protopteridae > Protopterus > Protopterus annectens. The sequence goes on from NC_056729.1 coordinate 508,570,359, forward strand.
ACTGTCCTTCACAACCAATGGACTCTGCCTTCCCCCAAATGAGTGTGGCTTCTGGGTAGAACAGATTTTCCCTAGTTGTGTCTTTCGTAAGAAACTTCAGTGTCTCAACAGGTAGAACATTTACCTTTGGAGCCACAAGATCAGAAGGCCATGGGCTCTATCTCCATTCCTGTATAACATTACAGTACAATATCAGGGGTGCTATACTCCTGACGTGTTATCTTTTGGATAAAATACTAAACCAAGGCCCTTCTGTCTGATTTAATGGTCACTCAGATAGCTGTAAAAGATACCTTGGTACTTACTGAAAACAGTTATGGAGTTTCTCCAGTACTCTGGCTAAGTTTACCCTAATCAGTATAAATATCATCTTGGGCTCCCTTGAAAAGAAGGAACTAACCTACTGGGATTAACCCAGTCAGCAAAAGCAAATACCTAAATAAAGTCAGATTATTAGACCTTCCATTATAAAGCCCAAAATAAATACTACAGTGAAGCTGTAGTTCATCAATGTCTGTAGTCTTTTCAAAACAGATATGTAACCTGAAGACTTTCCCAACCATGGAAGACATGGAGAGCTACATTGTCATGGAAAAGTATTTTAAGGATTTAGCTAGCATCTCAAAAATTCTATGATTTAATGTCTACCACTGTTTTAGTCCAAATGGAGCGAGGGATTTGCCTTAATTTTCATCTCCATATATAATACAGTGAACGCCAGGGTGTTAGACAGCAACCTATATGAAGGAGCAGTTTTTGTCTGTATTAACATAAATGAAACAGAAAGAAACATACTGCTTTATTACTATACCTCATGCATGACCCCCTCAGAAAACCAGTGACTTCCTTAATTTATAAATAAACTTAGAGATCAAGAAAAATGCCATCATTCTGCAATATTTAATTTATCCCTTGACTAAATGAGATCATTACACCATCAACCAATGGTTCATCCTTCAGGAGACACATTAAAATGAGGTCCCATCTGCTTGAGTTGGTGGTAGCTCAGGAATGTAAAAGATTTCATGGCACCTACTGAAAACATTAAGGGAAATTCTCCTGATGCAGTAGCCACATTTCCCCTAGTAGTATGAATAGCACCTCTGGTCTCCCCTGAAAAGAAACCACTAGCCTAGTGGGACTAACCCATTTAACAAAGAATGAAATAAAAAAAATAAATGAATAACAAGTAACTAAAATATAAAGTGACATCTGGGTTGTATTAATAGCAAATATCTTGGGGAATTTGTTTCTGATCCCACAATGGGAGACAACATTATTAATATTATTTTATACATAATTGGGACTGTCTGACTGACCTCCAGTTTTATGCCATTCCTTCTTAACTATATCCATGATACCATCTTGTTGACTGTAAAGACAAAGATAAGCTTTGACCAAAATGCCTCTGCATTCTGTGAATTTTGTAATAGTAACTATTCAAGATTAATAACATTTCCCACTATGAAGCTGAAGCTGTCACTCATTGCCCCTAATATGTCTGTAACAATTGTCTCTCCAAATAATCTTTATAAGATATAACAAAACGACTTTGGTGGCATTTTAAATTAAATAAATAGGTAAGAGGGAGAATGATCCATGCTACCTACAACTGCTATGTTACATTACAGCACAAATCAAGACTGAATACAGAACAATCCAATTACCTAAATAAACTCAACAAAGCAGAAGTGTTGTGCGATCAGTCCAGCAGCCAGAATTGTGAGCAGAATGAAATCGTTTTACAACTATGTTAGAAAAAATGACTTAGACCAAGAGTGGACTACCCTATAATCTCTTAACACCGTCTTCTCAAGGTTGTGTGATACCACCAATATCTTAACCAAAAATTCAGTGTCAGATTCAGGCTACCTCCAATAAAATCAGCTCTTTTTCTCAAGTCTAGATGATAAAGTACCTCCCATACATCTTAAGTGTATTAATACAGCCCTACGCAGAATCAGTAATGCAACATCAGTGGACCCAGCCACATCCCCTGGAGTTTCTTCTTTCCTTCTGAAGTAACCTGGCGTAATCTGCCAAGGTTAAGATAAGATAAGATGTAGGTAGATTATGGAACTCCCTTCCTGTCAACCTCACCTCTGAACTCTCTCTGTTACAATTAAAAAAAAAAACTAGCTCAATATTTCAAACGGCACTGGTTTTGCCCTTGTTCTAACCCAGACTAGCCATTATACCAATAGTAGCTCTTTCACCTTTAGGACATTTTGTTGCAAAACAAACTCCTAACAATGTGGACATCCTACAAAAGGGCCTCACTGAGACAGATGCCTGGAGTCAAAGCCATGGCCTCAAGCTCAATGCCAAAAAGTGCATTGTTATCCCTTTTGGAATAAACTCTGTACCCATGAACTACCACATAGGCAGTAGTCTACTTAACACCGAAAGTGTGATGAGACCTTGGGACACAGGTGGACAGTAGTCTCTCCTTTGATAATCACATTGCCATAGTAGTCAGGAAATCCTTCTATGTGGCACACCTCATCACAAAAGGTTTCTCATCTAGGAAAAAAGAGGTCATGGTTCCCCTCTACTCATCACTCATTAGACACATTATAGAGTACAACGCCCTTTTGGTATGTACCTCACAAGACATCTACAACAACTGGAAAGGCCACAGAAATACCTCACAAGAAGGATTACTGGCCTCAAACAGATGCCCTACGCAGACCGTCTCAAAAAACTCCAGCTTTACTCTGTCGCATATCGCCTACTCAGAGGCAATCTCTGCCTAACATACAAAGCTATGTCAAACACAGAGCTGTTGGACATGCTCCACGTAAAGAAATCCCAATCCCTCCAAGCTACATGCTCTAGGGACCTAAACCTTGTCACCACAATAAACAGAACATGCTGGAGGGATAGATTCCTGTCCCAGAGACTTCCCATACTCTGGAACAAACTACCTACCTATATCAAGCAAAGCTCCTCATTAGCACTCTTCAAGAAAGATCTTGATGATTGGATGGGAGATAGGAAATTCACCCCGGGGATCACTTCTGTGGCTCTGCTTGACAGGAGCACAAGAAAATAATTTTCTTGTGTTGCAAAAGCCAGGGTACCATTTGACTAGGCTTATATAGGCCCTAGGGCCAATAGCCTAGTACCTACCTATGAACCTATGAACCTATAAAACTATCTGTTTACGATCCTCTGTATAACTATACCTGAGTTTTTGCCCTATATTTATAAAAATGTGCTTAACTATGTTTAGGGAACAAACATCTTATTTGCTGTTAAGGTTTAAAGTATTTTGTACTATATTGTGTATTTTCTCAATCACTTGATATTTTGAGATTGATTAGGTCTTTTGTCAGTTATATTCTATGTCTTTGTTACTTTCCATGTATGATTGTATGGAGCTTTTCTCCCCAGACCTCCGCTGAAAATGGACATGTATCCAGTCGGACTATCCCGATCAACAACTGTAAAATAAATAATAAATTAAATAACATAATCCCTTTATTTATTTATTGCATTTTTAATGGAATTGTCTGGTTGGGCCATGCAAGACCCCATTTCAGTATAGGCCTGAGGAGAAAAGCTGCACTGCATAACAAACAAACCAAAAAAAAAAAAATTATAAGTGCATCATATTTGAACTAACATGATAATTAGGCAAATTATGTGGCAGGTAGTATTTCACTGTTACATACAGCTATACATACAAAAATAAGCAGACTTCACATAATAAACACATCTTACAATGAGTTAAAATATTGCAATTCAAATCAGTCAGTAAATGTCAAAAGCAATTTTTGATATTTGAGTCTTCCAAAGTTGCAGCAATTTAATAGGTTCCAAAGTAGTAGTGATTTAATCATTAAGAGGGTAGACAGAGGTAGAGGCATTTAAGGAGGAAGAGAACACGGAAGTTCGATAAAGAGGGGAAGCTGAAATAAGAGCAGACAAGTCAAGAGGGATGGGAAGAAGTATAGAGGAATATGTAAGTAGAAAGTGTAGACAGGATAGTAGCTATTCAGCCAGTTTGGATAGAGCACTGAGATAATATAGCACTTATGAAATGATCATGAAGGTTTCACCTAAAGCTAGTTTTTTTTGTCTATTTCCCTAAGTGGACTTAGTATGGTATATATAATTTGGCATACAGGGCATCCACTGATGGGTTCTGGGATTTAGATTGTTGAGCCAGGAATTTATCTTTAGAACAGAGAGGTCTGATAGGGTTATACCACCCTTTGAGGGTATGCAAAGAAGGACATTCATCCGGATGATGAATTATGGAGTAAGCAGTTCTTAGCTGAAGGAAATCAATATAGTTTGGGGAATTTCATCCAGTTTATTTCTGAAAGTGCAAAGTAGTGATGTTATCTGTTAGCCAAATTAGCAGTGCATTTTACAATTTTATTATAGCATTGTTCAAGCTTTCCTAGCAGGCTGGCATGGTGGTCATTGATGATATGGATATAGTATAGTATAGTATAGTATAGTATAGTATAGTATAGTATAGTATAGTATAGTATAGTATAGTATAGTGTAGGACTGTCCATGGGAGATAAGCATGTCCAGTTGATTTCTAATATAAGCCAGTAAGAAATGACTTGGCAGTCTACAGAATACCATGATTTGCTGAGTTTTGCTTATCACATTTTGTATATGAATATCAAACTTGAGATTATCATCAATTGTTACACTAATTAACTTGACATTAGAAACCTGCTCAAGTTTAACGTTTTGAAATCTTAAAACAATTTGAGTTTTGGGGACTGGTTTTAGAGAGAAAGAGCATCAGTTTATTTGTTTAGCATTAAGGGTACCATATGCATTATCTATATTCACTGCTTTACAATCATACATCTGTAACACATCTGCTTTACTGCTGAGTACACTTATTGAGTAATGGTCTGTAGCTGTCATAATGAGGGGGTTGATCCAATGATTGCAGCATCGTCTGCATATTGAATCATAGTGGATGGAGATATTTATGTATATGTTGAATATCAAGGGTCCAAGAATGGACCCTTGTGGGACACCTTTAGAGAGTTGGAGGAAGGAGAAAAGGAGGAAGGAGAAAACATGTGTTTTGCCACCTTACTGCTTGGGTGTGATTATTTAGGTAGCACTTGAACACAGATAACGTTGTGTGAGGCAAGTTAAGTTTTACTAAGGTTTGAATCTGTTTTGGATGAGGAATATTATCAAAAATATTTGAGAATTCCACAAAATGACTGAGACTGGTTTACCATTATTACAGTATCAATTGATATTGCCTAGAAATGCTAGCAAAACATGAACAATGTTATGGTGAGAGTGCAAACTATAGACGACAGGAAATAATTGCTGAGTAGATATTGGATGATTTGTGTGTGTGTGGGTGATACTGTAGGATTTCTGATAGTGGTGGAAGTATAGCTGTAGATCGGTAGTTACCTAGATCAGTAGAGCTTCCATCCTTATGTAGTGGTACGATGTATGATTGTTTCCATATTTCAGAAACATGGCTGTTAATGAGGATGAAGACTGGAAAAGCTAAGGCCTCAGCCGCTATTTTGATATACTCTGCTGTCAGGTTATCAGCTGCTAAAGTGGCTGAATTTAATTTAAGGAGGAGCTTTTGATGACTGCAGTAAGGATGTTTTTAATGTAAGTGTTTGTTTGAGGTGGATGTTCAGGCTGATCACAGCATGGCTGAGAATCTGTCAATCTACTTAATGTGGTTGCTGTGTTGATGAAGTGGGAGTTAGATGAGTTTGCTACAGTGATATCAGTATCATTTGGCATAGGACTTGGTTGGGCTTTTCTGCCAAGGCTAAAGAGGTTGTTGATATTGGATCAAACAGTTTTTGCACTACTCTTGTAAGTGTTCTGAATGTGTACGTAGTAATTCTTTTGTCCATTTATTACAAAGTCTTTTACTTGGACTAATTTAGTTTGGAAGAGATTTGTTATTCTAGCTTTATCCTTAAGTCTCATGACATGTTTAGTGGTATGAGTGAGCCAGGGTACATGTTTCAACTGTATGCATGTTTTCATAAGGTGGTGATGCTCATTTAGTAACTCTACGAAAAGCTGAATAAAGTTAGCAGTGGCTTCATCTCAGGTAGCTATTTTAAGTAATGACAGTTAACCTGATACAGGGCATTGGAAAAATATCCTTATGAATATGTCTCTGTGCATTGGTGCCCCGACATTTGCCAACAGAAGTAGTGCAACTAGTTCATAGACAAGTGCATGACAGGACTTTGACAATTGTAAACCTATTAGTCTCACTGATGTCCTATGTAAAGTCATGAAAAAGGTCATTATGGAGTGCATAGAGAATGGCATTAAGGATTTCTTACTTCTTGAGTTATCTAGTATGTCTTGTTAATGGGAGGTCCTGCCATTTGAATCTCGTCGTGTTTTGGAGTGAGTTGCAGTACCTCTAGAGGAAGGGTATACTGTACTAGCTGAATATCTGAATCTTGCCATAGTCCTTTATACTAATCCCCCACACACAGAACAAAACAAAATTTTGGACCTCAGAGTCAATGGACGTGTTACCTGCTGAATGGAGAATGAGCTATCCTGCAGGGCATAGTAGGGAAAATGGGTATCATGCTCTTTGATCCAGAAAGAGTTATGGGGGGGGGGGTTCTGCAAGGTGCTTTCCACAATCAACTCCTCTTTGGCATTTTCCTTTCATATGGCAGGTCAGTAATAAAATATGGCTTACCAAGCTTGCCATCGACTGCAAAGTAGGCAGTGCCATATTTTCCAAACCAAGATGTCACTTCTCTATAGAATGATTTGGGAATGCTCACATGTGGTGTGCAAACAAGGTCCTAGCATTTACTATTAAAACATACAGGAATGTATGCTTTGATAAGAACATGGTCCATGTTAACTACTATAAGGATGGCAGGCACTAAATAGGAATCAGGTTACAGTAATTGATGTTGATCTTTACTAATTTTCACATAACCACAGTCATCGATAAGGCATACGAGGTGGCACATTTAATACTCAAATCCATAACCCACATTATTCTTCTATGTACTGCTTAAATATGCCTAGTTAGTGAGTATAACACACCATTCTACAATCTTCTGTCTGAAGCTTGTTCACCTGGTTCAGTGATGCCTTATCTAGACGCTTGATGGTCTCACTAAACTGTTACTCAGAAAACTCCAGCAAGTGTCCCACTTATGAATAATCTATGCATTATATTCTAAGTTCTGCTTGACCTTTTTCTTTTCAAAAACCTATAACTGAAATGTATGAATGGGGGTCGGAGGTCAAATACTAACACAAATAATTTTAACTTTAAAATCATTATTAACAATAATACTGGGCCCAACAAACTCATCACCCATCAACTCCCCACGTCTCTGGAATACACTTCCTTGATATATAAATGTGGGCATTTCTGCACAGTTAGGAAATATCTTGATGACTGCCTGGATATCTTCAAATTCTAACAAGGGATAATGGCTGTCACACATCTCTAGGACAAATGTGGTAGGATTGTTTCCCAAAACTAAAACCAGGAAAAGAAGTAAATATGCCAAAAAAAAAGAAATACAGGTGACAGAGTTAAGACAAAATAGAAAACATCCTCGGCAGTTGTGGCTGAAGCAGGCCACTAAGTAGGTCAGTGCTGTGCAGAACAGAAGTAGCAGTAGTGAAAATCAAGCAACATCAAGATGACTGCAAAATCACTAATGTGAGTAACTAGAAATGGTAACAAACAATAGTGAAGTTACAATTATCAGCATCATGTTGTGTCTGTTTGATGACACTAAGCAGCTTGTATTGTACAATAAGGGATAGAATATAAGAAATGTTTATCCAAGGAGGCAGTAGTCTACCAGAACGTTTAAGAAAAATCAGCAGTGTTATGCAAAGATAAGACCTTAATTGAAAAAGTATGGCAGCCATTTTTGCTTACTAGCAGGTGCACAAGCAGTCTTCTGTCTCTTGTTAGTCTCTTCAGTAAGTAAAAAAAAAAGAATGTGCGTGGTTGCCACACGTGGTAGAAGTGAAACTTCTGTAAGGAAGTGCGAAGGAAAGCAAATTTTATAGTACAGTATAAGCTCCTTTCCACTTTCTTACAGAAGTTTCACTTCTGCCGCGCATAGTGACCAAGCACATTCTTTATTTTAATATATGTGAGTCATGGTTTAAGGAGTTTTTAGATTGCCACTATTATCTGGAGAATTCTTTATTTACTGTACTGCCTTGTTGCAGAATCCTTTGCAGGCGTTTTCTTGTGGTGTAGGTTTGGGAGGTGAGCAGCATTTTTTCAACATTAAAGACCAGGATTTAATTTTTGAGCCTGGTTTCTATAAATATAAAGTAATGCTGAGTTGTGAATTTGAAGTAAAAAAATGTAAAAGGTATAACTCTCAACTGTACAAATTTTCACAGAATTTCCAGATTTTTGCCTAATATTTTGAACCGTTTTTCCAAAAATTGAGGTTTTCTGTCAAATCACTCAGAGATTACTGAATATTGAATAAAGTCAGAAAATAATGACATATATGAGTTTCAGACTTCCTATCCTTCAGAAAATTCATACTAATGCAAAACCTGCTAATCTATCAACTTTATACGTTTGCAAGAGGAATATTTAAATATGTCCCTATTTTTGGGCCTTTGCCCCCTCCCCCTCATTACTTATGGCTTTGTTCAGATTTCTTGCTCTAAGATTTTGAGAGGTATGGTAAAGGGCGTTTATGATATCTGTCTTTAGCCTGGAGAAAGGACCAAACAACAATGCATAAAATCTAAAAGTCTTTTCAGTGTGTATATCTTTCACTCTGTCTGTCTGTCTCTCTCTCTCTCTCTCTCTCTCTGTCTCTCTGTCACCCCCACAACTGAACTAACTTCCTCCAGAATTCTGGGCAGCATTCCAAATGAAGTCTTATTCATAACCTGTGCAGAAACAGCATTACCACTAACGTTGTTTTATCTCCCTTTTGTACCTATAAAACCATTACCTGACAATACAATTGCAAGCTTTGGTTGCAGCTCTGAATTGAAGTCCATTTATTAAAGTAATTTAGGCAAAGAATGTGTGCTGGTGATTGTATGTATTATTACATTTACGTACTTAAACATACATGTGTGAGTGTGTGTGTGTGTGTGTGTGTGTGTGTGTGTGTGTGTGTGTGTGTGTATGAAACGTTAAAGTAGAGTATGGAAGTCAACCTACTTCCGTTTCACGTTTACATTTCACTCTGAGCTCTCACATCGTCCCATAACAAGTTTCAGTTCAACAACCATTTTTCAATGCACAATGTTAGCTTGCAGTGCAGTGGAAAGGTTGTCTTAAGGTGTCCTGTAGTAATTGTTTGAAAAAACAATACATCATGCACAGTGGTGGGGTCAGGGGAAGTGTGTTTGTCAGTGCAATTAGGTGAGGCAGCTATGTGTGTGTGTGTGGGGGGGACTGTCACACCTCCACACTCCCCTAGGGGAATAAACAAATCCTGCAGTATTAGGGGATGAGGAACACTAGACACCAGTGATACTCTTCAAATTGTGCCCTAGAGGCACTTAAAAAGAAAATTGAGCAATGTTTTGCAGCATGAAAGACATGCAGTGGGGCCATACTGGATACCAGGGATATGCAAAAATAGAGTGACATTTTGCAGCACAAAAGATATGGGGTGAGGGGGCACTAAACATCAAGGATACTCCTGACATATTACCTTAAGTGCTTAAAAAAGTTCAGGTAAAAGAGGGATGCATTGAACTATGTACCCTGAGCATACAACTCAGCTCCTGAGCAGACTGTTAGTCCTCTGCACCATCACTAGACACCAGATATGCATGTAACATATCACATTAAATCTTTCAAAAAAAGTCAAAGTAAAACAAAAAAGAGGTGGTTCAAACACTGCACCCCTAGCACAGAAACCAGCCTATTAATCTAGAATCTTAACACTCTATGCTAACAAATGGATTTTTAGTGTAGTGTATTGTTTACACTCTAAAAAGTATGAAACTGTAATGTCTGGCATTATTCACTTACTGCAATGGTACAGCAATTATAACGGGCAGGGCCTGTATAAGAGTCACTATGAAGAACATTCTGTAAAGTCAGAAATCATTTTAAACTATTACTTAAACTCACGAAAAAAGGTAACAGAGCAACAAGTTTATCATCACAATGCACTTTGCAAACAATAAGAAAAATAAACCTGTGATGTCTGGCATTATTGATCTGTGATGTACACGGGGAGTGACAAAACTAAGGAAATACATGAAGGACATTCTGACATCTGAGGGATAGATAAGAGGTATGTCAGTGTGTGTGTGGAGGGGGGACGGCCTGTGCCACTATAATGCATAGGCTACCAGTGCTGACTACCTTAGGAAAGTGCTGATGTGCCCTCAAGTTAGTTAAGAGTGATTCAGAGCCATACAAATTCGATGATATTGACATCTTTCCTCTTTGCGGATAACATGGTCTCTGAAATGCATTTTCCTGCATCTTGGAAATAATCCCTTTCGCCTGCTGCTCTTACTGCCAGCAGAGGCATTATTTCTGAATCACAGATAAATGCGTTTGTAATGCAAGAAAGCACAGTGGATATCATCATTCAATCAGTCACTGATTTTTCCCATAACCAGTACTCAAAAGTAAGATGCATCATTTTCAGAACGACTGTCCAAAGTGCTATTAGTCAGCTGAAAATGAAGGCCTGAAGCATTCCATGGGTGAAACCATTAATTTAAATTAAATATTAAGATAAATTAAATATTGCCTATTGTCTGCTAGCTAATAGCAATGTGATTTTTTGATACCAGCCAGATAATTACATTTGCTACAGGAAATGGTAAATGTTTTCTAATTTTATAGTAATCCCTTGCATATCTGGATACGTTTTAGTGCAATGCAAATGCATTATTTCTATTGCAAGCACATTTCTGTCTTTTACTAGTTACATTTAATAAATAGACAAGATAAATAGCTTATTATATTAGCTCACAGTGCAAATTAAACATTCTTGTTTAAGTATAATAAGTATATGTTACTCATTAAAAATGCTGTTGTTCTGCCTTTCTGTGATAATAAATTAATTCTGCTTGTTTTGCATTAAAAATCATCAAATAATACTGACACGCTGTAATATTAAGATAAGGGTCACCCCAAAACAAAAAGACCCATTATTCACATTGACAATCTAAAGTTAATGAGTCTTTGAGGAAATCTATGTCTGATGTACTCCAAAACATTGAAAGAACATGGACTTAAACAGAGAATGTTTCTAATCCTATGTCTGCCGCAAGCGGCCAAGCAATAGAAAGATCATTTCATTTGTTTGGGACAAAACTGTTGATTGTTACACAGGAAACCTGAATGATATGTAGAAACAGGATGTGGGTGATGTAAAGAAAGAGCTTAATATCCTTCATGAGTTAGTATCTACTGGACTATCTATGATAGTGTGTGGTGACTGTTTTCATTAAGTCACCAAATAATTCAGTTCAGGTTAGAAATGATTGATAAACAATTCTCACATTGCAAGAGCTTAAGTACACCTTAAGATGGAAAACAATCAATCCATCTTGTTACAATATGAGCAAATGAAAAATACAAAACAAAACAACAAAATAGCACTAGCATTTTTCCAGGGCATACATTGCCCTCCACCTCTTGTGTTGGGGGAAGCCTTACCCCTCACACCTTATTACTTTATTACTCCCACTCCAAGGTCATTTTGGCTCAGAGAAAAAGCCCTCACTGAGATCCAGTGTACATACTACCTCGCTCTTTTTTGGGAGGCTGCAAGATTCCCCTCTCACATTAAAGTAACTTTTTCATTAGTATGCTCCCCACATGTGATTAAAGATACAGCAACTTAAACAGCTGCAGTCCAAGCTGATATGCTCAAGTTAACCAGGAGATGAGGTCAGCTGACCAAAGCTGAGGCATGTGAGCTATAGCAACTATCTCAGCATGCAGCTGCATCGAAGGTGATGTGGTGCTTGTGGAGTTAGCTGGCTATTATATTCCTCTATTGCATTAGCCTGATGTTGCTTGGCTCAATTGGCCACCTGAATGTGACCTTTGATGGAATCTGCAACATTATTGCATACATTGTATCATGAAGACATAAGAACTATGCATGGATGTTTCTAGAAAGGATCTGCCATGACTTGAATGAGAAATCCAGAAACTGAAATCACTTCTGGTAACGTTATACACATTTGGCAACATTCTTGGTCTAAGCATGTGAAAAGGTGAATGCTTCCACCTTTGACGGTTACAGCTGTCTTAAAGGTATTATTAGTCATGGCTGCAGGGGCATCCAACATCTTCTGTAAAACAAAATTAATATTGTATTAATAGCTACCCTTCATGTCAGTATGGTTTACTAAATTTCTGTGTTGGCACTATTTGATATTCTGTTGTTGTAGTACACATCTGTCAGGTGTTTGAGTCATATATAGTTTATTCATAACTGCAAGAAAATATCTTCCCATATAGGGTCATCATCTGGGAAAATTAAACCTGGGAAAAAAATTTCAACACCACCACATAGTAATATAATTCTGGGTTAGGGGCACCTAGACCTGAGAAATCTTTAGGCAGAGAAAGAGTTTTCCATTTCACCCCATGTTGTCTATTTTGCTAGATATAAGTGGCTAGTTGTTTAATAACAGTCTTGAAGAATGTGGATGTTGGCTTGCATCAAATATAATATATGTGGTAAGATGAATAATCCAATGGCACCAACGCTTTGTTAAAAATCAAGGGCTAGGTCTCGCCGTGTATCAAGGTATTGTGTATAGGTGGTGGAAAGGATTTCATATTCTCACCAAACAGTTGTAAGGGTCTCGGGTGATATGTGCATCTAAATATTTACTTCCACTGGGAGGAACCAAGACAGAAATTGTTTTGTAGTGATTCTTCAATATTATAGTTAATCACCAAGACCTTTGTCTTATCTTAGTTTTAGCTTATAGCCCGAGAGGTTACCAAACTGGGCTATCTGTGTAATGCAATACATTTTAACGCTTAGATGATTCAATTCCCTGTTTTATGTGTATAGACAGACCTAATGAGTTGCACATTACATTTCTGTAAAAAAATATTATAATGTGTATTTCATCAAATACTTAGAAAATGATACTCCTCTGATGAATATGAGGCCTAGTGTTTTTTTTATTTTTTTTTGTGAGAAAATTATCAGCTGAGTGATTTATAATAGCTAGAAATTAAGCTTATAAAGTGCCGTGTGTACAAAAAATCTGAACATTAAATCAACAAGAACTAAGGCAACAGACATTTGTTTCAAATCTGTATATGGCACTTTATTTACAAATAGTTTCTCATATAAATGTCACAACAGGTATGACCATGTAGTAGACCAGAGCGTTTCTGATGATTACAAAATAGGAAGCTCCAGCTCCTCCCCTTCAGTCTGTACAGAGCTCTTTCATTTCACCCACTATACTCATTAACAATAAAGAAGATTTTATACTTTGCCATACAGCAATCTGGAATCATTTCTGCATTGCCACCTGATAGCACTTGCAGGGTCTTCTACTGCAGAAAGTGAGTTAATTGTTATTTACTATTGCACATGCTATGACGTATAAAGCTGTCATGGTCACATTTTCTATGGGTAAGATTTTCTTTTCATTTGTTTCTATACCAAATGCATTATATTTAGCAAAACCTCAGTCTTCATTCAGTGAAGCAGATGTTCCATGTCAGTTTTCTTGTGCATTTTTCTTCCAAACCATATGTTGCAGCATCAGTGCAAAATAAATATTTCCTTTGTCAGGGACATGGCAGTTAAGCCTTTTTGAATGATGATGCTTGGGCCGAGATGAGAAAAGAAAACAAGCTTGCTGTTTAAGTCTGTTATTTTGTTCAGTCAGTTCTCTGACTCACTTTTCCTCAGAAAGGGACTCTGTCATTCAGCACTCAGAACCTCAGTCTAAAGAACATATTGTAAACTATGGACCTCACTTACCACAACAATGACATCATATTGAATGCATTGCAGAATGACAACAGATTTAACTCACATGCATACTGCATTCCATTTTTTATACAGTTGATGTTCTTTAAAAGAACTATTTTTGCATGTATATTTTTATATGTATTAAACAGATTTCTCTGATATTAATGTTTCTATCCACAAGCAACCTTCAAGTAAACAAAATGTACTTCCATTCTTTGCTTTGTAAAGTAATTTTAAATATTTAATGTTAAGACCCAAATAAGTACTTCATATACTTTTTGAAGCCCATAACCCTTGGGGATATATGTTGCCCCACCTACCACAAGCCTTAGAAAGTGACATTAAACAGTCATGAACAGACTGACACGTCGTCATTTTCCATTTGATAAAATGCAAGTCTCACAGAAATCTCTCCTTTATTTTATAATGCCAGGAAGACAGCAATTTCTAATAGTAGGAGTCCAAATATTTATTTTATAGTAGGATGAAGCATATGAGAGGGCATGTTACAAAAGGTGTAGCCCTCTATCATTTATGTACAAACCATCCTTGTTAATTATTTATCAATCAAGCTCTTCATGCTAGTTGTCCATTTAGTTCAGATAGTTTCCCTACAGTTTTCATCAGGAGTATATAAGATGATCGGAGGAAATACTGCACAATCTTATCATTTTTAAATAAATTTGTATGACATATTCCTATTCCTGTTCAAGGCATAACATTTCCATTCAGCATTAATTACTGTCTAACAGAAGAATTTTCAAAGTCACACTTATTTGCATTTCAGATGTCAACTGTTACATAATATTTATGCTGTTTAAATGTGGGTCCATTCTGCTTAAAGTGTAGGAATCAAAAAACTGGGAAAAGCTTATTTCAGCATTGCATCCACCATAACTGTGCAACTAAAATCAAAATGCTGATAAAGAAGTAAGAAGTTATATTAGCTGTAAAAAAAAGAACTTAAACAGCTCATAGCTTCACAAGTTTGACCTGCTGGACTTCAAATGCACACACACACACACACACACACACACACACACACACACACACACACACACACACACACACACATCTATCTATACAGATAGTTTACTATCATGTTCCTGACATGGACTTGGTCGAATGGTCATAACATCAACTCATGTCCACAAAAACTGACAATGCTGATACCTGGTACTGCCGAAATACAAATCGAATGCAATCTTGGGACAAGCACTAAATTAGGTCAAGATGGGGGGGGGGGCGAGATTTGTACTTACACATTATTCATAGGTTCATAGGTTCATAGGTAAGTACTAGGTTATTGGCCCTAGGGCCTATATAAGCCTAGCCAAAAGGTACCCTGGCTTTCGCCACCCAAGAAAATTATTCTCCTGTGCCACTGTTGAGCAGACCCACAGAAGTGATCCCCATGCTGAATTTCCTATCTCCCATCCAATCATCAAGATTTTTCTTGAAGAGTGCTAATGAGGAGCTTTGTTTGATATAGATAGATAGTTTGTTCCAGAGTATGGGGAGTCTCTGGGACAGGAATCTGTCCCTCCAGCATGTTTTGTTTATTGTGGTGGCAAGGTTTAGGTCCCTAGAGCATGTAGCTCATAGGGATTGGGATTTCTTTAAGTGGAGCATGTCTAAAAGCTTTGGGTTTGACATAGCTTTGTGTGTTAGGCAGACATCACCTCTGAGTAGGCGATATGCGATGGAGTAAAACTGCAGTTTTTTGAGACGGTCTGTGTAGGGCATCTGTTTAAGACCAGTAATCCTCTTTGTGAGGTATTTCTTCAGCCTTTCCAGTTGTTGTAGATGTCTTGTGAGGTACATACCAAAAGGGGCATTGTACTCTATAATGGGTCTAATGAGTGATGAGTAGAGGGGAACAATGACCTCTTTTTTCCTGGATGAGAAACCTTTTATGATGAGGTGTGCCACGTAGAAGGATTTCCTGACTACTATGGTGATGTGATTATCAAAGGCGAGACTACTGTCCACCTGTGTCCCAAGGTCTCTTATCACACTTTCGGTGTTAAGTAGACTACCGCCTATGTGGTAGTTCATGGGTACAGAGTTTTTACCAAAAGGGATGACAATGCACTTTTTGGCATTGAGCTTGAGGCCATGGCTTTGACACTAGGCATCTGTCTCAGTGAGGCCCTTTTGTAAGATGTCCACATCTTTTGGAGTTTTGATTATGGCTCCTAGTTTGCAGTCATCTGCGAACTTCATTAGCCAAAGACGTTCTGTGTTAGCCTGTAATTCAGAGAAGTAGATACCAAATAGGAGAGGACCCAGGACTGAACCCTGTAGTACTCCACTTGTCACTGGTATGAAGTTGGATTTGGAGTCTGCTACTTTCACAGTGTGGGTTCTGTCAGTGAGCCAGTTGGCAACTCATCTTGTGACATAGGGATTTATACCTAGTTTAGTAAGTTTATCTATAATTCCGGAGTGGGGGATGGATTCAAAAGCCTTGGCAAGATCTAGATAGGGTGTGTCTACCACCTTACCCTCATCTACGGCTTTGGTGACTGCTTCAAAGAAGTCTATCAGGTTTAGGAGACATGATCTGCCTTTTACAAACCCAAACTGGGTAGGGTCCTGAGTTTGGAGATTACCAATGTCATTGTTTATAAGTTCCATGATGATACGTTCCATAGCCTTGCAGACCAGGCTTGTTAGGCTAATGGGGCGGTAATTTCTGGGGTCCGTGGTGGCTCCCCTGGGATAACCATTGCTGTGCGCCATTCAGTGGGCAAATAACCTGAGGTGAGGCTATGATTGAACATGGTACTTAGGTGGGGTGCCAGTTCATTCTGTAGTTCATGTAGAACATAGCCTCCGATGTTGTCAGGTCCCATGGATGCTGTGTTCTTGGCTTTGGATAGTGTGTTTTTTAACTGTGCAGCCATGATTACAGGAACTTTGCATTCTTCTGGTATAGAGATAGGCCCTTTAGGGGATGACAGGGGGGTAAAGTTAGCACTGAACCTATCTGCCAGGATGTTGGCAATATCAGTTGGTTCTGTATATTTAGTGCCATTGTGCTGTAACTCAGAGCAGATCTGAGTGTTACCATTGACATTCTTGACATAGCTATAGAATGCTTTGTGGTTGTCTTTAGAGTCAGTGGCAATTTTGTTTTGGAACTAGCTTTGGAGTATTTTATAAGGGATCTCAGCTTCTTACCGAGGCTGACCAAGAAGTTTCTCCAATCATGGGATTTTACTCTTTTTTGCAACAGTTTTTTTCTTCTGTTTCAGAGTTTGTTTATGGCAGGGGACCACCAGATTGGTTTCCTTTTTTTGGAGGATAGCATCTTGGTTCTGTTAGGGATTGCACGATCCATGCACTCGTGTAAGTGCTTATAAAGTGCATTTGTGTAGGATTCAGCAGTCATACCTCTATTGTCCATCAGCATGGGTGTCGTGAAGTTTGCCACTTCTGTCTTAAGAAGCGTGAAGTTGGCTTTGGAGAAGTTTTTTACTGTGGTTTCCCTAATGGGCAGTGGGGGAGGGATGTGGATGTCTAAGGTGATTAGCTTGTGGTCGGATCTGACCAACGAGGAATTGACCTCTGGTGTGGAGCACCAGTTGCCCATGTTGGTAATAACCAGGTCTAGGATATTGCTGCCCCTGGTAGGGGTGTGGATAAGTTGATCCAAGGCATTGGAATTTATTGAAATTGTCCATTATTAGGGTGTTAGGTTGTACCCTAATATTTTCCAGTGTATCAAGAAATGAGGGGTGGGAATCCTGGGGCATGGTGGGGGATCTGTAGCAAGCTGCAATTTGGATTGCAGTCTTGCTCAGAGTTAGCTGCACTTTGATAATCTCTGATGCATTATGCTGAGCAACTAACCTGGAGGTGTGGATATCCTTAATGAATACAGACACGCCTCCGTCTTTGGTGTTTCAGTCCAGGTTAGGTGGCCAAAAGATGTGGTATGAATTATAGGCTGGTAATGCAGAGGTACTCTCTGGAGCCTTGAACCAGGTCTCTGTCACTGCACAGATGTCGATGTTCTCCATTTTAAGGAGTGCCTCGAGTGAGTGCATTTTGAGGTTTAGACTTCTAGCATTGAGTAGCAATACCTTCAGATTCTTCTTGCTTGTACCTGTTAAGGTGGTGAATTTGTCATTTGAACCTTGCCCAAAAAAGGCACTATAGGGGTGGCAAGAGCCTTAGCCAGTATCCGGAATCCCAGGGGTGACAGGTGCAGGCCATCTCTGCCAAAGCATCGTGGTTTGTCAATCATGTCATCCCAGGCAGACAGATACTGGATCTCCTTAGAATGACACCAGAAGCTTAGCCAATTGTTGAAGTCAATCATTTTGTCCTTATACTGTGGTATCATTCTGGGTGATGGCAGGATGCTACTCAGGGCTAGGGTCATACCTGCATGGGCTACAAAATCGGACAGCTCCTCCATGTCCCTTTTCATGTAGTCCAGGGAGGTATGTCTCAGGTCATTCACACCAACATGGACAATGATAGAGTCATATTTGTACTTGTTGTGGAGTGACCTGAGTGCATGCATTATATGGCGGATCCTGGCACCCGACAGGCAGCTGACAGTAACTTTCTCCTTGTTTAGCCTGGTGAGTGGAACATCAGTGTGCCTGACTATAGAGTCACCTATGACTAGAGTGTTGGGTACGTTGTTATGCCTTATGGGCTGTGGTTGAGTGGCACACTGAGTTTGTGGGCTATGTGTCATTTGAGTTGTGTTGGAGGGTGGAGGTTGCTTGTGTTTTTGCTTTGGAGGTCCCTGTTGCTTGGGCAGGTTTTTACTGAGAGCCTACGTGACTGTAGGTGTGTGTTTTGTGTTTCTATGTGTGTGTTTTGGTGGTGTAGGTTTTGAGGGACTATGTGCTGAGTGTGGTGTGGTGTAAGTGTTTACCTTCTCCTCTTGACTGTCTAGTCCAGTCTTAGGTGAAGAGAACTTTGCTTCCAGTTTGGCTATATAAGTGCATCTCTCACAGGTTGTAGTGTTGGGTGGTAGGAGGAGAGGGTTGTCTGTGTTCATGAGGCAATTGCTGCATTGCCCCAAGATGCCCAGATTCACCAGGTAGACAGGAGAAAACACCGGGAGCTGACCCTTAGACATGCCTGGATAGGTGCTTATTTGTTAAGTACTAGAAACTGTTTTCCTCTAGACAGTGAGGAAAGTTGAGTGCTGTAGTACTTTTTAGCTTATTTAGTGCTTACAATAAGTTCTGAACAAGTGCTGAGCTCAAAGAAACAAACATGAGTGCTGAAACTAAAAAAACTGGCTAGTTCTAAGAAACAAAATTAAGCTAGAAGGCTTCCCGCCAAAACAGAAAGGCTTGGGGGTTTAAAAGCCCACAAATAGTCCTGGATACAGCAAATCTGCATCCAGACTAGACTATCCACAGGAAAGGCAGGAAACAAGCTTAGAAATTTTTTTTTTTGGTGTTCAACCTTCCCAGCATATATGTATATAGACACACACACACATAAAATCAAATTTATTTTTGAAGTTAATGATTGTTCTATAATCTGGAAAGTTGCGTAATGTGTCACTTTCTTGTTAATGGTATTTAAATATAATTTGTCTGGCAGACTGATGTGTCATTGGGGTATGCCTTTAAGCAAACTAGTTGGTAAGACTGGGGAGAGAAGGGGTTTGAGTGAAGTTATAAGGTGGTCAGAGAAGGGGAGGGAGTTTATATATATAAGAGCAAGTATAGGGAAAGTAAGTCCTCTTTTTCCACTGCAGTTTGAGTTGATAGCACAGCTGTGGTGTCCACGTGATCAGCTGGAAATTTTCGTAAGGTCCAAGGTATATGAGTTTTAAGGCAGTTGAGTGTGGGTTTTCCTTTATAATTGAAGGCAAGGGTTACAAGTTGGTTCTGAGGATGTAGGTAGCTCTTGGTATGTAATTTTTATTTATTTATTTTTTATAGGGTAGTGTGCTGACTGTGGTCTTGATGGTTTGGAGTTATTCAGATTCACTTATTAGGCAAAGCATATTAAATGGATAAATCATATTACTAAAATCCATGAGCATTGCTAACTGGAATCTATTCCCATCACCCCATTGTAAAAATAAAATTAATAAATGAAGGTAATAAATGGAAAGCTATAGGATATTATAACACTTTATTCAATGCTCAAGGTTGTAGTGTTTTCTGTTGGCAGTGCTCCTGATACGTTTCTTTGATCGGGGGCACAACACTTATAGCACAATTAATCAATAGGTTATAGATACAACAGATATAATGAAACTATAAAATGTAATAATAAATAAATGATCTAGCTAACATTATAGCTATCTGGGAGCCCTTTGGCAGGTTTGATAATGACTCTGATGTCTGGCCAGTTGTTGAACAAGGGCAGCATGGCTTCACATGCATCAGGTTACTGATGTGTACATAGTGATGTCATGTGGTCACTGTGCAGGGGTTGCTAGGCAACAGCAACCTTCACTGTATTTGAATCAGCTGTCTCCGTGTCATGGCAGCTTTTTAAGTGAGAAAAGCAACAAAAGCTAAATAGTTTAAAAGTTTAGTGAGCCATTTGCTACCTGTTCACTTAATGGATCAGCTTGCGCTGCTAAGCTTGTATTTTCTGATAGTGGGGCCAGGGCTTAAACCTATAAACTGGAGTTCCTATGGTACAAGGTTTGGATTCCCTCAGCAGCATACAGTGTGCAGTTGAAAAATTGTTTAAAGTCCCACAATTGAATGTTATTATAAAACAATAAAAGCGGAACACAATAAAGAGGAGTGCTAGGCAGCAATAATTTAAGGTTTAAGGAATGCTGTACTTATGGAAGAAATTAACAGCTATTTCATATATATATATATATATATATATATATATATATATATATATATATATATATATATATGTGTGTGCGCGTGTGTGCATGTGTGTGTGTGTACGTGTGTGTGGTAATGGTATCAGTAGGTAAACTTTTTGGTAGAGCTGATTGCATAGTACAGTGTTTTGCTTTGAATAGTGTGGGAATAGATTTAATTCTCTATGGGTTAGGTTTTAAGGTGCGTAAGCCACTTCCTGATTACAGTATGAAGGGGATTAATCACAAGTTAAGACTGTGTGGGTTAACCCTAAGGCTAGACTTTTCAGCCAACCTTGCCCACTCATATTAAAAAAACAGAAATATCAGTCAGGTTTTTCTGTACTTAGTATGGTCGGATAAATAAGTAATTGTGGGGTCTGGTTAAGTATTTCAGGGTTTACTTGCTTATCTCCTACCCCTTCTCTTCTATGGCTCCCAAATCCTCACTAACTTACAGGCAACACCACTGAATAAGATGAAAAATACATGTCACAAAATAGCTAGATTCACCGCCAGCACACAACCTAAATCCCATCACTGCCTTGAAAACACTAAACTGGCTTGAGTTCCCCAATCAACTTCTTTTCTGTCAACTTAATATTATCCACTCCATCCTCTGCAAACCCTTCTTCTGCCTTAACATTTCCAAAATCGTAAATTATGTCTCCCAACCAAAAAACTTAGAAGTACAAGCCAAAACTTCCTTGATATTTACAAACCTAAAAAAATCAATTGGTGAAACCCTCTACAACTATCTTCCCTCTATCCACTGGAATAAGTTACCTTTAACAATCCTATCTATCACACAGGCCCACCCATTTAAAATTGCCCTAAAAGTCCACTTTACTAATACCTCGACTTGCCCCTGTATGCAACCACCATGAACTCACCTGACCCCCTTTGCATACAGCCCCTTCCCAACTCATACATAATTCTAGCCACAGAACTCTAACTTCTAATACCTTTTTTCACTAAATATCTTCACTCCTCATATTCAGCTCCCTCCCTTCTTTTCCCACTTAGCTTACTCCCCTTTCTCAAATTCCACTTGATTCTAACTACTACTACTCTCCTCTCTTGTTTATTAATTAAAAAAAAAACTCTAATTGTCCCTCTTTTACCCACAGCCAGCCCCCTTTATTCTCTTGACACTTAATCTTTATCTGTCACCTGCTCTCTCTATCAACTTCCCCTCTGCTTCTGATTATTGATGCACGTGCTGTTGCCTATAAGAATTAACATATGATATACAGTATTTTTTATACCCTTATCTTAAAAAGTTAATTGTCATTACTTCCCCACTAAATGGTGAAGTCCTTATGTATTGGAGCTATATGAATGACTTTAGCATATTGTTTTATTGTCTTTTTTGTAAATAACACCTTTTAAACTCTCATGCTACAAGTGGGAATCTAAGCATTATAATGCACATTTATATTACCTCAAGTGTACTGTACTATTTGTAAACATTTTTATGCTGTATATAATACTTTGTGGAGCTTTTCTCCCTGGGCTCTGCTGAAAATGGACGTAAACTCAGTCAGACATCCCCGGTCAACAAATGTCAAATAAATAAATAGGCAGATTAAGTTGCTGATGTTCTGAGTTATTTTGTTCATTTAGGACGGTGCTAATAGAAGAGTTGATGAGGAAATGGCAAGTGTTGATGTCTCAGACAGATGAGTTATTTCAGAGGGTGAGGGGACAGAAGCAAGTGATGCAAGAAGCTGTCCAGGAGGTAGCAGCTACCAGTGGTCAGAAGTGATATAATCTGATGGAGCAGCAAGTTACGGAGGCATCTGTGTCAACACCCAAATGACCAAGAAGAGTTAGATGGGATGCAATGCAGCTAGTCCTAGGGGAGCCACAGGAGCCAGAAAGAAGTGGGCAGCAGAAATTGACTGTGATACCTTCAACTGCTCAGCTATCGACAGGTAATGATGTTAGTATGCTTGCTGGGAGTGGGGACTATCGAAATTTGATGTTAGCTGCAGATTTACTTAAGTTGGTGCAGGGCTTGAATTTGTGAGGTAGCAGTAGGTTGCAGAACCTACTGGGGGATGACAGTTATTGGGTCATTGAGGTGAAGGGTTTGAGCTACTAAAAGGAGGCACTGAGTTCTTTAGGGTGGGCAGACTTCTGGAGGTAACTGCAATTTTTGAATGCTGCCAGGTAATGTGGGACTAGGCACATGTAGGCAGGGAGCTATGGGCACTGCTTTTGGGCTCTTCCGGGTAGAACAGCATGGGGCAAGTGGTAAACCAGTGTACATTTCACTGCATATCTCACAAGGTGTCAAGGAAACGATTTGGAGGGGAGAGTTTGTTGAGGTTTTTGACTTCATTAATGCCAATGGGGCTCAAAGAGTTGCAGAGGATGATTCATCAGGGATTAAGGACCTTACAGCAGCCTTGGCTGAGTTGGGAAAAAGAGGAGCAGGAAAATATAGACTGTGGACTTAGGGCAAGTGGGTTTTGGTAGTTGGGCATCTCATGACTGATTCTTGAGAAGGAGCCAAAGCAGGCATTGCTCGTTTAATGATCCGAGGCTCAGCGGTGGTAATGCTTGGCTTTAGTATGGTTGATTCTTTCAAAAGTTGAAGGCAGTAGAGAAGTAATTCATTTGGGAGCATATGCATCCCAATACATGTATGTGAATCATGTTATATAGGCAGGGTAGTTTGGTCGAGGAACAATTAGAAGGAACAGGTAACAAGGTGAAAACATGTTGGGCTTCAAGGCCAGTAAGAGTTCTTGGCCCATTTGTAGGTTTCTGCACCTATTTTTTCATTGTTCACACCAACATTCGGTGTTGAAATGCTGGAAAAAGGATGCAGAGAGTAGACTGAAAGTTGAAGCTTATGGGGTATGGCAGGGGTTGGAACATGTGATCAAAGGGGGAGCCAGAGGAGGGACTTCCTTTCTAGGTAGTACCCATCAGGGGACTGGTGCATGGGTGCATACACCTGTTCATACCATTCATTTAGAGGAGTTGCTAAGGGGATACTCCAATAATGAAGCAGTAATTGAGTTGTTAAAGGGGTTTCTGTCTGGGTTTCATATAAAATCTAATGTGGGAGGTTCACTTCAGATCTGCAAAAAAAAAACTGGTAGTGAGGAAGGAAGAAAAAGTGTAAAGTTTTTTAAATAAAAAACTGTTATTTTGCAGGTTACTGGGTCCTTTTGATTTTCCTCCATTTAGTGTTTATTGCATCTCTCGACTAGGTTCAGTGCCCAAGAAGTCACAGTAGGTATTTAGACTAATACATCATTTGTGCTTCCCAGAAAGCAATTCATTTAACATTCATATGAAAAGGTCAGAAGTTAAGGTTAATCTTTCATCTTTGGACAAGGCAGTAAGTGTGGTCAGAGCATTTAAGGATTCATGGTTGGCTAAACTGGATATTGAGTTGGCATTTAGGTTACTGCTGGTAAGGAAGCAGGAATGGGCTATACTGGGTATGCATCTCAACGGGAGGTTTTACTTTGATAAGTCCATGCCCATGGAATGTGCAGTAACATGTACCATGTTTGATAAGTTTAGCACTGCATTGGGTGTGGTAGCAGAGGGCTGTGGGATTGAGGGCATTACACTATCTGGATGACTTTTTGTTGATTGGTGAAGGCAAGGTAGCAGTAATTGGAGGAATGGCAGTGTTTGAACAAATATGTTGGGAACTTGTGTTACAATTAGCTAGCTTTTAGGTTTAGAGTTGGATGTAAACTTGGAAATGTTCAAACCTTCACCTGTCACGGTGGATAAGGTGAGAGATAAGACAGAGTTAATTGTGAAAAAGCAAACATTGAGTGTTAGGAAAGTTATGGATGTGTTAAGCCTGTTAAATATTGCCTTTAGGGCAAATGGGCCAGGGTGTACATTTATGAGAACACTAACCAAGTGGTTCCAGGGTGCAAAATGGAAGCACCATTGTGTTACAGTAGGCATTCAAGTCAAAGAGGACATGTCTATTTGGCTGGAGTTTCTCCAGAAATTTAATGTAATGTGTTTTTGACAAGATGATTGGGTGTTGGTGTTAGATCTTGACTTGCTTACAAGAGTGGTTGGGTATGGATGGCTATTTCAGGGGCAGGTGGTTTACTGAAGAATGACCAGAGGAGAGAGATGATGAGCAGCAAAGGGATATCATTTTCTTGGAACTGATGCTGATGTGGGCATAGTTGCTAGCATGGGAGGAGGACTTTTGGGACAATAATATGATATTTCATCCAGAAAATTTACCAGTGGTGCAGATTTTATCTAAAAAGACAGCAAAGGTCTAGTTTTTTGCACTTGTTATTCAGGAAGATTTTTTTTGTTTTGTTGATCCATTAGCCTTTCCTTTTTAGGTCAGCAAATTATTTGTCCTTGCAATGTTTTGGCTGACTGCCTGTCCTGCTTTCAGTTTTGCAGGTTTTGGCAGCTGTTACACCAAGCACACATAAACCACACTATTCTGCCCAGGAAGGTGTGGGAGATTGGCTAAGCATGGCAAGTAAGCTGGTTTAGCAGTCCTGGCCCAAGGAGATCAGACAGATTTAGCATAAGACTTTGATGGTTTTTAAGCAGTTTGCAAGTGGTTTGCCATCAAATTTGAGAAATTAGTCAACTGATTTATTGTTGAGGTTTTTGATGGAATGGTGGATGGATGGTAAAGTGGTTAGTTCAGTGAAGGTACATATTGCTGCTTTGGCTACTGAGGCAAGGTTGGGGGTTTATGGGATGTTATGAAGGACTAGAAAATAATGGGATTTTTGAAGGGCTTGGAGAAGGTTTGACTAAGGAAAGGGGATAGTCAGTTACCTTTTGGTAAACATATTTTGCAAGTATTGTTGGTGGGACCACACAACATGGCTGCTTCCCAGTTTGAGTATGTCTTATGGGCCACTTTGTACGTTTTTATGTATGCTGGAGCATTTCACATTAGTAAGCTGTTAGGATACTTAAAGTGAGAAGATCTTTGAATTACTTTAATGGCAGTGCTGATTTGGTTAAGTCGGTCAAAAACAGATCAGAATGGAGAAGGCAGGCAAGTGATTTTCCCAAGGAGCAGGGTGCATTTGTTATGCCAATGGTGTGGGCTAGAGCACAACAGGAGGCTTGTGTTAACTTGGCAGAGGGTTTAGTTTTTCATGATCTTAAGGGGAAGAGGGTGGATGCTAGAAGGTTTGTGGCCTAGTTGCAGAGGATGTTGACAATGCAAAGGGTGGTGGCAGATAGTTATACAATTCATTCTTTTAGAAAAGGTAGAGCATCAGATCTGGGTGAGGCACATGTGTGGAAGTGATAAAGAGAGCAGGGAGGTAGAGATCTAGGCCATTGTTGAGTTACATTTGATAAATGTAAATATATTTTCTTTACTTTTTTTTTTAACATTTAGGGTGGAGGAGTATTAATTGTGTGTGCTTCTTTTACAGGCAGAAAGCCGTTGGAATTGGTGGGGCACTCTTTTATCTACTGGGCAGCAAGAAGAGTGGAAGTGAGGCACAGTGGAATGGATTTGGGCCTGGATCCCACGCAATGGCAAGTACAGTGGCAAAGTTTGTGAGGTATATTACGGTGTTATTCGTTTCCCACACTGGAGGAGGTGTTGCAGCATTTTGATACTCTTTTTGGGACAGTTATAAATCTGGGAGGTAATGGCATTAGTAATATACCTAAAAGGAGATTGCTTACCTATTATTTTAAGGCATTTAACAGTGGTGGTGCAGAGGTTTCTTGAACTAAGATCATCTGATCTGCCATTACTCCCAGACTGATTTAGAGATGTGCAGTTCAGTTTAGGGCAATAGAGGTGACTAGGAGGTTCTTAACATTATGTTGGCCAGAACAAGTGGTGCATTACATGTTTTTGTAATGGAGTACTGTGATTTTGTGACTAGAGATCCAGCCTGGTTTTGTGGCGATGGTGTGCATCTTAGTGACATTGGTTTAGACATGTTTAATATGCAAATGCCATTATTTTTACAGGATTTGTTTGTGAGACATATTTTTGGTCTGGGGGGGGCAGATGAACAGTCTGGTGAGTAGAAGAAGGTCTCTAGGGGTTGGTTTAATGGCAGGCTCTCCCCCTTGATGTTTAGTTGGCTTTCCTATTGGCTCAGGTGAGTGTTGATATTTCTGATAAAGTTAAATCTCTTAGTGAGCATTGTGATGGTGTTATACATTTATGGTGAGTGGTCAAACATGCTGCCTTATTATGTTAAAGTGTGAATGAAGTTATTATCATAGTGTTTATGAAGGAAGTGAGTGGTTGATCATGCTGTGGTTTATGGTATGTTAATTGTGGTTGAGTTCTACTTGTTAATAAAGATGGTTATGAATATGTTGTCATTTTGCATTAAAGCTGATCACAAGCCATGACGGTGTCATGTTGTTTGCTTGGAAAAGGGTTAGTCCATTTTAATATCAAGTTTTTCAATCTAGTGTTACCTCCCAAGTATTGAATTGCAGTGATAGATTTTCAAATAGAACCATATCAGTCTTTGTATACAGACAAACAATGTATAATCTAAAACAGAATGAATATATAATAGTAAAAATATAAAATATTGCATTAATTAAAGAGCCTGGAGTTCTAAGTACTGATCAAGAGTTTTTTGATTGTTCAAAAATACTTCAAAGGATACAAACAGGTACTCCACATAAAAATTACTGTCAAACAGCTATGACAGAAATGCCATGAAACAGAAAATTTAAAATGTTCTTAAAGATGCATAAAAGTATATATGCAGTTGGGCAAAATGGCAGGCATGCTAAAAAAAACTGCCTACTAATGACTGTAGTATATCTTAGTGCGACACTGTGCAGTATGAACAATAATAGTGCTTGAAACACATGATCATGTGTCAGATATGTGTGCCTAAGCGTACAGTCATATCCAATGCATATCTATGACAATGGTATAGTGATACATAATGTGACACATTTGTCAGAAAAAAATACTACATGGAGGAAGTCCTGAACAGTATGACAGTCTAAATTTTTAAGCTGTTTTTCAGGCATACTTTTTTCTAAATAACATGGTAAGAGGTACATGTTATAGTGAAAAAAGTACTTCAACAGAAAGAGGATTGTCATAGGAATTGAGTGATGTACAAATTATAAAGAGTTGTCTATAAAATAGAAGCTAAAATTGACACAATTTGCCATTGTTTCATGTATACACTATTTTTTTTGTTTTATTTAGTACATACTTTAGCTTTTTTTCTACTCACTCAAGCGTATAACTCCCTTTTTGTATACTTCTAGTTCATGCCCATACCTCCTTATGGCATCCAGAAATTTTCTGAGTCTTGCTTCTTTAACTAAGAGACTTACCAGCTAATAATAGATAGTAATAAAAAGGGCAAAGAATTAATAAAATTACACTAAGATTGCTCATTTAGGATGCCATGCAGTGGAGAAATTAATTTTTGTTTGCCACTTATTCATATTTCATATTTATGTTCATATTTTCATTACTGAGAGACCTACATTTTATTGAGGTATATGATGTGAAACACCAATGTGGGAGAAAGAACAATTTACTGAAAATCCTGGTTTATATCACACTATACTGGAAATATTGGTAGTTAACTGATCATAATTATAAAAATAAGAAATATTTCCATATGTACTTACTACTTAAAAAATAAGTGGCTTACAAACTGATGCATGATATTAGGTAAAACCTTAGATGTTGTTGAAGAAAACTGTCTTTGATATTTGAACTTTTAAGTTGCACATCTCTTTTTATTACTTCTTTTTCTTAAAGATTTAAAATCAATAAAGAGTATAAACATGAAAATGTAAAAACAATATATAACTATTATAATAAAATTTCACATCAATGAGAAGCAAACCAACTATTTACAAAAGTGCCTACTAAACAAAGGAAATTATTAATTGTTCAACTTACAGCAAAACTTAATTATATATTATCATCTATTTTTTCTAACAATTCTTTAAATTTCAACCAGGGTTATAATACAAAGTGACTCTATCTATTCTCAGGTTGATTGTTGCTAGTTCAATTTGACAAATGGTCTTATCTATATTCTTGAATTCGTTGAAGGTATGAGTAGTCTCACTCTTCCAGTTTATACTAATAACTTTTCTTGTGATAGCTCAAGTGCTCCACAGAAGATGGTATTTTATTTTGGCAACACATGTAGGTGTTGGTACATTAAGCAGGACCAAAGCTTTAGTTAAACTAAATTTATCATTAAACATAGCTTATAAGAAAGAGCTCCTGCTTTCCCAAAAAGATTATAGCTGTATACAATGATAAAACATTTGCTGCCAGTTGCTTTAACATTTAACTTACATCTCCAGCATACAATTTCTTTGTTAAACATTAATGAAACCTTATGAGGTGTAATAACATTTCTATGTATACATTACCAGGAGAAAAATCTCCAATGCAATTGAAGAGTAATTTGTTTTGAAGATAATAATATTAACTTTTTATCTTCATGTTCTGGAGATTAATTACAAATGGATCTGTAATAATCCCAATATTTTACTTTAAATATATCTTTGTATTTTTAACCACTTTATATATTTTTGATAAATATAATTTTCCAGTATCACTATAACTTCCTAAACTAATTAGAAATTCCATAACTTTAGGTACTTTATCTATATTAAACTGCATTGATGCAATCTTTTGAATAATACATTGTCTGTAGGTTTGTATATCTAATCACATTTCTTTCTAAAATTCAAATGTATTCATAATATAATATATGTAATGTACTTCCCTATTAATTGCCAACTGATGTAAAATAATTACCGTTTTTTTAATTTTAACTTTTATCATTTTTGAGACATTTAAAGTGCTAATATTATTTTGTGTACAAGCAATCAGAATTAATAGAAACAACCACAGGTGAATATCAGGATTCTTATATATAACATTTTGAATATATTTAATATATTATAGTATATTGGTAATATAGAAGGATGATTTATTTTAAACTCAAAAATACAACCAGTGAAATATATTGCTTAATATTTTATTATATTGCAATGATGTTGAATAGTTAGATTTTAACATGATTTTTCCATGCATCTCTTTCCAACTAGCAGGTTAATTAGGATTCAGCCATAAAGT
This sequence comes from Protopterus annectens, assembly GCF_019279795.1. Classification (NCBI taxonomy): domain Eukaryota; kingdom Metazoa; phylum Chordata; order Ceratodontiformes; family Protopteridae; genus Protopterus; species Protopterus annectens. The sequence goes on from NC_056729.1 coordinate 508,600,228, forward strand.
TATTGTCTTGATAACTGACAATGAAGTGTAAATTGCCAAATCTGGAAAACCCAATACCTTCTGTCATCCAATCACTTAAATGATGATTTAAGGCTAGTCTGGGTTTATTGAGAAACCAAAGAAAGTTCAAAATCAAAGAATTAAACTGTCTTCTATCAACTTTAGGGATAGGGAGAGATATGGATTGTATTATATACAATACTTTTGGAAGAATAATCATTTTGATTAAAAACAGTCTCGCTTCCATTGTGATAACAAGCTTGTTCCATTTATTGATAATATGTTTTATATTATCTAAGGTATTAGTATACCTAATTGTTATTATATCATTAATATTATCAGTTAAAATAATCCCTACATACTTGAGTTTTATTATCATCCATTATATATTTACAGATTTTTTGTCTATTGTATATGTATTATGATTTATGAGCAGAATCTTAGTTGTATTGGCATTAAAACTACGATCCGACATCAACTGAAAGATTTCTGTTGTTTCAAATAAAGCTTAAAGAGAATGATTAAAGTCATTCAATGTTAGCAGAATATCATCAGCAAAAAGTAGTATTTTATAATTTAGATCATCATCTATTTGAATTTACAAATGGTTCAATGAGTAGTGTAAAAGGTAATCATGATAGAGGGTATCCTTGCTTTGTGCCTTAAGTAATTACAATTGATTTGGAAATGTATGAATGAAATTTTATATAAGCAGAGGATTTTTCATAAATAATTTTAATAAGTTAAAATTAATTAAAAAAATATATTCTTCTGGAACATATAATAGATAATCCCAGTTAACCAAATCAAATGCACTATTAATATCTAAGATCACCAAAGTCAGATTATTTTTTGTAGTATTAATATAATCTATTATTACAAGACTTGTTTTAATGTTATCATAAGAATTTCTGTTCATTATGAAACCAGTTTGATCCTCATTTATCAACATACAGAGAAATTGTTTAATTCTATTGGCATATATTGCCATAAATATTTTATAATCTACATTTAATAGTAAAACTGGTCTATAAGAAGAACATTTTGTTACATCTTTATCAGTTTTTAAAATAGGAGAAATTAGGGTATATTTCCAAGACAGTAGAACATGTGATAATCCTTTAACTAATGAATATATTCTTAGCAACCCAGCTAAAGCTTCACTGGGCATTAATTTATGTAATTCTGATATGATTCCATCATTACCAGGAGATTTATTTAGTTTTAGTTTATTGATTTACAATTTAAGTTATGCCATTAATATGGGTTTGTCTATTAATTTTATCTGATTATTCAATAGTTTTTTTAGTATGTTTTTTCAAGAAAAGATTTAACTACATCTTATGATTCCACTAGTGGATTACTGTTTTCACTAGTGGATTATATTGATTCATTTTAATAAAATTTATTTTAAATTCTTCTAATATATCCTCTAACTCTGTGACTTTCTTATTACCACTAGGGATATAAACTTCTTTAATATGACTATACTTAATAAGCTTCTTTGATCTAATTGCTAGTTTCTGCTGACTTTGAGGAAGACTAAGAGTTCATCTTAGTCTTTTCCAGATTTATCATAGTTTTATGAAATAAAGTTTATAAATATTTTTAATTAACCTATCAAGTTCCTCTACAAAAGTTTTGTTAAATTTCTGTATATCTAATTTAGTTTATCTACTTTCCTTGTAAATCTATTAATTCTGTATCCCATTGTTTTTCTTATTTGAATATAGCATATAATTTTGCCTTGCATATATATGCTTTTAAAGAGTCCCAAACAAATATTTCAGGTATATCTTTAACACTATTTATGTTTATAAAAACTGAATTTCTTTGTTAAAAAATTCCTTAAATTCTTACAAGTTGGTTAGATATGCTGGCATTCAATTAAATATTATTCTTAATATTTATTATAAGTTCAAAAGTAATGGCATTGTGATCTGAAAATTGACATGAAACTACTTTATCTTTATCTAACCTTGTTGTTATATCAATTGAAACTTACACTCTCCATTTTAGATTGTGTACCATGTCTATGTGAAAAATGTGCCAAAAATAATGAACTTCCTTATGAAAATTCATTTAGCAAAAGCTGTTAATGGCACTCGTATCTTTGTCCCTCAATATAAAGTCATCTGCTAAAATAATACTGGTTTTAGAAAACTGTATTATCTCATCAATTTGATGTTTAACAACTTTTGATGACATTCCAGGAATCCAATAAACATTAATTAAGGTGTATATTTTCCTTTTATTTCTAAACTCACTAAACAAAAACATGCCTTTGTTATCATTATAAGTATTTAAGATTCTAGGCAGAGTTCTTCCATAAGATAGTTATACCGCTTCTCTTCTCTTCTGGTTTTAATGAGAACTAGTAAGGACAGTATAACTGTTTGTACTAAGTCTGTCAACATTATCTTGTATTAAATGTGATTCTTATGAAAATATAACTTCAGCATTAAGCACCTTTAAATATTCATTTAAGCTACCCCTCTTACAACCATTGTTCAATCCATTAACATTAATGGATATACCTTCATATATGCCATATTAAACCATAAATATATCTTTTCATTAATTTATCTTAATTAATGTACCATTACTATAAAATGCAAGTTGTTTATAAATATATCGATATGTAATATTTCAACATTATCAGTTGAACCAGTATTATTAATAATACTAGACACCAAATGAAAAATAACTATATAAAGAAGTATTAAACATTATCTTAAACTATATGTCTCACCATCACTGGAGTACAATACCCCTAGTTTGAATAGCATCTCTACTCAAATGTACTTTCTAGCTCAGCATGACTAAAACAAAATTTCCTCTGCAACGACTTCGTAATTAAAGTTAAACAAAAGGTTAAATAAAATATTATTAAAATATAATGATAACATCTATTGATTGCTTAATAATTACACATCAGTAATTATCACTCAAGATGTTAAAATATATTGCCACTTACTAATAGTTGTATATACAGTTTTATTATATATCTATTTACATTCCTAATATTCTACATTCATTACTAGGTTTTTAATAGATCAAAATATAACACAGTTATAAACCATCTTTTCTCTTTTTTTGTCATCTAGGTTGAAATGCAACATAGATATTTAAGATCCTTTGACCTAAAAAATTGCATTCATTCAATAGTTATATCTTCAATCTATATGTAAACATTTATAAATCAGAAATTTATGTTATAAATGCAATCTAATTTATGTAATCTAAATAAATACACTTCCATTAGATCATATAATGACTGTTGGTACTGAAGAAAAAATACATATCTTTCTATTTCTCATTGGTGTATTTACTTCTACAAGTTATTTAAATAAATTTTTTAAGCTTTTTAGTACAGCATTATTAAAACAACTTATCATTTTTCCTAAATACTATCTCTCCCCCCTTCCCCTTTCTTTATAAAAAACATAATAAACATCAGATTCTCATCTTTAAGGAGAATAATATAATGACATAAATAAAATAATTTCTTTCTAAAGCCACACAAACTCAACTACACTAGCAAGTTTACAATTGTCATTTCCTATCTAATTAATTGTAGCAATAAAGTGGTCCATAAATCTGAAGTACAATCTGTTATAGAGAAAAACAGTTTTCAAACATTATGTTATGTAACTATATATACCAGCTTTACACTGATTATATTTCAGTAAACCTAACACTAACATAGTCACCAGTAACTTACAACCACACACACGTTTATCAGTCAGTCACAAAAGAAAAAAGGAGGGGTTAATGAGTTTTTATTTTTCTTATTTATTGCATCTGTTTACCAGGAAAGTCCACTGGGCCTAAAAGAGCCCATTTTCTGTGGAGGCCTGGGGAGAAAAGCTCCGACAAGAACATAGATGCAGAAAAATTAAACATTAATTGGTACAGAAGTAGAAACAGTGTTACACATAGTGGTTACAATAATATATACAGAATATATGCATAAGTCATGAATTTAGTTTGATTACAGTAACATATACAGAATATATACATAACAGCAGGAATTTAGTTGGTTGCCAGATGAATTCAGAGTGGTAAAAATGGAGATAAATTAATCAGCATTATTATACCAGTATCAACAAGTGATATAAGAAAAAAATAATAAATATGGAGAAAGTATCATTAGTCACTAGTAGTAAAAAGGATAGGAATTTAGTTATAATATAAGGAGAAGGAAGAGGTTAGATTATAGAGCAGGTACATAGCCAGGAAGAGTTGAGATGATTTTTCAGTATTTGTTTGAAGGTAGTGGTGCTGCCCATGTTTCTTACAGAAGGAGGAAGCAAGTTCCATAGTTTGGTGACGGTGAAGGAGTAGAGCAGTTGACCAGCCATTAAGGTGGGCTTTTCTACTTTTAGAAGTAGATGATTTTCAGATCTTAGTTGCTTGCTGGGTTGGTATTTGGCAAGTAGAGTTGAGAGAGCAGGACAGTCTGTAGGTCTGTAGATTATTTTGTGTGCTGTAGTTAGCTGAGTGAATGAGAGATGGTGGGGGAGTTCCAACTAGGCTAATTGTTTCAGTGAGTTACAGTCATGGGATGAGAATTTGGCCTTGGTGGCAAATTTGGCTGTTCTGTTGTAACACACATCAAGTTTGGATTTTGTAGAATTTTGTATATTAGTGAGGAGAGGGGCACCATAAAGGAGAGAGAGTAATAAAAATGTAGTTGCAAGGGTTTGTCTAGTAGAGAGGCTAAGAAAGTGTTGGTGACTGTACAGCATACCAAGCTTTTGGTGTGTTTTATGTTACTGTTTATGTGTAGGTCAAAGTTTAGGTTTTCATCTATAATAATACCTAGTAATTTAGTGTGTGGGACAACTTCTACAGTGGTATTGTCTTGGGCTTGTATACTTTAGAGTTTTTTTTATCTAGGAGAGTGGTTTTCTTACAGGTAAAAATTACTAGTTTAGTTTTATTTTTTTGGATTTAGGGCAAGATGGCTGTTAAGCATCCAAGATTCAGTAGAGGTCAGGGAATTCTGGGTGATCTGTTGGTTATTTGTTTAACATGGAGTTCAAGTTTATTAAGGTAGTGACATTTAATGTGTCAGAATAGTAGCATGCATCATAAAGGTTTATACTAACTTAAAAAAATCAATTTACCAATCTTTAGCCAACATTTCCCCATTGTGTCTATAAAAAAATAATGTACTTACTCCCTGTTGCTCAACTGCATATAAATAGCTGCACACTGTAGAAGTCAGGTTTTGAAGCATTAGATTATTTATACCATAACATTAATTAAAATACTTTATTAACTAACTAAAAGTCAATTAGTGTTATGTAAAAATGCATATCATATCTATTTTTGTTATATTTATGTCCACAAATGAGTCTGTAGTTAACCTTTAACCTTTACCATATTATGTCAAAATGTCTTTCCTTCTTTGTTACAGTTGCTCCTCCTCTCCCCACACCCTATTAGCATTCTCAACAGTCTATAAGCTTGCAATCTGGGCAAAAAAGTTAAACGAGCAAAATAGAAAGAACGATTGCTTAAAACAGCTCATTCAGTATCAAATAATGTTCCCATTAAAAATGGCCACTCATAACCATCCCAAATAACAACAAAATCATAGACCGGAAAGTGGAGACTAAAACAAACAAAACCAATAAGAAATGCTCACAGTTATACTCTATAACTTCCTACCTAGAGAAAAGAGAGAAAAAAGATACAAAGCTTACATTATACAAAAACATCTGCATACCTTTCTCCAAATCAGAGAACATAGCAATGCCCTTCAAAATACAAAGTCCACAACATGCCAAGCTCCTACTGTATGGCTATAAAACCATTTAAAATCATTCAAAAGCACATCTAAAGTACAACTAAACACTTTAAATACTTATATAAAGGTAAACAATTCTAAGAAGAGTTTTAATTAATATAATGTTTAGAGTTGATTAGTTTATATTTTGATATACTCTAAATCATTTTTGTTACTTCTCAACTAAATAAATAAATTTAGCCATGCTTATTTTTAACAAATGCATAGTTACAAAAACATTAAGATCTATAGAAAATAAGAATGATTCTGCAATACATTTTTAAATTAAGTGTTATGTATTGAAAGGTAGTGAAATTGAAACATATTTTCACTAAGTAACTATTGAGGTAATGAACCTTATTAATTAATAAGAATCATTAAAACATGTGCTGCTGCGGTGGTGGTGCTGCAGTAGCATTGTCGCCTCACAGTAAGATGTTGTCCTGTTCGATTCTCAGCTAAAGCGTCTTCTGTGTGGAGACATGCATGAATGGGCGTACCTTCGTTGAAGGTTGTACGTTAGGGCTGGCAACTCAGTATGTAAAAATCTACTGCCAATCATTAGCGGACCGGAGTTCTGCTGTGGCAACCCCTAACCGGGAAAAAGCCGAAAGATACAACAACAACATTAAAACATGTTTACCTCATACAAGTAATGTTCATATTCCATTTTTTCTTCAAGAATGGTTCAAGTATAGCACTGGTTATTAAAGATTTTTTTAACAATTAAATAATTATAATTTGGTTTTAGAAAATACACTTTGAAGTAAAAAAGTCTTTTTTCCTTTAGTTTCTTCTCCTCATTAACTTTACATCCATTTTTTCAGCATGTCTTGTCAAGGAACTGTTACTCCAATCCATTTCTTCTGTTTGTTTAAAAATTGTATTAGTGTTTAAGAAAGTCATAGTTGATTCTAGACTTTCAAATATTTGGATATCATCTGTAAGAAATGTTTTAAGTCTAGCAGGAAACAATAAGTGTACTTTAATTGTCTTTTCTTTAATTCATTCATCAAAGGTAGAAATTCCTTTCTTTTTGACATTACTGAAGTAGAGTAATCATTATCAAATCTTATTATGCTGTCATTTATTTTAAACACAGAATTAGTCCATACTGTTTTGAGATCAGCTCTTTATCCTGACTTGAAAAGAATATAACAATTATAGACTTTGGATGTGGTTTCTTCATCAATGAAGGTACTTCCAGAGATCTATGTGCTTTTTCTATACAAGAAGACAAGGAATCATGTAAGTTTAAAGTTTTTATTAGCCAAGATGTAAGAAAACTAACCATATTTATCACCTTCTATTTTCTCTGGTAAACCATCAATATGAATATTATTTCTTCTTGACCTGTTTTCTAGATCAACAATTTTATTTAACAGCAAAGTATTTTGTTTTAGTAAAAAAATCTGTATTATGCTAACCTTCCAATATTCTTCCTTTGATATAATTTAAGGCATCTTCCATATCTGAAATCTAAGTTTTCTGTTGTTTTAATATTGCATGTAATTTCTTCATTTGTTTTCTACATTTCTCTTTAAACTTATCTAGCTTGTTGTCCATTTTATCCGCTTTATTGAAAGTTCCTGGATATTTGTAAGAACTGACTGCAGTTTTTTTTAACAGACAAGTCCTGTAAGTTAGCTTTTAGGTGACTCATCTTGAGATTATAAACACTAAACTTTCTGACAGATTAATGACAGGAAAATATTGATATATAATGTAATTCCTAGATAAAGTCCTTCAAAGTGATGAAAAGATGATATTCTCACACAAAGAAATAATTTGAGTATTTTTAAGTTTATATTTCCTGTAAGAAATATAATTCAAATAGCAGAGCAGAAGAATTGTGCTATTAGCTTGTCGCCATCTTAGTCACCCCTTTGAGTTGACATCTTGAGAGATATTCAGTGTTATTTGTACTCCTAATTATATCATTAAATATATGTTTTCATATTTTCTGTAAATAACTCAATCATGCATTTACAGTGGAATTTCTTGTTGTCATGTTAAAGCTTATATATGACGAACAAAAAAGTTCTAACAATATATGTCTAGGTTGTATAGTCTTCAAGATATGAAATTTGTTTGTGAAAGTTTAGAAAATATATAATTTGGCGGCTGTGTGCATTATAATATATTACAGCAGTTATGGAAAAGAGTATGAATGCACTGACTTATCACTGGAAAGAATAATTCTTACTGATAACATTGCTATTTGTACAGTTTTAATAGCTTTTACTGTTCACAAAATATTTACATTTTTTATGTTCTTGTTTATTTTTCAGATAACGCTCTGGAATGTAAGATGTGTGTAGGATGCTAGAGATATGACATTCCACCCCTCATAAGTGTTAATGAGTTAATTTTTTTAACATTTGCTTAATTTAATTGTGGCTGTGCTAAGAAGTGTTCTATGATAAAGTCATATAATAAAAGCTGAGTTGAGATGAGTTGATAAAATTCTAGTGAAACTGGATGAAGTCACATTTGGCATTGGTGGCATCAGGTGAGACACTCGGGGCCTGTGTAGTGGTGTGGAAACCTTAAATATCAGTTCCAGTGCTTTAGATAAAAAGATTAATGGATTTAAAAGCAAAGATCGGTGACAAGTAGAGAAGACAAAAATGATGTGAGCCACAATGTGACTTTTCAAAGATTTAGAGAGTAGATCTGAAAGAGACAGTTTTAACATTATTTCTTTATTAAAAGGTATAGAGGTGTCAGACCCTGTAAAATTAATTGAATCTTAGTTAAAGAATTTAGTTGCTGAAAGTGTTGGCCTAAAGTTAGTCTGCAGTATCCAAGGCACTTAGCAGTGAATTACCATAGTGAGGACGGAACAACAAAAAGCAGTGAACAAAGAATGGAGTCTGGTTGAGCGGTATGTCAGAACCATACCTCTCAACCTTTTAATGCAAAAACTCTAGACAAAGCCTGACAAAATGGGGATCAAAGGCCCAAAAATAGGGATAGATTTTAAATATTGCTCCTATAAATGTAGAAAGTAGGTAGCGTAACATGATTTGTATTAACATACATTTTCTGATGGATATGAAGTCTGAAACTCAAATGTATGGCATTATTTAGTGACTTCAGTTCTCAGATCATCCCAGTGATTTGCTAGAAAACCACAAATTTGTTGAAGACCAGACCAAAAATATGAGGCAAAAATCTGGACATTTGAGGGGCATGGTCAGAACAAAGGAATATTATTATTATGTGAAGGTACCTAAAAGAAGATTACAGTTTTCCTG
>NC_056729.1:508611784-508636784 GCF_019279795.1 Protopterus annectens
ATATATATATATATATATATATATATACAGATACATATATATATATATATATATATATATATATATATATATATATATATATATATGTATATATATTTATTATATATATATATATATATATATATATATATATATATATATATAGATTCACTTTATAATCCCAAAATCCTGAAATATCGAATTTTAGAATTTCGAGATCATAAAGCCTAAACCTGACAATCCCAAAACCCCAGAAGCGTAAATTTTTAAATCACAAACACTACACTAACCATACACCACACAAACACACACATACACACAGCTTCCCCAACACACAAACACTCAAACCTACACTAAACACCCCCTACTTAAATATACTAACTTCACATTCGCACTACAGAGACAAACACACAAAAGCACCACCATACAAGCTACATTTCCCTCAACACACAGATCACAATAACCAAACAAACTGACACACTAAAGCCCCTAACCAAAATCCTTAAACATAAATACTTACCTGAACTTCCAGCTATCCCTTCACACAATGCATCACCAGAAGTGCTACTTCAAAATCTCCGTACTTCGGGATTTTGAAATTCGCACTTCTGGGGTTTCGAACTTTTGAGCTTTCGGCTTTATAATCTTGGGATTCTGAAATTCGGTATTTCAGAATTTTGGGATTATAAAGTGTTCCTGTATATATATATATATATATATATATATACATATATATATATATATATATATATATATATATATAGATACATATATATATATATATATATATATATATATAGATATATATATATAGATATATATATATATATATATATATATATATATATATATATATATATATATATATATAGTCCAAGATAGCCATTCCCCAGAATATTCCCTTTTCTTTGAGGTATGGTGATCTCAGAGTTGTTATAAATAACTTTGGTTTGCTCCTTTGCAAAATAGTAGTTTAAAGGAAGAAATGTCATGTTTGAGATTCGCACCTCTCCTGAGTTACCAATTTTTTTTTAATTTTTAATCTCCCGGACTCTGCATTATGAAGCTCAACATTTCAATAGGGAGCCCTTCAGAACACTTGAAAAGAAAATTTATTTTGACTGTAGCATTAACTGTTTTGGTGTGAAAACCATTTCCCTCTTTGTCAACATTATTTATTGTAATTATTCATGGGGTTCAAACTGGAAAGTTGTATGTAGTGACTGCTTTGTCACAAACAATACAGTATACTACAATCATGTTTTCGGTGGGCAGCACTTCCTTTTATTTTACTGTGGCTTTACCAAAAGCTGCCAGCTTTGCTTAACACATTCATACCTATAGTGCCTTTTTTTATTTTCCCTGTTTACATCGATAGCTCTTTATAATGGCCAGACCATTTTTGGGTATAGCTTCCTTAATTAAGCAACTTGCCAGCTAGTAATAAGCAGTATTATAAAGGGCAAGAACGTTTTTTTAAGAAATGACACTGAGATTGTTAATCCACAACACCCTGCAGGACAGAAATTAATCACAGTTTGTCACGTATTATTCTTATTTTCATATTTATACTCATATTTTCAGAACTGAGCAATCTGCATGCTATTGAGGGGTATGATGTTAAATGCCATGGTGGGAGGCAGGAAATTTCATTGTCAATGTCCATTTATGTGAATATATTGCTAGTTGTTTGTTAGTAATTATGAAAATAAGCAATATTTCCACATCTACCTAATAACTTCAAAAACAAAGTGACTTACAGACTATTGCATTTCCTCAGGTGAACCTTAGATGTTGTTGAAGAAAACTGCCATTAATATGTTCCCTGCAATTTGCACACCCTAAGTGATTGTCAGTGTTATTCATCATCATCCTCTTTCGACTATTCCTGTTAGGGGTCGCCACAGTGGAACATCTGTTTCCATTTCTTCCTGTCCTCTGCTTCTTGCTCTGTCACACCAACCACCTGCATGTCCTCTCTCACCACATATATAAACCTTTTCTTAGGCCTTCCTCTTTTCCTGTTACCTGGCAGCTTCATCCTTAGCATATTTTTCCCAATATACTCAGCATCCCTCCTCAGCACATGTCCAAACCAATGTAATCTTGCCTCTCTGGCTTTGTCTCCAAACCTTCCAACCAGGGCTGACCCTCTAATATACTCATTCCTAATCCTGTCCACCCTCATCACACCCAGTGAAAATGTTAACATCTTCAACTCTGCCACGTCAAGCTCTGACTCCTGCCTTTTTGTCAATGCCACTGTCTCCAACCCATATAACATAGCTGGTCTCACTTCCCTTTCACTCTTACTGGTACTCCGTGTTATTAATATTGCTAATTATATAGTTAAGGGTATGTTTTCATATTTCCATAAGATATCTCAAAGCACATGCACTCAAGAGAGGAATTTCTTGATGTCATATGAAAGCTTGCATCTTGTTAACAAATGTGTTCTAGCAATATGCATTCAGGTCATACATTTTCCAAGATATGACAATTTGTTTGTGAAAGTTTAACAAAAGTATAATTCTGGTTTTGTGTGAATTATAATATATTATACAATGACTCCCCATTAATATTCAAAAACGTGCACGCTGATTGGCCAGCCCAACCAGCGTGCCCGTTGTAAATCTCACAATATACCAATGGAAAAAGGTTTGGTCACCTGGACTTCTTTCTGTTGGTATATTGTTTAAATTCTATTTTTATTTCTGAAACAATAAAAATAATATTTTAGCCCCGACACCGGACATACCAGAGAGGCAGCTTGGACAAAATACTAGGGAAATCATGTACTTTATTTAAAATTAAACACACGTACCTGATATCCCTTGTATTTATTCCATGCTGTCTCTCTCTCCTGCCTCTAAATTACCCTAAAGTTTTTTTTTTAATTTAAAAAAAAAAAAAAAGAAAACAAAAACAGAGCAATGAAGACTTTCTTTTCTTTCTTGCTTCTGTTTCAAAGCATTGATGTACTGGGTATGCGTGGGAATGCAAGTCCCATACGCATGCACAGTACATCAGTGCAAGGAAGCAGTACACCACCAGCTGTGGAAGAATAGCAATGCGCCATTATACAAAGACATTGTTTAAGAAAAGTAAGTATTTTTTTCCTTAAATAATGTCATTGTATAATAGCAATAACCGACTCCGTAGTTGTGGTATATTAAAATGTATCCACGGTTGGCTTTATTTAATCACTCGGGTTTTGACCTCAGGATTAAACCACACCAACTGTGGGTAAATCTTCAATATACCACACCACGTCATCAGTATTTATGGAAAGATAATTAATGCACTGACTATTATCACTGCAAAGAACACTTCTTACTGATATCATTGCTATTTCTCAGTTTAATACCCTTTATTGTTCACAAAATATTTACATTTGCTTACCTTACACTTTTTAGTGATTTTTTTTTTTTTTGAAAATGCTCTGAGATGCATGGATGTGTGTAGGGTACAAGATGTGTGGCATTCCACATCACAAATGCGTAAATTTTATTAACCCTGTACAACTGGTCTGCAGAGAATCAAATTACATAAAAAGCATGTGCTGTATTAAGGAGCTTATTAACTAATCTGAGTGTAGCTGGCTGTGTAATAAAATTGGTTCTTATCCCTAGTGAGTGGGGATAGTGAGTTCTGGCAAAAAAAAATGGAGAAACTGATTGAGGATTTGGCTAATTCCATTAACACTTTAGTAGCTTTCACTATAATGATTTTGGAGACTATTACAGCTATTGAGAAGCATCTGATCTGTCTCCATGAAAAAGCTGACCAATGCCTGAACAGTCTTCTGGAAGAGTAGAACTAACCAACACATGTTCACTTTTTACAAAAGATGTACTGCCATTGGTCAATACCTGCTAAACCTCCAGCAGCAGATTTCTGCTTGATGAATCAGTCCTCCAATGCTTAAAAAGTTGGTGGAGTAACAGAGTTTGCGTTAGCATGCATTTTCTGAAAGATATGATGTCTGAATTCAAATGTGTGTTATTATTTAGTGACTCCAATTCTCAGTAATCTGCCAGAGCACCACAAATTTTATGAGGAACAGACCAAAACATGAGACAAAAATCTGGGCATTCTGCACAAATTGAGACATTTGAGAGGCATGCTAATGCTTACATGACAACACTTGTGATGCATATCTATCAGAAACTGAAAATCAAGACCCGGAGCGTCACCTAAAGCACACTTCTGTAAGGTTCATATCCGGACAGTTTGTGCGGACAGAAGGTCAAGATAACAAATGACAGACTTTCTGCATATTTTGAAACTGTTGCTAGAACCTCAGATAAATAAATAAGATTGTAGACATTTTGGCTGCAAATAAATTCAAGAGGATACTCAGTAGTAACTTATGAAAATGGGTAACTCAGAATGACACTAAGTCTTCTGCACAGTTTTTCCAGTAGACCATTTTTTTCTTAGTGGAGTTATAGAGTCGCCTAATAATAAGCTTCATCAAATAATGCTTCTTCACCTGTTAAATGAAGGAAAGGTTGCCATCATTTGAATCAATTTGTTTTGAATGCACAACAAAAGGACATATAGATAGAACTATTCAGTCAGTGGCAGTAATACTATGCCTGCAAAAATGTTAATACTAGTCATTAGTCTATTTTGTCTGGCAGTTAGCTTAGAGGATTAAGAAGCTGATAAAGAGCTGGTTCCTGTAGTCCAGTGATGCAGGGTTTAATTCCCACAGCATCCATTGCCTAACTGTGTGACCCTGAGCAAGTCACTTAACCATACATTGCTCATGGGCTGAGTCTTAAAACAGAGCCATGGTGATCACTGCTCTACCCAGGAAAACAAATACAAATGAATAAACAGTATTCCTGAGAGTATACTAATAGTGTGAATGTCTAACAATGCTGATTAGTTAACCTTTCAAAGTGTAGAATCTGCCTTTTGTCATTTTCTACCACCAAGCTTACAAAATATATTATGGCAGTATAGAGAAAATAATTACTGTGATTGTTAGGTTTGTAACAGTGGTTTAGGGTGGCACAGTGGCTTAGGGTGGCACAGTGGAACGGTGAATACATTATCACCTCACAGCAAGAGGTTTCCCAGTTCAATTATCGGCAGGAGTGCCCTCTGTGCAGAGTTTGCATGTCCTCCCTGTTTTTTCATGGGTTTCCTCCAGGTGCTCCAGTTTCCTTCCATATTCCAAAGACATGCAGTAGATGGAGTGGACACTCTAAATTGGACATAGGTGTTAGTGTGTGGTGTGGAAGAACTACCACAGTAGGGCTAGCCACCCAGAGGTGTAAACTTTGGCTCTAGATGATTGTCCCTAGTGAAGCGACACCCTAACTCCGTGTGAAAAAATGGGAAAAAGAGTGGTTGTGGATAGATGGATGGAAGTTAGGTTTGGGAAGCATGATCACACTAGCCAAAATCACAATATAATTGTAAGCATAAAATGACTAGTAAGCAAAGAGTTGAAATGATATGTGTGCATGGAGACAAGAGGAAATACCTTAAGAACATAGAAACATACTAGGCAAAGGATCAGGGGACTATAAGATGCCTAGCCATATACATCTTTAACAATACAAACTTAAATGTTCTTGCCATGCTTTCCAAGCAAATAATAGTGGCCATTTCTCAAATTGAGCAGGGAAATACATTAGAACCCTGGTTTAAATTTCTGTCTTTCCATACAGTCCTCAAGACTAGTCTTAAAGGTAGCCAAAGCAGTACTTTGACTTGTAGTGGTAATGAATTCCACATTCAGCTACTTCACTGTACCCTATCCAGTGGTACCCATGTTGAGTGGGTTACCAAAGATCCATAAATCAGTGGAAAAAAACCCTCATGAGACCTACTGCCTCTGGCAGAGGGTGGTCCACTAACCTGTTTCACTTTATTTGCAGAATTGTTTGAGTAAATATTTTAAATATGTGAAAAATGTTATTATAGACATGGGTGACTTTTAAAGACAACTTAAGCAATGGGTTTAACATTAGAGGGGGTACCCCTTTTTATTTGTAGCATTGGATATTAAATCTCTCTTTACGATAATCCCTAATGATTATGGGATCAAATCAATTATAGAACTACTTTGAAATTATAGTCAGTTGTCTGGTAGATGGATAGAAACTATCTGTGAATTGCCTGAACTTGATTTAGAGAATAACATCTTTATTTTTGATAATAGATTTTATCACCAAATTTTGGGTGTTGCAATGGGAATTCCCATTACAAACACCTATGCAAATTTGGTACTTGATAAATGGGAAAATGAAATATTTATAATGGTCCAGATTTTTATTCACAGAAAGTAACTTTAAGTGTTTTGTGGATGATGTATTTTTTATTTGAGAGGGTGGACATGAATTAGTTCAATATGTTGAATGTTTAAACAATAGTACTGATTTTCTAAGATTTTCTATGTCTACCTCACCCATTAGTATTGAAGTCCTAAATGTGGGGTTATTTTTTGATGGACATGAAATATAAACATCTGTGCATAAGAAAGCTGTACATAGAAATAAGTATTTACACTATAAGAGTATGCATGCACCCCACATCTTTAAGGGAATTATTACTTCCACGTAATATTAGATTGAATACTGATATGGATAAATGCATTTTACAGATGAATGAGATAATTAATAAATTTAGGGATAGAGGTTATGATGGGACACTATCAGGGAGTGTGAGTAATGATGTTTTAAAAATGAGGGACACTCAAGCCAAATCGTATTTTAGTGATGAATTAGCAATAAGTGAACTGATGACTTTAACTAGTAATAATAATGTATTACATTATTCTACTACTTACAGTAGATGTACAGACGGTGTGAAGAAAATGATAACAGACAACTGGAGTATACTGACAACGGTACTGGAACTAAAACATATTGTAGATAATAGACCTAGATTTGCTTATCGTAATTATCCCAATTTAAAACGAATGTTATGGTATAAAGACATTGAATTTGGCATGATGTCTAAGCAATTTAATAAGATGGGCACATAACCATGCCATACGTGTTACTGTTACATTAGCATTAGTGGGGACCAGGATTTTATATATCCTATTATGAAGAAAACATATATGTTTAAATGTTCTGCTACATGTATTTCTACTAACATTATATGTCTTGCAACTTGTACAGAATGTCCCAGTTTTTATGTGGGTAAATCCACAAGATGCTTAAAGGACAGAATAATAGAGCACAGGTCAGAAATCAAAAGAAATACCCCAACCAACGCATTAGCAAAACATATTAATGAGAATGGTCTAACACATGTTTTTAATTTTAGGGTTATTGATATGGTGTATAAGAATATGAGGGGGTAATTTAAATAATAAACTTGAGATTAAGGAATATGAGTGGATTTTATGGTTGTAGGCTGATCATCCACCAGGTATTAACCAAACAGTATTCCTTAAACCAGTTCTTAAACATAGGCAGTATTGTTTAAAATAAAATGGATTTTATATGCACATTGTTTTATATATTTCCTATGTATATTATTAATTGTATTTAAATTATTTAATTGGACATTGTATTTGATTGGCTATGCATTAATCTTCTTCTTAGTCTTTCGGCTTTTCCCGGTTAGGGGTCGTCACAGCGGAACTCTGGTCTGCTAATGATTGGCAGTGGATAAGGATGTGTATTTAAAAGAACTGTGATAAGTATGTTTTAATTTGCACTGAGGAAGGTTTTTGTGAACCTGAAAGCTTTGCTTTTTTCATTAAATCTATGTGGTACATTGCTGAAGTCATTGTTTTTGTGTTATCATCTTTTACAGGTTCTGCTTTACTGTGGCTCCTTTTTATTTATGGTGTATTGCTAATGCAGTCCATCACCAGTATGAATAGAAATGGGGTCAGAGTTGAAACTTGGTGTGCACTCACTCCAACTGGGAGCCCATTTCTGAGACTGAACATTGTTTGTACTTGAGTCCTTATACATAGCTTGCTCTAACTCCATTCACCAATGTTTCTTGGACTTCAAACTACTGCAAGCCTGCTAAAAACAACTTTATTGGGACCTTGTCATATGCTTTCTTCAAGTCTAGGAATGCTCAGTTGGACTCTTTCCTCATCTCTAGCTTCTTCTCAGTCTCACTGCAAACATCAGGTCAGTTGTGCTGCATCCTGATTTGAATCTGAACCGCACATCTCCGGTCTTACTTTCCACTACTCTGCATATTTGTTTATCAATCAGCCTCTCCAGAATTTTCATGCATTGTGACAGGAGTTTAATACCTCTGCGTTGCCCAAAGTTGTGAATATCCTCTTTGTTCTTGAACATCGGCATTAGTATGCTTATCATCTTGGATACACCTTTCTCTTCAGACTGCTATGAGCGCCCTGAAGAGCCATTTTTCCCCTATCTCACCCAGCATCTTAATCATATCTGCTGTGACCTCATCTGAGCCCACTGCTTTCTCTGACTTCATCTTCCTTAGTGCTGTTCTTACTTTCTATATGGTGGCTCCCCCTATTCCTTGATTGTAGCCTGTGTCTGGGGTGGTACAGCTTCTGTGGCATTTTCTTCATTCAGAAGCTGCTGGAGCTACTCCTTCCAATTACTTTTGATGTCCTGTGGACTGGTGAGCAGGTTGTTGCTGGCATCCATTATGAAGGGTGTCTGACTATCTTCTTTTGTCTTTCTGCCTTTCCCTTGCCACCCAATATAGTTTATTCGTGCCATCTACTGACTTACTTTCCAGAAGCTGATAGAGTGCCTCTGATGCTGTATTCTTTGCTATTGCAACTCCTTTGTTAGCTTTTTTGTTAGCCAACCAGTATTCCTTCTTTGTCTTCTCTGTCTTTTATATCTCTCAGTTTTTCCTACATACGTTCTTTCTTTTGATGCCTTCCTGAATGTCTGCATTCCACCACCAGCTTGGCTGCATAGCTGTTCTGTCGTCCTCACACATGCTGTTTGAAGGTGCTGCCATTCTTCTTCTTCTTCAAGTCCACCTATTTTCTCATCTTCTTTTTCTTCTTTGCCTTCTTCTTCTTGAGGTGCTACAGCCCTGAGTAATTCCATGAACTTTTGCACTTTCTCTCCTGTCAACTTCCAGGTCTTCAGCCTGGGCTCTGTTGACCTCAGAGCCTTGTCTGACCATTACTTTCAGCTGATTGTGGCAACCAGCTGTGTGCCGACTGTTTCACCGGGGATGATTTTGCAATCACTGATTGTACACCATACCCTTTCCTTGCTGTGAGGAAGTCTACCTGAGCTGCATGTTGGTCACTCTTGTATGTGGCATTATGACTGTCCCTCTTTCTGAACCATGTGTTGGCTACTATCAAGCCTAGAAGTCTAGAATGGACTCTCCTTCTTTATTCCTATTGTCCCATCCAACTATGTGGACCAAGGCAGTCTTCGTATCCTGTTGTCCTGAGTTATCTGGTAAATCTTGCAACTGCTGTCTGAATGCACTCTTTTCCTCACAATCACAACCATGCTATGGGGCATAGGCTGAGATTATGAATACTGCCCTATCATTATACTGGAGTCTGATTGCTATGAGTCTGTCACTAATTCTGATGACATCCATCACTGTCTTCTGAAGCTTCTTTTCCTTCACCACAATTCTCACGCCATTCCTAGCCTGTCCTTCTCCTAAGTAGTAAACTCTAGTTCCCAAATCAAGTGGCTTTGCTGCAGTACTCTTCCATCTTTTCTCCTGTATACATAGTATGTCCAGCCACCTCATTACCATCACGTCATCCACTTCCAAGCTATGCCCTGTCAGTGAACCCTCAATGACTGTAGCAATTCTTAGTTTATCATAGCTTGGTTCAGCTTTCATTCAATAGAGCTATCTCAGGTAACCAAAGCCTGGCAACTGGACACCGGCTGCCTAGTAGCTTATTAACCCAGGGCTGCTGGGCTTTATGGTAGCTTACACACCACTTCCACCATTAGCATGGGTCTTTAGGTAGGTTGGAGAGGGCCAAGTCCTCAAACCACTTTTCACCCGCAAATACCCATGCCCATTTGTATCATCTACTCTATATCTATCTGTCTGTATATATACAGTGGATATAGATATAGATATAGATATAGATATAGATATAGATATAGATATATACAAAACTGGAGATCTACTTCTCCATAATTCAAAGCAGCTATAAATATTTTGAACAATTATTGTATTAGTCATATGGAAATATGATATGGTCAGACATTGTAGGGATCTACAGAGTGGGAAAATTGTCTTGATAAGTAAGTAACGCAGAAATCTGCAGATGTGCACTGTGTTTTATTTGACTTTATTGAAAATTTTACACTTTAGCAAAATTGAGAAAACAGAGAAAGGACAACTCATCTGAAACTGTTAGATATGCACTGCACTGAAGCTATACTTTTCAATCTTCTAATACATTTTCTGTGCTCAGTATTTTATGCAATGAATGATTCCAGTGATACTCCAAACAATAGTTTCATGAGGGTATATTTTTGTAGAAATTAAACATTTCCAGGGGAAATACTTATCACATAGAGTAGCAAAGATGAAGATTTCTGAGAATTTAGATCTGTTTGCCTTCCAGTTGCTTCATATTTTATTGTCTTCATTAATAATCAGATTAAAACACAGGAGAAGAGTGACTTTAGTTTAATATATTTAAAACAAATGTATGTCCATTTTACAAGAATCTGATGGCATATTTTCTAATTGTTGATGGAGAAAAGTACCTTCTGGCATGACAGTCATACTGCAAAGGATTTAGTATAAATAGGGACAGATTCTAAAATAATTGGTGAAACATTACAGATTGTATCTGCCATCCAGGAATGCTACTGCAAATGTAAAAATCAGCTCTATCTACAAGTAGGAAGTCATACTAGGGGTCATAGTATGCCTATAATTACTTGTCACTATGCCATTGAAGAAGTGATTGGAGCACATGTTATACCATGAAGCACAAATAAGATTCTGAAACATACTATGTTAACAAATCTCATTACTTATTCCTAGCATATGCTAACCAGCTCTGTGTCCACTGTGCAGCTGTCAAGGTGCCCAAAACTTGGACATCCCCATAGTATAGCACAACTTAAAGTTAGCCATAATAATAGATACATGATAGGTAAAACTTTGTCATGCACAAATTATTATGTTCAAGAATATGACTGACATACTGTGGAGGTGTGATACTAAAGTACAGTTCAAGATCTAAAATGTAGATTTGAGTTGCCCTCTGGGAAAGAAAGGGACAGCTCATAAGTACCACTGCCAAGCACGGGCACTATACTTGCCAGACCAGACCAGACTCCTCAGTTTTCACAGAACATGTCCAACTGTTTGTCAGAACTGCACCCGCTAACACTTAAGTTTATATCATGGAATACCTGCAGTACCACTGGATGTCACATGTATCTAAAGCATCAGTGCCACATAGCTGTATTGTTTACTAACAGGCAATGGAACGCCTGCAGTACTACTGGCTGTGTCTACATGTATCTAAAACATTAGTGCCACATAGCTGTATTGTTTACTAACAGGCAATGGAACGCCTGCAGTACTACTGGCTGTGTCTACATGAATCTAAAACATTAGTGCCACATAGCTGTATTGTTTACTAATAGGCAATGCAGATATTTTAAAGTTTTACTTTGGCATTCACGAACGAAAGCCATGGTGGTGCAGCGGTAGCATTGTCGCCTCACAGCAAGAGGTTCTCCCGTTCGATTCTCAGCTGGAGCACCTTCTGTGTGGAGTCTGCATGTCCTCACCATGATCGAGTAGCATTCAAAAGACATGTGTGAATGGGCATGCCTTCGTTGAAGGTTGGGCATTGAGCTGGTACCTCGGCACCGTAAAAATCTACTGCCACTCATTAACTGACCCGAGTTCCGCTGTGGTGACCCCTAACCGGGAAAAGCCGAAAGAAAACTTTGGCATTCAAGAACAATGCGAAATTTCAGAGTAATGCAGCATAATGGCCACAACCAAGCTTTTGGAATGTCGCATAGGCTCTCATAATTCCTCACCAGCCTGTGCAGTATGAGAAATTATCATATCTCACAACTTTACAGATTTTCGCAGAATGTCCAGATTTTTGCCTTATATTTTTGGCCCATTTTTCATAAAATTGTGGCTTTCTTGCAAATTAGTGGCAAATCATTAAAGTTAGAAAATAATGACAGATATTTGAGTTTTAGACTTCATACCCTTCAGAAAATTCATGCTAATGCAAAGCCTGTTATTCTATCAACTTTCTAAGTTTGTAAGAGCAGTATTTCAAAATTCTCCCTATTTGTACCACTTTTTTATGGCTTTGTCCAGATTTCTTACTCTAAGAGGATGAGAGGTATGGAAATCATGCACCCTTCATTTTGGAAACAAGGTCCAAACAACTTCTTTTGGTGGCCTGTTACACAAATTGTAAACTGCTGTAGAATCCTACCCAAAATATACTGATGTACCTTGGCTGTATCCAACATTTTTATAGTTCTGACAGTTCTAATGCCTGAGAATGCTTTTCCAAGTGTTCTGTCACCACCAGTACAAACCTTTATTTAAGACAGCACCAAATGACTTTATATCCAAGAATGATTATCCAGTGTTGGATTTCTCTTTTTTTTATTAAAACATCAAACAACTTAAAAGAGGTCAGACAAATTCAGTTAATAAAACAAGTTTTGTCAAGAATGCAATGCTCCATTCAGTTGAAGGATAAACTAAATATTTGCATCACATACAAATCTTTCATCTTTTCTGAAATCTACTGTTATTCCTTAAGATCTGCAGCTGTTTATTTCCAGTTTGTTAAAGTCATACTACTTTCTATACACTGTTTTGTGCAAGTGTGTGTGTATGTGTGTGTGTGTGTGTGTGTGTGTGTGTGTGTGTGTGTGTGTGTGTGTGTGTGTGTGTGTGTGTGTGAGATGCATGCATGTATGCATACATTTGAATTGGTTGCTGGCATTGCATCGAGTCATTTCTTCTAAGTAAGAAAAAACAGTACAGGTGATCGAACAGTACTGGCTTTTCCATGACTGAGATCAGAGTACAGCGGGGAAGAGGAAATTTGTCTCTTTCCTCACAGTTGTGCAGTCTCAGACTGGTATATATATACATATATATATATATATATATATATATATATATATATATATATATATATATATATATACATACATATATATATATATATATATATATATATATATATATATATATATACATATATATATATATATATATATATATACATGCATACACACACACACACACACACACACACACACACACACATATATATATATATATATATATATATATAAAAGTATAAAGGTCATTCATACAAACCAATTAGTAAAACCTACAAGAAAAACCTTACAAAGATTTTTCACTGTGCAATACCTTAAACATCCTGTAATAAAGACCCTAAAGATATGTGAAAATGACCCCTCAAGGATATCAAGTGTTTCAACTGTAAGGCTTCTTAATGTCTGTGACTTTTTACTTCTTCAGTCTTCATATTCTGATTTAGGGCAACAAAGAAAACACCACCAGCTGTGGACATGATGCTTTAGCCATCGATTTCCTCCCCAGCACGGCATAAGTGTACTGTTTCAAGGTAGTCTAGACCAACACAGGGGCTTTAAAACCAGCTGATGTCCATAACTATTAAGGTGTCTGCAAAATATCCCAACTAACAACTAAACCAAAAAGTAAAAAAGGTCACACAGTTGGTTGATCAGCAGCCTATTGAAAAGTAAAAAGAGGGCTACCCCGTAGTAATTATATATGCCAACTCTGACACTGCACTACAGTGGGGAAAGGGCAAATTCCTTGTTCCCCATTGCACTGTGATTTTGAACAGAAAAAAAAGCTGCCATATGTGATAAGCTGATTTTTAATTAGCTGAAATGGCTTTTTTTTGTTTGGCAAATTAACTTGTCACTGACTTGTAGATAAGTGATATATATAAAGAGAGAGACAGAGAGGTGGGGAGGTTTCACTACATTTGGTTGAGCACTTCTTTGTTTAGCAAAGTGTAGTGTAGATCAGTTGGCACAAATGGCTGAATGAATGATTGCCATTTTGGTAGAGTGTATGCTTTGTTGACAAAGGTAAGTGACTGTGTAGTGGGGGTGGAAGTGTGCTTGCGGTGTGTCTGGGTTAGGATTAGGATAGAGCTTAAGTGTAAATGGTGAGTTACACGACCATTGGCTGAGTCATTGCAGATTAGGGATGATATACCAGAATGTCCCCATTCATGTAGGCATCGTGAAGTTAACAGGTATATTCAGGTTAAGGCAAATGGTTATGGCAAAACACTTATTGTCAGCAATATGTTGTATCAGGAGGTTTGTTTTCCCCATCAGCCCCGAACATGGGCTTGAGTAAGCCCAGGGCCCAATAGGCCCAGTGGGTGGGGTGTTGATGGCAACTCATCATCAGATGCAAGGGGACAAAAAGACAAAAAACTCTATAATGAAACTAATATGATCAAATAGTGTGTGTGTGTGTGTGTGTGTGTGTGTGTGTGTGTGTGTGTGTGTGTGTGTGTGTGTGTGTGCGCGTGTGCGCGTGTGTGTGTGTGTATATATATCTATCTATATATATATATATAT
This sequence comes from Protopterus annectens, assembly GCF_019279795.1. Taxonomy (NCBI): domain Eukaryota; kingdom Metazoa; phylum Chordata; order Ceratodontiformes; family Protopteridae; genus Protopterus; species Protopterus annectens. The sequence goes on from NC_056729.1 coordinate 508,626,349, forward strand.
ATATATATATATATATATATATATATATATTATGATGTGCAGATCGAATTCAGCAGAAAATATTCACTTATATACTACTGATATTTGAAACCCATCAGTGTTAACTATCCCTAAAGCCACACACAACATATACCAAAAGTTACATTAGAGTTAAAATGCTCTGATACTATGTGAATGGTGTCCTGTTGTCCAATCCAATCAAATCTGAGTATTTAAGAATCACGTATAAATGGTCCACTGCATCCAAATAAAAATAAAAAGAAAATTATTATAATGAAATTGTATGTGGAGGGTAAGGGGAAATATTTCAGTGAAATATGGGTGCAGAAGAATAAGGTTACTTAGCTCCAGAGCAAATTCAAAAATAGTGTGGGAAAAAATAGCCAGGGAATTGTTATGGTTATTCTTGTATAAGCCCTAGGGCCGATAGCCTAGTACCAACCTATGAACCTATGAACCTATGAACACAGAAATTTAAAGGCCCCAAATTACCACCATTTTGATTTTCAGTTAGCAATATATCTTAAAGTAATATACACTGACAAATTAAAACAACAAGTGAAGAAGATCTATCAGACCATAGGATCCACCAAACAGCAGTTATAATATTTAATCATTCACAAATAGTTATTTACACTTATTGGGAGAGACAGAACAGGATATAAGGACTGCCTGGGTCCACATGGGTGGAGCAACAGGAATAAAGAAGGACAGGTCATTCTAGAGTTATCTCTGGTAAATGGCTTGATAGTAGCCAACATATGGTCCAGAAAAAAGCAGTCACAAGATCACATGCAAGAGTGGCCAACATGCCTTCCTCCTAGTAAAGAAAGGGCACTGGGATAGAATCAGTGATTGCAAAGTCATCCACAGTGAAATAGTCAGCCCAGTGAGTCCACAACATAAACCACTGGCTGTTACAATCAACTGCATGCAGTTGTCAGAGACGCACACAATAATACACTAAAACATAAACAAAAACTACCACAGGCAAAAGTAACCATGGAGACTGAGGTACTCTACTGAACAGACTAAGCCCTTTCACCAAATACTTAAAGGGCTTCTTCAGAGTAATAGACATGGTACACAAATACCTTATATATTAGAAAACTAATCATGTGACCCAACTTTCAATTAATCAATTTAAACACATAAACAAGCAGCAAGAAAATAGTTACACTTGTAAATACACTTACAAAAAAGCCCTTGTAAATACATCATTCCAATACATCAATTCCACCAAAACTCTATTTACAAAGATCAGAGGCTGGTCAGAGAAGGCTCTAAGGTCAACAGAGAACAGGCTGAAGACCTGAAAGCTGACTGGAGAGAAAGTACAACAGTTCAATGAATTACTCAGTGTTCTAGCAGCCCAAGAAGAGGAGGAAATAGGTGGAGTTGAAGAAGAAGAATGGCAGCTCCTCAAAACAGAATTTGTGAGGACAACAGAACAGATATGTGGCCAAGCCAGTTATGGAAATAAGGCTCACAAGGAAAGCTGGTGGTGGAATGCTGAAGTCCAGGAAGTCATCAAAAGAAACAAGAAGTGCAGAGAAAGTAGGAGACAGGAAAAACAGACCAGGCAAGAAAGGAATACTGGTTGGCTAACAAAGAAGCTAAGACCGGAGTTGCAGTAGCAAAGAACAGGGCTTCAGAAGCACTCTACCAATTTCTGAAAAATGACTCAGTAAGTGGCACAAAGAAACTATATCAACTTGCAAGGCAAAGACAGAAAAACAAAGAAGATAGTCAGGCACCTTTCATAAGGGATGCCAGCAACAACCTGCTCACCAGTCCATAGAACATCAAAGGCAGATGGAAGGAGTACTTTCAGCAGCTTCTGAATGAAGAAAACCCATCAGAAGCTGTACTGACCCACATGCAGTCTATGATGAGAGAAGAAGAGGAGTCCACCATAGAAGAAGTAAGAACAGCACTAAGGAAAATGAAGTCATGGAAAGCAGTAGGCTCAGATGATGTCACAGCAGATATGATAAAGATACTGGGTGAGATAGGGGAGAAATCACTCCTGAGAATACTCATAGCAGTGTAGAGAGAAAGATACATCCCAGATGACTGGAGAATAAGCATACTCATGCCAATGTAAAAGAGCAAAGGGGACCTCCACAACTGTAGGCAGTACAGAGGTATCAAAGTCCTGTCACATTGCATGAAAGTTCTGGAGAGGGTGACTGATAAATGGATACACTGAGTAATAGAAAGTAAGATGGAGGATTAGCAGTTCACATTCAGATCAAGATGAAGCACAACTGGCACAATGTTTGCAGTGAGACATATAGTTGAGAAGTTGGAGATGAAGAAAGACTCCAACTGGGTATTCCTAGACTTGGAGAAAGCATATCACGGGTTCCCAAGAAAGCTGATTTGGGCAGTACTTCTGTGGTTTGAAGTCCCAGAAACATTGGTAGAATTAGGCAGGCTATGCAGAAGGACCCAATGAGTCAAGTATGAACAGTGCTTGGTCTCACAGAAGGGTACACAGCGGGATTGTATGTGCACCAGGGTTCAGCCCTGAGCCCACTGCTGTACATACTGGTGATGGGCTACATTAGCAAACAGGTCAGAGGGGACAGATCAACAAAGTTGCTGTATGCAGACAATGTAGCATTACAGGCAGACTCTGCACAAGAACTTCAAAAAAGGATAGAGGAATGGAATGCAAAACTCAATGCACATGGGATGAAACTAAGTACAGATAAGACAGTGGTAATGACAGCAAATTGAGGAAATCAAAAGAAGCTGAGAAGTGAGATAAAAGGGAAGACAGTGGAGCAGGTTAATAGCTTCAAGTATCTGGGAGGATGGATGAGGTGATGGGAAGTCAGATTAAACAAGGCAAAGTTAAAACCATAGGGGCTGTAGCCAACTGGCTTAGAGTGTGAGCTGTAGTGTATGACAGAAGAATGCCAAAAAAGCTGAAAAGTAAGGTGTAAAAAGCATTGGTGCAATTAGTACTACTGTATAGTACAAAAACCTGGGCAGTAAAGGCAGATCTGCAGAAGAAACTAGAGGTGATGGAAATTGTCTGAGATGGGTAGTCGATGCACATTGTGGGATGGATGACGAAATAAGGATATAAGAGCAGAAGCCAAAGTAGCTCCAGTTGTAGACAAAGTCAAAAAGAACAGATTACAGTGGTTCAGGCACATGTGCAGAAAGGCATAAAATCAATCTGGTGAAGAAGATTTGGGACAGACAGGAAGAAAGTAAAAGGAAACGAGGATGTCTAGCGATGAGATGGATGGATTTTGTGAGAGTAGATCTGCAACAGTCAGGCATGAGTGTTGAAGAAGGCAAGAGTGTGATATTGAATAAAGAGAGATGGCAACAGTTAACACAACACCCCAACTTCATGTAGAAAATATGAAAAAGGGGATTGGTGATGATGATGATGATGATGATGATGATGATGATGATGATGATGAAATAGACATTTAATAGACATTTATACATTTTTTTATATTTTGTAAACCATTGTAATCTTTCTAGCTAGGCATCTTCTACATAAAAGAGAGGTTAGGAGGATATGGCATATGAAATTTAATTCCACACTGTATTAGCATCTGAAACCTTGGTGCCATATTAATGCTCTCTGCCCTGATCTCTTTTGTTAAATTACACAAGATTCTAAAATTTCAACCATGCCAAAAAAGGAAATTCTGTTTTTTAACACTGTCAGCATATGAAAGGCATCCCCTGTACTTAATAACTTAACATCGAGAAGTCAAACTGAGGTACCCTATCGAGGGAGGGATAACATTCTACAGTATGTACCCTGTCGACAGTATATGAAACAAAAGCTTTTTGAGGGTCACAACTTTCAAACTTTTTGTACCGCTTCCATCAGTTTGTCATTTGGGTAATATTCTCCCAGGCCTTTCATGTTGTCTCTACTTCACATGCCCTATAAGGATGTTTAAGTGTCTTATAAATAGGCTGTACATTTCCAGAATAGACTAATTTAGGAAAGAATGAATTGACTGTTCTAAGTTGACTGTTTTTTTAAGTTCCTGAAAAGATTTAAGGAGCGTAGCATATTGGCTGTGCTTTTAGGTTAAACTGAGGGCTTGAGACGCTTATATGTATATCTGACTGTTTTAAGTTCCTGAAATGATTTAATGAGCGCTGCTTATTTGGCTGTGCTTTTCGGTTAAACTGAGCGCTTGAGATGCTTTTGAACTGTTTACTGTTCATTAACGATTCAAAGAAACGCTGCTGGTTTTATGATGCACTTAAGATACTTTATACTTGTTTTATTTGTACTCTGCTAATGCTAAATGCTCTAGACTTGTTTTATTTGTACTCTGCTAATACTGAAACGATATGTGTGCATGGAGACAAGAGGAAATACCTTAAGAACATAGAAACATACTAGGTAAAGGATCAGGGGACTATAAGATGCCTAGCCATATACATATTTAACAATACAAACTTAAATGTTCTTGCCATGCTTTCCAAGCAAATAATAGTGGCCATCTCTCAAATTGAGCAGGGAAATACATTAGAATCCTGGTTTAAATTTCTGTCTTTCCATACAGTCCTCAAGACTAGTCTTAAAGGTAGCCAAAGCAGTACTTTGACTTGTAGTGGTAATGAATTCTACATTCAGTTACTTCACTGTGCCCTGTCCAGTGATACCCATTTTGAGTGGGTTACCAAAGATCCATAAATCAGTGGAAACAAACCCTCATGAGACCTACTGCCTCTGGTAGAGGGTGGTCCACTAACCTGTTTCACTTTATTTGCAGAATTGTTTGAGTAAATATTTTAAATATGTGAAAAATTTTATTATAGACATGGGTGACTTTTTAAGACAACTTAAGCAATGGGTTTAACATTAGAGGGGGTACCCCTTTTTATTTGTAGCATTGGATATTAAACCTCTCTTTACGATAATCCCTAATGATTATGGGATCAAATCAGTTATAGAACTACTTTGAAATTATAGTCAGTTGTCTGGTAGATGGATAGAAACTATCTGTGAATTGCCTGAACTTGTTTTAGAGAATAACATCTTTATTTCTGATAATATATTTTATCACCATATTTTGGGTGTTGCAATGGGAATTCCCATCACAAACACCTATGCAAATTTGGTACTTGATAAATGGGAAAATGAAATATTTATAATGGTCCAGATTTTTATTCACAGAAAGTAACTTTAAGTGTTTTGTGGATGGTGTATTTTTTATTTGGGAGGGTGGACATGAATTAGTTCAATATGTTGAATGTTTAAACAATAGTACTGATTTTCTAAGATTTTCTATGTCTACCTCACCCATTAGTATTGAAGTCCTAAATGTGGGGTTATTTTTTGATGGACATGAAATATAAACATCTGTGCATAAGAAAGCTGTACATAGAAATAAGTATTTACACTATAAAAGTATGTATGCACCCCACATCTTTAAGGGAATTATTACTTCCACGTAATATTAGATTGAATACTGATATGGATAAATGCATTTTACAGATGAATGAGATAATTAATAAATTTAGGGATAGAGGTTATGATGGGACACTATCAGGGAGTGTGAGTAATGATGTTTTAAAAATGAGGGACACTCAAGCCAAATCGTATTTTAGTGATGAATTAGCAATAAGTGAACTGATGACTTTAACTAGTAATAATAATGTATTACATTATTCTACTACTTACAGTAGATGTACAGACGGTGTGAAGAAAATGATAACAGACAACTGGAGTATACTGACAACGGTACTGGAACTAAAACATATTGTAGATAATAGACCTAGATTTGCTTATCGTAATTATCCCAATTTAAAACGAATGTTATGGTATAAAGACATTGAATTTGGCATGATGTCTAAGCAATTTAATAAGATGGGCACATAACCATGCCATACTTGTTGTTGTTACATTAGCATTAGTGAGGACCAGGATTTTATATATCCTATTATGAAGAAAACATATATGTTTAAATGTTCTGCTACATGTATTTCTACTAACATTATATGTCTTGCAACTTGTACAGAATGTCCCAGTTTTTATGTGGGTAAATCCACAAGATGCTTAAAGGACAGAATAATAGAGCACAGGTCAGAAATCAAAAGAAATACCCCAACCAACGCATTAGCAAAACATATTAATGAGAATGGTCTAACACATGTTTTTAATTTTAGGTTTATTGATATGGTGTATAAGAATATGAGGGGGTAATTTAAATAATAAACTTGAGATTAAGGAATATGAGTGGATTTTATGGTTGCAGGCTGATCATCCACCAGGTATTAACCAAACAGTATTCCTTAAACCAGTTCTTAAACATAGACAGTATTGTTTAAAATAAAATGGATTTTATATGCACATTTTTTTATATATTTCCTATGTATATTATTAATTGTATTTAAATTATTTAATTGGACATTGTATTTGATTGGCTATACATTAATCTTCTTCTTAGTCTTTCGGCTTTTCCCAGTTAGGGGTCGCCACAGCGGAACTCTGGTCTGCTAATGATTGGCAGTGGATAAGGATGTGTATTTAAAGGAACTGTGATATGTATGTTTTAATTTGCACTGAGGAAGGTTTTTGTGAACCTGAAAGCTTTGCTTTTTTCATTAAATCTGTGTGGTACATTGCTGAAGTCATTGTTTTTGTGTTATCATCTTTTACAGGTTCTGCTTTACTGTGGCTCCTTTTTATTTATGGTGTATTGCTAATGCAGTCCATCACCAGTATGAATAGAAATGGGGTCAGAGTTGAAACTTGGTGTGCACTCACTTCAACTGGGAGCCCATTTCTGAGACTGAACACTGTTTGTACTTGAGTCCTTGTACATAGCTTGCTCTAACTCCATTCACCAATGTTTCTGGGACTTCAAACTACTGCAAGCCTGCTAAAAACAGCTTTATTGGGACCTTGTCATATGCTTTCTTCAAGTCTAGGAATGCTCAGTTGGACTCTTTCCTCATCTCTAGCTTCTTCTCAGTCTCACTGCAAACATCAGGTCAGTTGTGCTGCATCCTGATTTGAATCTGAACCGCACATCTCCAGTCTTACTTTCCACTACTCTGCATATTTGTTTATCAATAAGCCTCTCCAGAATTTTCATGTATTGTGACAGGAGTTTAATACCTCTGCGTTGCCCAAAGTTGTGAATATCCTCTTTGTTCTTGAACATCGGCATTAGTATGCTTATCATCTTGGATACACCTTTCTCTTCAGACTGCTATGAGTGCCCTGAAGAGCCATTTTTCCCCTATCTCACCCAGCATCTTAATCATATCTGCTGTGACCTCATCTGAGCCCACTGCTTTCTCTGACTTCATCTTCCTTAGTGCTGTTCTTACTTTCTATATGGTGGCTCCCCCTATTCCTTGATTGTAGCCTGTGTCTGGGGTGGTACAGCTTCTGTGGCATTTTCTTCATTCAGAAGCTGCTGGAGATACTCCTTCCAATTACTTTTGATGTCCTGTGGACTGGTGAGCAGGTTGTTGCTGGCATCCATTATGAAGGGTGTCTGACTATTTTCTTTTATCTTTCTGCCTTTCCCTTGCCACCCAATATAGTTTCTTCGTGCCATCTACTGACTTACTTTCCAGAAGCTGATAGAGTGCCTCTGATGCTGTATTCTTTGCTATTGCAACTCCTTTGTTAGCTTTTTTTTTAGCCAACCAGTATTCCTTCTTTGTCTTCTCTGTCTTTTATATCTCTCAGTTTTTCCTACATACCTTCTTTCTTTTGATGTCTTCCTGAATGTCTGCATTCCACCACCAGCTTGGCTGCATAGCTGTTCTGTCGTCCTCACACATGCTGTTTGAAGGTGCTGCCATTCTTCTTCTTCTTCAAGTCCACCCATTTTCTCATCTTCTTTTTCTTCTTTGCCTTCTTCTTCTTGAGGTGCTACAGCCCTGAGTAATTCCATGAACTTTTGCACTTTCTCTCCTGTCAACTTCCAGGTCTTCAGCCTGGGCTCTGTTGACCTCAGAGCCTTGTCTGACCATTACTTTCAGCTGATTGTGGCAACCAGCTGTGTGCCGACTGTTTCACCGGGGATGATTTTGCAATCACTGATTGTACACCATACCCTTTCCTTACTGTGAGGAAGTCTACCTGAGCTGCATGTTGGTCACTCTTGTATGTGGTATTATGACTGTCCCTCTTTCTGAACCATGTGTTGGCTACTATCAAGCCTAGAAGTCTAGAATGGACTCTCCTTCTTTATTCCTATTGTCCCATCCAACTATGTGGACCAAGGCAGTCTTCGTATCCTGTTGTCCTGAGTTATCTAGTAAATCTTGCAACTGCTGTCTGAATGCACTCTTTTCCTCACTATCACAACCATGCTATGGGGCATAGGCTGAGATTATGAATACTGCCCTATCATTATACTGGAGTCTGATTGCCATGAGCCTGTCACTAATTCTGATGACATCCATCACTGTCTTCTGAAGCTTCTTTTCCTTCACCACAATTCTCACACCATTCCTAGCCTGTCCTTCTCCTAAGTAGTAAACTCTGGATCCCAAGTCAAGTGGCTTTGCTGCAGTACTCTTCCATCTTGTCTCCTGGATACATAGTATGTCCAGCCACCTCATTACCATCACGTCATCCACTTCCAAGCTATGCCCTGTCAGTGAACCCTCAATGACTGTAGCAATTCTTAGTTTATCATAGCTTGGTTCAGCTTTCATTCAATAGAGCTATCTCAGGTAACCAAAGCCTGGCAACTGGACACCAGCTGCCTAGTAGCTTATTAACCCAGGGCTGCTGGGCTTTATGGTAGCTTACACACCACTTCCACCATTAGCATGGGTCTTTAGTAGGTTGGAGAGGGCCAAGTCCTCAAACCACTTTTCACCCGCAAATACCCATGCCCATTTGTATCATTTACTCTATATCTATCTGTCTGTATATATACAGTGGATATAGATATAGATATATACAAAACTGGAGATCTACTTCTCCATAATTCAAAGCAGCTATAAATATTTTGAACAATTATTGTATTAGTCATATGGAAATATGATATGGTTAGACATTGTAGGGATCTACAGAGTGGGAAAATTGTCTTGATAAGTAAGTAACGCAGAAATCTGCAGAAGTGCACTGTGTTTTATTTGACTTTATTGAAAATTTTACACTTTAGCAAAATTGAGAAAACAGAGAAAGGACAACTCATCTGAAACTGTTAGATATGTACTGCATTGAAGCTATACTTTTCAATCTTCTAATACATTTTCTGTGCTCAGTATTTTATGCAATGAATGATTCCAGTGATACTCCAAACAATAGTTTCATGAGGGTATATTTTTGTAGAAATGAAACGTTTCCAGGTGAAATACTTATCACATAGGGTAGCAAACATGAAGATTTCTGAGAATTTAGATCTGTTTGCCTTCCAGTTGCTTCATGTTCTATTGTCTTCATTAATAATCAGATTAAAACACAGGAGAAGAGTGACTTTAGTTTAATATATTTAAAACAAATGTATGTCCATTTTACAAGAATCTGATGGCATAGTTTCTAATTGTTGATGGAGAAAAGTACCTTCTGGCATGACAGTCATACTGCAAATGATTTAGTATAAATAGGGACAGATTCTAAAATAATTGGTGAAACATTACAGATTGTATCTGCCATCCAGGAATGCTACTGCAAATGTAAAAATCAGCTCTATCTACAAGTAGGAAGTCATACTAGGGGTCATAGTATGCCTATAATTACTTGTCACTATGCCATTGAAGAAGTGATTGGAGCACATGTTATACCATGAAGCACAAATAAGATTCTGAAACATACTATGTTAACAAATCTCATTACTTATTCCTAGCATATGCTAACCAGCTCTGAGTCCACTGTGCAGCTGTCAAGGTGCCCAAAACTTGGACATCCCCATAGTATAGCACAACTTAAAGTTAGCCATAATAATAGATACATGATAGGTAAAACTTTGTCATGCACAAATTATTATGTTCAAGAATATGATTGACATACTGTGGAGGTGTGATACTAAAGTACAGTTCAAGATCTAAAATGTAGATTTGAGTTGCCCTCTGGGAAAGAAAGGGACAGCTCATAAGTACCACTGCCAAGCACGGGCACTATACTTGCCAGACCAGACCAGACTCCTCAGTTTTCACAGAACATGTCCAACTGTTTGTCAGAACTGCACCCGCTATCACTTAAGTTTATATCATGGAATGCTTGCAGTACCACTGGATGTCACATGTATCTAAAGCATCAGTGCCACATAGCTGTATTGTTCACTAACAGGCAATGGAACGCCTGCAGTACTACTGGCTATGTCTACATGTATCTAAAACATTAGTGCCACATAGCTGTATTGTTTACTAACAGGCAATGGAACGCCTGCAGTACTACTGGCTGTGTCTACATGAATCTAAAACATTAGTGCCACATAGCTGTATTGTTTACTAATAGGCAATGC
>NC_056729.1:508641784-508754284 GCF_019279795.1 Protopterus annectens
AAGCATACTCATGCCAATGTACAAGAGCAAAAGGGACCTCCACAACTGTGGGCAGTACAGAGGTATCAAAGTCCTGTCACATTGCATGAAAGTTCTGGAGAGGGTGACTGATAAATGGATACGCTGAGTAATAGAAAGTAAGATGGATGATTAGCAGTTCACATTCAGATCAAGATGAAGCACAACTGGCACAATGTTTGCAGTGAGACAGATAGTTGAGAAGTTGGAGATGAAGAAAGACTCCAACTGGGCATTCCTAGACTTGGAGAAAGCATATCATGAGTTCCCAAGAAAGCTGATTTGGGCAGTACTTCTGGGATTTGAAGTCCCAGAAACATTGATAGAATTAGGCAGGCTATGTAGAAGGACCCAATGAGTCAAGTATAAACAGTGCTCGGTCTCACAGAAGGGTTCACAGTGGGAGTGTGTGTGCACCAGGGTTCAGCCCTGAGCCAACTGCTGTACTTACTGGTGATGGGCTACATTAGCAAACAGGTCAGAGGGGACAGATCAACAAAGTTGCTGTATGCAGACAATGTAGCATTACAGGCAGACTCTGCGCAAGAACTTCATAAAAGGATAGAGGAATGGAATGCAAAACTCAATGCACATGGGATGAAACTAAGTACAGATAAGACAGTGGTAATGACAGTAAATTGAGGAAATCAAAAGAAGCTGAGAAGTGAGATAAAAGGGAAGACAGTGGAGCAGGTTAATAGCTTCAAGTATCTGGGAAGATGGATGAGGTGATGGGAAGTCAGATTAAACAAGACAAAGTTTAAACCATAGGGGCTGTAGCCAACTGGCTTAGAGTGTGAGCTGTAGTGTATGACAGAAGAATGCCAAAAAAGCTGAAAAGTAAGGTGTAAAAAGCAGCGGTGCAATTAGTACTACTGTATAGTACAGAAACCTGGGCAGTAAAGGCAGATCTGCAGAAGAAGCTAGAGGTGATGGAAATTGTCTGAGATGGGTAGTCGATGCACATTGTGGGATGGATGAAGAAATAAGGATATAAGAGCAGAAGCCAAAGTAGCTCCAGTTGTAGACAAATTCAAAAAGAACAGATTACAGTGGTTCAGGCACATGTGCAGAAAAGCATAAAATCAATCTGGTGAAGAAGATTTGGGACAGACAGGAAGAAAGTAAAAGGAAACGAGGATGTCCAGCGATGAGATGGATGGATTTTGTGAGAGTAGATCTGCAACGGTCAGGCATGAGTGTTGAAGAAGGCAAGAGTGTGATATTGAATAAAGAGAGATGGCAACAGTTAACACAACACCCCAACTTCATGTAGAAAATATGAAAAAGGGGATTGGTGATGATGATGATGATGATGAAATAGACATTTATACATTTTTTTATATTTTGTAAAGCATTGTAATCTTTCTAGCTAGGCATTTTCTACATAAAAGAGAGGTTAGGAGGATATGGCATATGAAATTTAATTCCACACTGTATCAGCATCTGAAAGCTCGGTGCCATATTAATGCTCTCTGCCCTGATCTCTTTTGTTAAATTACACAAGATTCTAAAATTTCAACCATGCCAAAAAAAGAAATTCTGTTTTTTAACACTGTCAGCATATGAAAGGCATCCCCTGTACTTAATAACTTAACATCGAGAAGTCAAACTGAGGTACCCTATCGAGGGAGGGAAAACATTCTACAGTATGTACTCTGTCAACAGTATATGAAACAAAAGCTTTTTGAGGGTCACAACTTTCAAACTTTTTGTACCGCTTCCATCAGTTTGTCATTTAGGTAATATTCTCCCAGGCCTTTGATGTTGTCTCTACTTCACATGCCCTATAAGGATGTTTAAGTGTCTTATAAAAAGGCTGTACATTTCCAGAATAGACTAAATTAGGAAAGAATGAACTGACTGTTCTAAGTTGACTGTTTTTTTAAGTTCCTGAAAAGATTTAAGGAGCACAGCATATTGGCTGTGCTTTTAGGTTAAACTGAGGGCTTGAGATGCTTATATGTATATCTGACTGTTTAAGTTCCTGAAATGATTTAATGAGCGCTGCTTATTTGGCTGTGCTTTTAGGTTAAACTGAGCGCTTGAGACGCTTTTGAACTGTTTACTGTTCATTAACGATTCAAAGGAACGCTGCTGGTTTTATAATGCGCTTAAGATACTTTATACTTGTTTTATTTGTACTGTGCTAATGCTAAATGCTCTAGAGTTGTTTTATTTGTACTCTGCTAATACTAAATTCCTTGCATTACAAATCATTATATACATATAAGGAGTTAGCGTGACCCCTGTGTTAAAATTGACCTGCATTAGTGGTTCAATCGCTACTTTGGTTATTATTACTAATGTAAAATAGCTACCCTTGTCTAACAACTGCCTTGATTATTATTTTGGTTAAATGAATGCAATACTTTTCTATTGACTAATGTGATTTTAGCTAAGCATATATCTGCCTATATTTGTTATGATATCTCCTAAATGTGCTTTTATTTGACATTAACCACTAGCCATACCATTATTTTTAGACTTTGCTACTAGATAATTGTTGATGTTTTGCTTTAACACATGTGTGTTTTAATACCAGCATATTACCACTATTAGGAGACTAAGTGTTTTTCTCTATAATTATAAAGCTGTCTTTTCTCAACTTTTCTCCTGTTCACTAGCCTCTTTGCTTTGACTTGCCCCCTGTGACTTCACTGGGTGGACACCTTGACCTAGCTAAAGTAATTTTAGCTCATCCATTTCCCTCAAGCAATAACTACAACTCTGCTGCCACAACCCCCTTTTGGAATTGAATCAAGAGTCTTTCCAGAAGGATACAAGGAAGTATGTGCATCTGCTGCTACACCATACATTAATATAAATTCTTAAACCCTGCTAGCTAATTTCAGTACGCTCCCTGCCAGGCAAGCCAGCAGCCTAAACTTCTCTTCTTTCTGTCTCCCTGTTTTTCTCCCCCATCTAGCTCTCTGCACTGCACTAGCTCCTTTCTCCCTTCAGGCCATTTTAGTCCAGAGTCTGCCCTAGTGGGCTTGGTGCACTTCAGCATTTGTCCACTAGATGGCATCCTCTCCCCACTAATATAGACTTTAATTCACTCACTTGTTGTAATCTCTCACACTCTCCCCCTAAACCCTAATAGCCCCACTTCTACTTACCCTTCTACTACTTAGCCTCCTGCTACACAGCTCCACTGATAGGTTCTCGATCTCCTCCTGGGTTCTCTGCCCGCTCAGTTCGCCCTGCGGGCTCACTCTGCTCCCCTACCCTACCCCCAATTCCCACCCACCCCCAGCACCTCTACATTTATCCCTCCAAACACCACACCCACTATTCTCTACACCAATCAACATCCAATACTCTGGAAACACCCACTGCCTTTTCTCTCCAAAATTAAACTCGTAACCTCTCCAAAATACATCACACCCAGCCTATAAGCTTCATTTTCCCCTCTTACACACACCCCGACCACACCCTCTCCAACCCCTAACATAACCATCCATTCCCTCCCTACTACTAGGCAAGTAACATATCCTCTATATATAATTTGTCCCTTATATTCATATATAACTCAATAACTTAATTGATCCCTTACTAACCCTATCTCAATATGCTCTCAAGACCCACAACTATCTTCCTTTTACCACTATTACTTCTAAATCTATCCTTTCTCCACTACTTCACCCAACCCTTTAATTCACATCATTCATAGTCCTTCCATGTAACCAACCACCTTAACTCCCCTTTCCCTTACTTGCACTCTCCTATCTCTCCCCATCTATATCCTATAAAAAACATCCTATTTTTCCCATACAAAACTATTGCCACTCAAAAATATTCTACTCCCATTATATCTAATACATCTTTCAGAATTACAATAGAACCCAATCTTTTCTCTAAGCTGTCCAATTATCTTTCGGACCCACTCCTTCATCTAATCACCAGCCTATTATCTGGCAATATTCATCCCAACCTGGGCCCCCCCACCTCAACCACTATAGATAAGTCCATATTACTTACCTCTTTAAACTCCCAAAGCATAGTTAACAAAGTCCCAAACCTCCATGCCTGGCTCATTCATAATAAACCAGACATACTATCCATTTCTGAAACTTGGTTAAAACCCCACATTAAAGACTCTGAAATAGTTCCACCAAACTATTCTATCATTAGAAAAGACAGGTCCCACAAAAAAGGTGTAGGAATAGCTCTCCTTTACTCATCCGCTTTGTTAGTCACTCCCTACAACAAACCCATTCCACACTTTAAAAACGCTGAACTACTCCTCACTCTACTTCAAGTTAACAAACATAAGCACATTTGTCTAGCTTCCCTCTATATCCCCCCAGGTGATAATATTTCTATACTTGAAGATATCCTCTCCTGGCTCTCCAATAACATTAGCAATGAAACCATAATTTTAGGAGACATGAATATTAACTGGGCCTCTATACAGTCTCCAACAAACTCTCTCAACATCAACCTCCATAATTTCTCTCAACTAATCAACACAGTAACATGCCCCTTAAAGAACCTCCCTGGCGGCAGTATACTGGACTGGATTCTAGTCTCCCATCCCCATTATTATTCTAATAGTGGCACTCTTTCAGATTCCCTTAGCGACCATGCACCCATCTTCACTCACCGATTCCCCTCAAAATTACTTCGCACCCATAATTTCATAACTACCCGTAACCAAAAAAATTTAACCCAACAACTTTTTCAAACTCTCTAAAAGCTATAAACTGGAACTGTCTAAAAACATTACCCCTAGATGATGCAGTTGCCCACTTTAACTCAACATTCCTAAAACTACTAGACTCACAGGCCCCCTTACAAACAAAAAGAATTAAACTTAAATCCGCACCTTGGTTGACCAAGAACACACTTTCAACCATGCGGCTTAGAGATAAAGCCTGGGCACACTATCAGAAAAACAAGATCCCCTTACTTCATAATGAATACAAAACACTTCAAAATAAAGTAAAAAAACTCATCATCTCTGATAGACAAAACTACTTCTCTGTACTCCAAAATAATAATAAAACAAACCCTCAAAGATTCTAGAAAGATATTTCTATCCTACTTAACCCCAGTAAACCAGACACCCCAACCCCAGACCCTAATGCTACTGAATTAGACCTAGCTACCCAATTTAATTATTTTTTTACTGAATCTATTGCCAAATTAACCTGTTCATTTTCAAACACCTCCACATTCTCTAATACACCCCCACCCTTCACTGCCAACACTCTGTCCAGCACTGTTACCACTCCCTCTTCTCAATCTTCTAACTCTCTACCCTCTTCTCCTACTGTAACTTCCTCATCATCCCCATCACCCCCTAATGCTCCCTTCTCCCACTCCCCTGAACTCTCACTAAAACCTATTCCCACTTCTATCATAAATAAACTCCTCCTGAAATTGAAGCCATGCACTAACGCCCCCGACAATATCCTATCTTACTTTCTCAGCATAGCTGCTGAATCAATTGCCTACCCCATCAGCATCTTAAATAACCGCTCTCTCCAAGAATGTATAGTACCTCAAATCTGGAATCAGGCCTTTATCATACCTTTACATAAGGGTGGTAACAATAACAATATTACCAATTTCTGCCCCATCGCTGTCCTGTCTCCCATTTCTAAACTCCTAGAAAAGTGTGTCCAACTTCAGCTACTACCACATCTCTTAGATAATAACCTTCTAACTCCTACACAACATGGTTTCAGACCAAATCACAGTACCATGACAGCCCTCCCCTCCTTCCTTGAAATTGTAAATAAAGCCCGCAACTCTGGTCTACTGGTCTCCACCCTACTACTTGACCTCTCCAAGGCCTTCGATACTATCTCACATAGCCTGCTTTTAACTAAACTCTCAGAACTTAACCTATCTCCCCCCTCCCTGAACTGGTTCTCCAGCTATTTATCCAATAGATACCAAGCTGTAAAATGGAAAAAGGCCACCTCCTCATTCCTCAATACCCCTACTGGAGTTCCACAGGGCTCCATACTGGGTCCCCTTCTCTTCAACATATTTATAAATGATTTCCACAAATCAATTCCATTCTCAAACATCATTCAATATGCTAATGATTTTACTATTATCTGCTCTGCCACACCTATCCCCACACTCACAAAACTTACACAAGAAGCTTTCTCAACCACCGAATATTGGATGAAAAAAAAAATCACCTAGCACTCAATGCTTCTAAAACTAAACTAATGGTATTTACCCCTTCTAAAGTCACTCCTGTCGATATCAATGCATTCTTAATTACTAGTCAAAATAACTCACCTCTAGAACTGGTGACAGACACCAAGTTACTCGGGGTCCAAATTGATAGCCAGCTCAAATTCAACTCCCACATACAAATAAATATCAAAAAAAAACATCAAAAACTAGGTATGCTCTACCGACAAAATCATTACCTCACACCTGCCTCCAAAATCACTCTCTCTACTTCCTTTCTTATCCCCTCTCTTCTATATGGAGCTCCACTTCTAACTAATCTACAGTCCACTCTAAAAAACAACTCTCCTCTTGCTACAACAAAATTGCCAAGTTTGCTTCCAGCCATAAGTCCTCCACCCACCACTGTTTCTCCCTTCAAAAACTAAAATGGCTAGAGCTTCCCAATCATCTCACCTACATTCAACTATCTCTTGCCCATAAGCTCATTTTCAATGCCTCCCTCTGCCCATCCCTCTCCTCTGCTTTAAAATGTACCTTCCTAATAGAGTATTAAGGTCAAACAATCAAAATCTATTAGAAATGCACAAACCAACTCATCCCCCAGGCAAAAACCTTTTATCCTATGGCACTGCTCGCCTCTGGAACTCCCTACCGCCATCCATTCGCACCACCCCTAACCATTTTATTTTTAAAAGATCTCTTCATTCTTACCTATCTTCCCAGTGGGAATGCTCCTGCTCCCACCCCTCATAACTAACACTAGAACTGCTTCTGCTCCCACCCCTCATAACTAACACTAAAACTGCTTCTTTCTTCATCTTCCTTCATCCCCCTGTTTATTCCAGCTATTTTTTCTCTAACAACTACTCTATTATTCCTATGGTATATGCAATTAATGTATCAGACCTAACCTCTTAAGTTTATGCTTTTTAACATGTAATAATCTTCTTGCACTGCCTTGCAACATGCCTTTGATAAACTGTTTCATCTGCTAGTTCCATCACAACGCTGTATTATTTCTAATGCTTGTTAACTATTTGAAATTATTTGTTTGAACATTTTAGAATTGTATAAATTATCAACAATAATCTATTGTACTTAGACTGTTTTGGAGCTTTTCTCCCCAGGACTCCATTGAAAACGGATTCATCTTGGCCCAATGGACTATCCTGGCAAACCAACTGCAAATAAATAAATAAATAAGTTGAAAATTCATTTTTCACACTCCGCAACTCTTGTTTATAAGATATGTAGAGAAGTTTCAAGGTCTGCTATAACACCACATATAATGTATAGACCGAGGTATAAAGTAGCCTCATCTCTGCAGTAATTAGTATTGTTAGCTCTTTTTATATTTCTGGAAAATAGTTTGTTTTCTAATACCATAGCAGGAATGGGCCCTTTTCCCCGAGTCAAGGCATGGTTAGAGTTCAAGAAATTAGTATTGCTTTCATCTATGATGTTTGCCAAGAGTGCTGTTCCCAGCACTCACAATGTGCCCAGAATTGTCTCTTTCTGCGGTTCATATGGGGTTACATGTCTTGGTAGCTATTTAAATAAAAATTATTTTTATTGGCCCTGTTGTTCCTACTACTATTGAAACTGTCTGGGTATCTATTCCTGCATTGTTCTAGTTTTTGCTTGTAAAGCCTGGAATTTGATGACTTTTTGTCTCTATAATAGTTAGGTGTAGCTATTTCAATGACTATTTTTATTTTTTTAAACACCTTTATTGAATTATCACTTGTGACATAGTCACGTTTACATTTATATAAAAGTAATCAAACTGTATTAACAAGTTAAAATTAACAAACATTATGCTTCACATATATTGCTATATATCATATAACCTAAGCAACATTACACAAACTACTCAATTCCTGCCCCCTTTTTTTTAAACAAAAAACATATTTATTAAACCATCACATCACCAGCAATCAAACATTTATATAAATGAAAACAAACCACACAGACACAATCCTAGTTGCTAGCAGTTGCAAACATTATACATCACTTATAATCTACCCAATCATTTTCAGTGAAACATTACATAGCTCATTTAAGTCCTGCCTGCTTTTAAACCTCATTCCTCCCCTGTTGTATTGTTCCCAGGACACCAGTCTTACAATATTATTGCGCCTTTCAATATATAGTCCCTCTGCCGTGAGTATACTGCAAACAACAAAATGTACAGCCATTTCCAGTTTTATATTACAGAACTTGCATTTGTCAGTTTGTCCAACTTTTTCTACTGACTTTGTATACCAACATGTGCATAGCCCAATATCATGAGCCACCATTATTAGCTTTACATACTTTCTTTTAAGTTCATCTTATCTTAACCATGCATGCATCAAATCTTGGTTAATCTATACCTGCTATTATAATTGTGGTCTTTCCCTTCTTTCTTCTTTTGGTATTTTGATTTGTAGCTTCTTCTTAGCACTTTCAGTTGCTTCCTGATTCTTTTCTACTTCTAATTTGATTTCCATTACAACTCCTTCCTGATATGTTTCTGATAAACTAAGCAAAGATGTCATCTTAGACTTCTTTTGGTCATTCTTTAAAACTTTCATTATGTTTGTTTCTGTTGATGTCAACAGACATATGTAGTCTTATGACTGCAGACTTAAGCATATAGTCAGTTTTGAGGATGCCCCTTACCACCTTTAGAATGAGGAATATTTAATTTTGGTATACACTGTTTATATATATATATATATATATATATATATATATATATATATATATATATATATATATCACTTGATAAGTATAAAGCACTTTTTCTTCTTTTCTTGTCCAACTGATTCAATGCTGTCAGTAACAACCAAGCTGTAAGTTAGAACAGGAAAACAAATTGATTTATAGATTTAACCTTATTCATAGATGTCAAGGCAGTTTTTAATACTAACTTTAGTATTCCTTAATTTTTCTTTTCATTTGCTCATGTTTTATTGCTGACCCTTCATCTATTCCCAAATACTTATACACCTTCCTGTTTAAAATCCTTTCTAGAACATTCCAGTCCCAGATTTATATATTCTTAGTGCTGCAGCTTTCCTGCTGAAGCTCCTTTGAAGTGAATGTGGAATCCTTTCAGATTGTAATCCTAGTCTGAGGAGTGCATGATTCTTGAAATTCTATATTGTAAAGTGTTTTGTCAAGAATCAGTACATTTCCTTCCTCTTCCATATGCGCATATATCTGGCAATCATCATGTAGATGATCTGAAGAAATTGATTTTATTTATTTATTTTTTTCATGTGGTGACAAGGAAGAAAAATTAAGTTAATCAAATTGATTTTTCTTTTACACATCCATAGTAAATGTATTTTTTTGTTGTTCTTGGTGACATTTTCATCAAAAAACTGCAGTAAGACTTCACTGATATCATTATGTAGTTTTTTTAATATGTAGAAATCACACTAGGAATTTAAACGTTATTAAAAATTGTAGTACAACCACAACTTTGAATACCACTGTATTTGCTTGATTACAAATTTATATTTAAATAAAACATTTTAAACTTAAAGTCATCTACTAGTATCATAAAAGTACTTCCAAATCCATGTAGACCAAAAGAGGTGGTGGGTATGGTGGACTTAGATGGGCTGCTACAGAGGCTGGCTATATGTTGCAGTGTTCCCCATTGCATACTCAACTTGACAGGTGTATCCATCATCACCAAAGGGAGGGGGATTTCAAGTAGGTCATAGTAAAAAAGTCCCTGACTTAATAATTGATAGTGTGACCCCCGGGGCATCCTTAGGCTTCATGCTGGCTCCAAGATCTCGGAACTTTGAGTATGAGTATGTGCAATGTTCTGAGATGGGTAAAGATAAAGTTTAATTTTTTGAAAGAAGAAAGAAAAAAGTAAATATAATTCAGTTTCTTTGTATTTTTTTCTTCTTCTTCTTTTCCCAGGTGCTGCAACCAACTAGTCAGTATCACAAGCTGCCATTAGATGAATTAGAATGTCTTCCATAACATGGTTAGAGTAGCACTTGACTATTTTCTTGTGGGAAGGAAATCCAGAGTATTTTTATAAAATTTTCTATTGTGACACTGCTGTATGCACCGTCTCAAATCTGTCATATAAATGCTACAGATGTGGACAGGTGTACACTAGACATTAGGAGTGATAGAAAATGCTGATATGCCATAGAACATTTAGTTGGTTAGTTACTCAGGCCCACAACAACATTTAGTTGGTTAGTTACTCATTTAGGTTTTGCCATAGCAATATTTAGTTGATTAGTTACTCAGTTAAGTTATGCCATAGCACCATTTAGATTGTTAGTTACTCAGTTAAGTTTTGCCATAGCAGCATTTAGTTTGTTATTTACTCAGTTAAGTTTTACCATAGCACATTTAGTTGGTTAGTTACTCAGTTAATTTTTTGCAAGGATGATTAAGAGCGAAGTAACGTCGCTTCTTCTACAAAAGCAGCATTGATTTCTTTTCAAGGAGTTGAGAACACCTTCATTCTGTACTTCAGCTTCACAGTGGAGGTAGGATTAATAAGTAGTTACTTACCATGACATATCTATACTTTACTTAGAACAAAACCTGAAGTTGCATGTAAAGTATAGTAAAATCAGTGCAAGCACAATAATGGAGACTAACCTTTGAACAAATTAAAGTGAGTGTTTACACTATTTGAATGAGTTAGGTTGCTATAAAAAGGGTTCACCTTAAAACAAATAATGTCACAGTGCTATTTTGTTAGTGTGATATCAGGATAAACATTCGCAATGATAGATCGACTTCACCTGCCCAGATATATTTCAACACATCTTCTGACACCTGAGCAGTGAGACGTCAAATGTTAAAGTTACAAAGCGGAAATATTGAACTCCATTACTTTCTGTAACTCTCTGAGATGCACATGCGCATGCACACACACACATACACACACACACACACACACACACACACACACACACACACACACACACACACACACACACACACACAGATATAGGTCTTCATGTCTAGAGGTCTACTTGTCAATGTTGATGACAACAATCCAAAGAATACTTGATGTGTATTTTATAGGAGGATGACCTCTTCACTCTCCAATTTAATATATATCAACTACAAATACCTCATGACTTAATATATACAAACTTAAGGTTACATAGGTTTGCGGGCAATGCAACTGGCCCCAAAGTAATACAATCTTAGATTTGGTATACATGCAAAGTGCTATATTCACTAAGCTGAGATTTATGCAGGTTGATGAGTTGTCTATTGGCAGTAGAGTCATCACTTAGCTGTCCTGAACCCATTTATATTTCTATATATGACTTTCTGATGGTTCTCATGCTGGTGGTATACATATTATATTCATGGTCGTTAGATGTCTGTACTCTGACATACGTGATTTTGTTGCTTAATATCTATCATATTATATTATGTTTCCTTATTTATTCATAAACTTGTTATTTTTTTTTTAAACATGAATATTTACTTATTTATTTGTGTTGAACTGCAATTGTATTTTACTTGAATGCATTGACTTTTCTACATTAGACTGCTATAGCTGCTTTACACTATGCTGTCTTACATTTCCACACAGCCCTTAGATCTGAGCAGTATAAATACTGACTGACTGACTGAAACTGTTCATTTGCATTCATTAATTCTTTTTTTATAAAACAACACCATTTTTACTTGTAGTAAGCAGACAAGTCAGCTGTATTCCACAGAAATGAATGTCTGTACACAATATTTCATATACAAAGACAATACCAATGCCAGAAAAGACTCTACTGGCCCATAGAAGGCTTATGGAATGGTCCTCTCTTTCTGTTTTTATCAATCTGCTGTCATATGTAAAAGCACCTGTGACTGTTTACTACAAGCATTATTTTTTGTTCCAAGCATTTAAACAGAGGGCTAAGATAATCAACAGTTGTTTCAAACTAAAATGCATTTCTTAAAATTATGTCTTTTAATTCAGAACATTGAAAGAATAAGTGCACATTCTACAAGACAGCAAGTAAGTTTAATGTCTGTAAAGATGTTGTGCTTGTGAGTTTTCATTATTTTTTGTCAAACTACATCCCAGCATATTCAGGTAAGATCAGAGATGCCACTGAAAATCACAAACCATGGAGGAATAAAATATTTTAACACCCTCCCCACCCTAAACAAGGAAGCCATAATTAAAAAAAAAAAAACAAAGCAAATTCCAGGACAAAGGAAAATTATAGATGATTACAGCCTTTTACATGTATATCTAAATATCATTAGTGAATAGTAAGCTGTGCAGGCTGGGTGTACATTTTTAATATGACCAATCTTTCGTAGAAGATCTCTCCTCCATTTTACTCCAGGAGTGAAATTCAAAATGGTAAATAGTTACATAAGTGTTTTGGAACAGTGAGTCCCTGTTGCTTATAGAATAATGTGGTCTGTAATCAATTATGACAGATGCAGACTGCAGTTATCTAGCCTGTGTTTTGATAAGGAAAGTAAATGCGCTACGTTTGCACTGGTTTTGCAAATTCATTTTATTTAATGTGATCTGACAGGAGATTTAAATACATATTAACAGGAATTTCTATTAAGACCAATAAATATTGTTCTCACCTTATGAGCATTTGATTAATCCACAGATCATAATAATGACAAAGAAGAAAGGTTCACATTTATAATTACTTGTATGTCTGGCCACAGCTGTACCATACATTTATCCAGTTAATCACGATCACTTTGACAGAGCACCTGGTATAAATGATTTACCAGAGTGAAGTATATATCTTCTTTTAATCCACAATATTTTTATGCTGGCTTGCCTATTTATAATTTACTGTTTTGCTAGAAATCTGCAAAAGAGTGTCAGTGACTAATTACATGTTCTTATGTTACTCTGCTACTAGCACAAAGCAAATTAAATTCCTTTGCCTCACAAGAGACAATGTAAAAGACAAAAGCT
Organism: Protopterus annectens; assembly: GCF_019279795.1. NCBI lineage: Eukaryota > Metazoa > Chordata > Ceratodontiformes > Protopteridae > Protopterus > Protopterus annectens. The sequence goes on from NC_056729.1 coordinate 508,654,911, forward strand.
AGATTATTAGTTTCTAATGATCTAGTGTAACAAAAATGTTTTAGATGTTTAAAAAAGAACTCTGAAATGAAACATTTATCCTCTCATATTTCTGGTTAAATAACACAAGTTATATTTATTCATTTATTGTTTTTTTTGGGGGGCGGTGTAGTTGAAAATAAAACTTCTGGAAATATTTGAATTTTTGCCTGTGCATTTAAAAAAAAACATATAAATGCTTCATATAAATACATTTATGGCATATACCTCACTATTGTTTTTCAGAGTTTATATAATGCTAACAGGTCAAGAATGGCAAGGCATCATTTAAAAGGTATATGACTCCACTCTGTAAGTCATAACATTGCACAATACAGTTTCGCACACAGCCTTGTGGTGAAGGAGGGGTGGATAGCTCATTGCCAATGACATCACAGAAAGCAGGGAGGGCTACATTATTTCATAATGACCTAATCTAAATGACATCATTGTACTTTGCTTTAATGTCTCATGGTGCTTTACATAATAAATTATGTATGGTTTTCAAAAATATGATTGAATGATCAGCACCCTTTAGCTTAACACTTTTGTCACCACATTAAGCTTATTTTGTTATTCCCTTTAAATATACATTAGTATTTAAGCAAATAGGCATATATGCTGGAAGTAGGAAAGGGTGAACTATGAAGCGTACATGCATTTCTGTTTTTGTTTTTCAAAATGGATTGTAATAAGCTTAGATACATGCGGCTTTTTGTATGCAGAGATGATCATAGAAATATCATATTTTCTGTCCTCATCTCTATTAAGTACTAAGCTTAGTAGTGCGACATTGCTGCATTTCTTAATTACTTACGTTGTCCTGTATCTGTTTCCTGTGTTCTTCCACTTAGTGTATCTGCGTTTGTTTAATCACCGCTAGTTTTAAAAGGGAAATTTTAGATTTTTTTTTTCTCCTCTGATTGGCATACCTGTAAAACTCTTTTTTCACTCCCCATGATTCCATCTGCCTTTTTCTCCTCATTTTTGTTTCATCCAACTTTGTAGTTGAATTAGTAAATAAGGAAATGTACATTTTTAGGAATTCTGCATCATATTTCACTATAATTATTCTCCATCATACAACTAGAAGTCAGTATAATAAAAATAATAAAAGTATCTGTGCACCATGTAGAAGGAAAGATATTTACTATTAAATATGTACATGAGCATGTTCTCACTTAATGGCTTCTTCAGTATCATCAAGATAGTGTACTTTTCCTGTCATAGTTACTGCACAGGCAGTAAGAACACAGCACACCTAATGTAAACATAAACACTGTTGCAGCCTTCAGTGAAATAACATGCTTATTACAGTGCATTTTTTATCCCTGACTGCTACGTACCAGCTGTATTGTGGCCTTCCAACCTCATTTCTCTATATCTGATTGACACTTGAGTACTGGCTTGAAGGGAAGGATAAAACAGGACAGCATCACCACAGGGCACCACACAACAGCAACAGCCTTAGAGCTGGCCTGCTCATTCAGCCATTATCAATGCCAAAACACATTATCCATTCATGACATTCACTGTTATCAATGTGCTTTGCATTTCTGTGCTGTTGTATGCATGCCGCCACTACAGCATTTTTGTGCTGACCCCGTTGTCGAATATTCCATAATTATTCAAGAACTAATACACTATATGCTGTTCATCTCTTTCTTTTAAATTTCATCTGCATGCACAGGTTTTTATGTTATTTCTCCTTATTTTATTTGTTTCTGCTGCTATAATTTGCAACACAGTAGTGTTGCAGTGTAAGCCAAAATCTGGCTGTTAATAAATGTTTTCATGCAGTTGATGTAGCCACCTATTTTCCTGCATTGTGGCTGCTTTCCTGTTGTTCGTTTGCTCTTTTTTTTACAAAGTTTTTCAGTGCTATGAATATAAATGAGCAAAGTTGTTGAAAAGTTGTGCTGTTTTCATTACCAAATCGAAGAACATCTAAACTTGTCAGATGGAAACAGACTGAAAATAGTGCAAAGAATCTTTTTGAAATGGCACTGAGGTCACATAGATAACGCATTTCAGGTTGGGTCCAAAAGTTTTATATAGCTGTGGTGCTCTCTTAGACAGCAGAAAAAATATGAGAAGGAAAAAAAAATGTGCCTTTCATACTTGTGACAGTGAAGACAACAGTGGCATACAGGATAAGAATCTGTCAGCATTTGAATGTAGGCTGTATTCTGAAATGTGTCATTTTTAAAGAGCTGAAGGAGTTTATAATGTTTGATGATCAACGTGGTTTGCAGCTGTGGAATGCACAGCTAATTCCCAGAAGCCACTAACAGTTAAAGGCTCTGTATTACATGGTATGATGAAATGTAGCAAATCTAAGGAAGTTGATAAACAGCCACCAACACAATAATATTTTCTTATTGACTTGAGACACCATTTGGTCTATATTGACTTTTATAAAATGGCTTGGTTTCTTTTTAGTCAAGTTATATGAATTCTTAATGCGTTTTGTGAACAATATGAACAATAACCATAAATCATATCAGTTCAGTGCAATGTCATCAAAGTGCAACTTGAAATATTAAACTTCAACCTGCTATAAAGTGCATTATCCCAACATTATCAGCAATCTGATTCACTCTTAATGGGTTATATACATTTTTTAATGGAACTTGGGTGGTTCACCCTATCAAGATGCTGTACATTCATATCTGCAGTACACTGCAAACCACTTAAGCTATAACTGATGAGTAGGCGTGGGTAAATCTGCATATATCCACACCCAAGAGTGGGTTATTACTATTATACAATGACATTACTTTTCTTAAAGAATGTCTTTTTTAATGGTGTCATAGCGCTCCTCTGTGTTGTTTCCTGTTTTTCTGCATTTGTTGATGTACTGCACACTACATCAGTGCTGCTCAACAAACACAATGGAGATTTTTCTCTGTTGCTTTTTCTTTCGTTATAAAATACAGATAGTTCACAGGTTCAAGAGTCTGCAAAGACAGTGCAGAAATATACACAGAAAATCAGGCTTGTTTCTTTAGCTTTCCAGAATGTACCTGATTTGTCTTGTATTTGGTCTGCCCTGCACATTGACCTCTCAAATTCTTATCTCAAGAAATCTGGACAAAGTCTTAAATAACAAGGAACACAAGCCCCAAAATAGGGACAGATTGTAAATATTGGTCTTATAAACTTAGAAAGCTGCTAGAATAACAGGATTTGTGTTAACATGCACTGTTTGAAGAATATAAAGTTTGAAACTCAAATGAGTGTCATTATTTATTGCCTTCAGTCCTTATTGATTTATCAAAAAAAAAAAAAAAAAAAACACAAATTTTATGAGGAACAAACCAAAAATGTGAGGCAACAATCTGGACATTCTGTAAAAATGTGGACAGGTGACAAGTATGCCTCTGTAGCATATATCATATATCAAAAGAAAAAAGTCTGTCCATTCAATACTTTAGTGGCGGGAATTTTTCTGTTGGTATATGCTCAATTTACAAAAGGCATACTGTTTGGTCTATCCAATCAGCGTGCAGGTTCTTGAATAACATGACGTGTGTGTGTGTGTGTGTGTGTGTGTGTGTGTGTGTGTGTGTGTGTGTGTGTGTGTGTGTGTGTGTGTGTGTGTGTGTATGTGCATGTGTGTGTGTCTATGCATGTGTGTATGTGTGTGCATGTGTGTCTTATGTGATTGAACACGTGTGCATGTACTTGCATGTATGTGTGTGAATGTAAGTGTGCGTATGTGTTGCGTACATGTGAAACACAAAGGTATATCACTGGAATAAATTAATTTCTCTATAAGTCCTGAAAATGACTGAGTTGATCAACCACTTGAGACCTGACATTGTGAGCATGAAATCTGTTTGTAAAAGAATCACTGATGAATCTGATTTCTATTAATATTTGTAATGGAATATCATAGGCGACCAACTGAAATTTGACCTTCACATTCATCCCAGTATAAAGAAAACCCATCAAAACTTGGTCTTCTTTATAGAAATAAAACATTTCTCACTCCTGAAACTAGAATAACCCCAGCCAATGCCTCCCTTCTCCCCAGCATCTTCTATAGCGTACAAATCTATACTAACCTTCAGTCTACACTTCTCTCCAAACTTGAATCTACCTACAACAAAGTGGCTAGATTTGCTGCAAACTTACCACCCAAATCCCACCACTGTCTGACCCTCAAGTCACTACACTGGCTTGAGTTTCCAAACCACCTCAAATTTACCCAACTTCTCATTATCCATTCCATTCTCAACAAACCATCCTCCTGTCCTAGTCTCTCTTCACTAGTCTCCCTCTACACTACCACTCGATCATTAAGAAGCTCAGATCAACATCTGCTACAAATTTACAAACCTAACAAATGTGCAGGATAGAACTTATACAGCTACTCTCCAGCCATCCTCTGGAACAAGCTTCCCTTGAGTCTAAGAAGCCTACCCCAGACCCATACTTTCAAAATCTCATCTTCCCTTCATCAGCCTACTATCCATCCCATCCTCCCTCCCTATCACCTATCAAACCTCGTCTTCCCCACACACCTTCCTGCCACCCCTTACCTTTATATCTCAAGGCTTCCTCTCTCCTACCTACCTCTTGTCAGTAAGTACATAACCTTTCCCAACTCTTCGCAGGCTACCTATTTCATACTAGGACCCTTATAATTGCTAATCCACAAATCTCATTATCACCCCTCTTCACTAACTCTAAACCCCCCCAATCCCACTGTCCCCCCTACTTATCCTACTTACATCACCCTCAACTACCCTCCATCTGCTCTAACTCCATTACAACTTTAAAGCTACCATCTGTTTCTGTGTTAAAACTCTCACTTGCCTCCCTATTTATATTCAATTAACAACCATTACTCTATTTGTGTATTTAGCAAAATTTGTGTTCTACTATTTTTGCATTCTTCTTTTGAGTATTGTGCAAAAAGAAGAATTTTTGAATTTTTGCATTATTCTACTGTATACTGGAGCTTTTCTCCCCGGGCCTCCACTTAAAAAGGACTCTGTCCCAGTCGGACTATCCTGGTCAACAAACAAACAAACAAATAAATAAATAAATAAATATCCTACAAATAAGACATTTCGAATAAGGTCAAGAAAATGGCACTGCTGATTTTTTTTTTGGTTTATTATTCCAATATAGACTGCAAGTTACCAAGGCTACATTGAAATATTGAAAGATTCTTTTGATTACAGTTTATAAAAGTATATTCTCAGCATGTAATGTTGACTGTCCTTAAGCATCACTACAATCATTTATTTAACTTTTTCATAATTCACTGTGCATAGTACTAAGAATTGTTTACTCTCTTGAGGTGTTTTGACATAAATTATTTGTTATCTCCATGCATCTTTTGAAATAACTTCCTGAAATATATAGTAACAGCAGACTGTTGTGCTTTAGTGATGCTAACATTTTCAAAATTTTCTGTCTTCCAATGCATTTGAAATGGTAAGGTGATGCTGTGTTTTTTTTCTTCATAAAATAGGCTGTAATGTAAGGGTTTGTACTTGTAAGTGATATGGACCATAACAGAAGACTTATCAGTTAGAACTACTAAATTGTGATATGTAGCTAATACTTCTATAAAATGTATTGAAATTTGTAGAAAAAGTCTGTGTACGTGCATGTGTGCGTGTATATGTGTGTGTACGTGTAGGTCTACGCGTATGTGTATGTGTACATATACGTGTACATGGAGGTATATGTGTACGTCTACATGTGTATGTATGTATGTGTGTATGTGCAAATGTACATGTACGTGTATGTGTATATGTATGTCTACATGTGTACACTAACAGACATTACAGAGTCTTGTAGCAATCAGTACCAAATGAAAATGAAAAATAAGTGAAACAAAATCTTCAACAAATCCTAACAGATTTCTGACAACAATCTCACAGTCAGTTAGCTAACATAAGTGGTTGTAAAGTACTGTGACTCCATTAGAAAAAGCATTGTCTCTTCCATCACGAGGTAATAACCACAGATTGTAGCTACTGCAAAACAACTTATTTACTAAAATACAGATATAATTATCCATACTTCATGTGTTATATTTTTAAACATGGAAACATTAATCCAATATTACACTATACATATAATATATATATATATATATATATATATATATATATATATGTAATATATATATATATATATATATATATGTGTGTGTGTGTGTGTGTGTGTGTGTGTGTGTGTGTGTGCATGGAGTCAGTTAGTGTAATCAAGTCTGTGCCCACCACCCCACCCCTTTGGCATAGCTTCATAAGTGGTCCCAAGTGGCATACACATACAAATACACATACATGTATATAGACATGCTCACTTAGATCATACCAGGGTTGCATCATTTGCCCTAGTGAAGCCCAAACTGAGGCAGACCAAACAATAACATACACTTAACACACAAGTGGTTTAATAACAGGCAAAGGTGCCAAAAACTTTGGATAGAAGGTGTGTGAGTCTATAATGTGACCATCCGTCCTCCTATGCATAGAGGATCATCTTATTAGAGGAGGCAAAGGTAGCATGGATGATCAGCCAAGCCGACCATTGAAGTAGCAGAAAACATCACAGCAGGAGCTTAACTTCATCCCTTTAAGCTCCACTCCCCCTTACTCTGCTTGGCAAGTGACTAGAATATCACTAGCAAGCTACACTTGTCCCTACTATCCCAAGCCAGTAACCATATATTGTAGCCACTGCAAACAATTTATTCACTGAAATATTCAACAGATATAATAGTTCATATTTCATGTGTTATATTTTGAGCCACAAGCCCTTAACTCCCAATATTGGTACTTGAGTAGCATACACTATGCCCACTTGGATTATGGAATTACAGTTCAAATCCTGGCTTGCATATTTTGCCTGTAGTCAAGTCCAGACTGAGGCAGACAAAACCATAACTTACTCTCAACCAGAAACTAGTATATTAAGAATCCAATGAACCAAAATGGGGGGATACAAGGGGGGAGGGAAGGGTGTGATGTGATTGTCTACCAGCAAGCTTTGGCATGCTGCACCTCCTTTTATTACCTCTTTATTACATAAAGGAGAACTAAACATACAACAAGATGACCAACCACTTTAATGATTAACTTTGACAATTAATGTTCATTAACCAAACTAACACTGCTAACATTGCATTAATGGCACATGGTTTTCTGAAACTAATGCTACAATTTGTGCAAACAAAAGAAGCAAACAGATAGATAATTCACCTTCTAGCATCTCGATTACTTTGTTCGGGAATTGTGTTAAGTATCGCTAACAAAACCTGAAGACTAAACATATCTTATCAGGATACATTGAGATGGACTACATCTTACTCATAGGAGTCCTTCTAAGGTTTTTTATAAATATGGGTGCTTTATCATATGCACTTCTAAGGACTTTGCTAACCTTGCAGTGCAATAGTTAATAAAATGTATAGACAACTCTACGGCTGTGAGGTTTATTTCCCTATGTGAACGGAACTTAAGTATATAATGTCGACCAAAATATCAATGCCTCAGGATGACATGCTCTCACATGGACAAGTCCACTAACATCCTAGCCAAGAGAATCTTCTTGGGAATTTGAGTTAAGTCCTTTCCTCTGATATGATTAAGAATTGAATTGGGGTCAGGCCAGTGAGAAAGTAAAAATTGCCAGACATCCCACAGCTGCAGCCAAGATAAACCAATATAATGAAATGAGGAGGCAGACCAAAACCTTGTGTCATAGTGAGGATTTGAGCCATCCCTGTAGATGGATGCCCTCAAGGCCACTTTCTGAATGAAAGACTGACAATACCAGCGTCACCTTCTTACCTGCAAATTGTAATAGGTTAGTTATTCCTAATATAAGACAAGTAGGCATTTTTTCAAAACCTTTATAGACTGTCCTTCATGAACCAGGTCTGATGTTCTACCATTTCTGAAGAAGTGTGATTAATATCCTAAAGGGAAGTACCTTGGTAACTCAAAGCCTTATGGGAGGTTGCACTGATGACATTAGGCATGTGATTAATATCTTAAAGGGAAGTACTTCAGCAACTCAAAGCCTTATGGAGGGTTGCATTGACAACTTTAGATGTAATGACATGACCTGAGCTAAGATGAAAAAAAAAATCTGTGAAGGGTACAAGTCTCGTGTCAGCTTGTGCCAAATTAAAACCCAGTGAACTGAGGAGAGAGAATAGGTTCTTGCCTTGCCCTAGCAAATTTGCTGACTCCGGCAACTTAGATCACTTTTTGACTTCCTTAACCAAATCATGGCATGTTCCTTGGATAGAATTACACCCCCCCAGTATAATGACTAAAGTAACTCACTTATCCTAAAAGTGCCCACTTATAACCATTAGAACAGTGTCACCCAAACTACAAGTCTGCAAATCCCCAGAAGAAGCTCAAACTCCTAAAATAATGGATCACAGCATATGTCTGCTTATGGGTTTTCTAGGATATGAGACTACTTCTTTGATGTTTATAAATTCATTTACCACTCTAGAAACTAAAAAATGGTTGCTGACATCCAGCAGATTAGAAGAATGAGCCATCCAACCATGTACTGGTAAATGAATGCATATTGTACCAGCTGCTTCATCGTTGAGCCAAAAAGCAGACAATAACTGGAATGGACCAATGTCTCTCACAAGCAGGCAAACCCAGATAAATAACCTTGATTTCATGGTACTCACAGCATATGACTTGAACAGGAGATTAAGAGCTAGCCTTCACAAGTAATCAAATGGTACAGGCATGTCAAACTGCTGTGTATTCAGGACCTCCAGGTCCAAAAAGAACTGTAAAGTGATGTTATTCTTGCCCACCTAGACGTTAATGTTTGCATTGATGCTGGAACTGTTTAAGAAAATCCTATTTAGTAAGTGGAACATTGCAGTCAAACCAATGAAATGGAATATGAACTTTTGAATTCTGTGTATTAACTAACACCAGAGTAGAAAAGATTACTTTAAAATTATTAAATAGTTGAATAAGTTTTCTAAGGATAATGTGTATTCCCAATATGTCTGACGTGATGACCAAGCAGTGCCCACAATCCCTATGTTAACCCACATTATATGGCATTCTTCTTGCCTATGGAGAAAAAAAAAACAATTGAACCTAACTAATTTAAATAGCAGCTCAAACTGAAAGCCATTAAAATCAGCATAGTGTGACAAACTCATGAAGATCAGAAATGAATGTAAGCAGGATAGAACTTTGGGAAGTAGGCTAATTACTAGAAAAGTTAGTTTAAAGATAAGTCTTAGAAGTATGCCTCTTATCTCTTCAAGCATAAAGTCTAAATAAAACTAAAACACAGAGAAGCCGAAAGCCAAGAGATGGACAGATTTTAAATATTATTCTTATAAACCTTGCAAACAGATGGCATAAAAGTATTTTTCTAAACAGAACCCACAGTCTTCTGCACCAGCAGTGAGTACACTACCTGTTGAGATACTCAACTGATTGTATTAGTTGAAGCATATGAATTGTGAAACTCCAATGTCTGCCATTAATTAATGACTTCAACCCAAAGTGATTCTCCAGAACACACTAGCCAAATATACGAGGCAAAATCTGGATTTACTGCAAAGATCTGAACAGATAAAAGGTATATGTTTAATATCTAGCAAAATACCAAAACATGGCTCTGACAATGTATGAATAACAAGTGTTTAATTCTCTACTAAGAGTCATAAAATAGTACATTTGCACAGGCTGCTTAACTCTTAGCTAAGCAGGGCCCTGACAGACGTCCTAACTGCCCTTGTTTCAGAGACTTGTCAGAAGGCAAAATCTTCCTCAACTCATGAAATATTTCAAAGCAAGTGCAGTAAGAGAAAGAGTGAAAATTTAAACTGACAGACAAAAACTGTCCATCAGAGAATGGGTTTAGCAGCTAGTGTGAATGTACCCAGGATGCTCTGCTGCTGCAGAGATTCTGGAAAGCTGCAGCCACACTGAAAAGTAATTGCTGGAAACATTGCTTGAATGCAAAGTTCAGCACATATGCTACTGTCCTACAAAGGTAGAACTCAGGAGAGTATATACTAAAAGTGGGTAACAAACATAAACCATTCAGCCACCTCATCATTAGTCCCTTCATAACTGAACGATAAAACCACCTGCTCATGCCAGGCAAACTTGAAAGCCTTCCTGATGCTAAAACCCCTCCACACAACAACAAGAATTAACCACTCTGGAAAGCCTCAAGGCTGACATTTCACCTTCCGGCTCAATAAAATTCGAAGCTATTAACTCAAACAACATTACTGATGTCAAGAAGAAGCAGCCAAATAATAAATGCTAGCCTTATTTGCCATATATATTTCTCTTTTCTCCTTAGCAAAATGAAGCCAGTTCAAAACTCCTAGGCTATTTAACTCGGCACCCTTGGCACTCAAGGCAACTCAACCAGAATGCATATCACACGGGCTGAAAAAAACTCCTCTGCTAAAAAAAGTCTTATATACTATTTTTTTAAATTATTTAACACAGGACTCACCACTGTGGTCACTGGTGTATGGTTCAATGACAAAATTGTTTAGTACACAAACTTACTCAACAAAAAACAGCAACCACCTTTACTCAGCCGTGCCAATCACCAAAGTTACAGAGAACATCACAAGAGGAGCTTAAGTACACTCCATTAAGTACAGTCCCTGGTGACTCAGCACTGTGAGTAACTAGAAGTTTCTGATCAAGCTACCCTTGCCTTACTACAGTATTTTTAGGTGCCACTGAAATGAAAAGAGGGAGGGAGAAAAGCATAGGAAAGAAGCAGGACCTATATGGACAAAGAGTGTTGGCAAATCCAAATTAAATGCACAAGTTTGTTGTTACTGTAATAGACCCACTTAAATGACAATATACCTATATTTTCTTAGACATGTCAGAAAAATTCTGTTTCATCTGTTATCATGCATGATGTACTTCCTGCACTCGATGAGTAAACAATTCAACTCATAAGTGAGGGGAAACGTGAGATATAGAACATGCTCAGTTTGCTTCATAATACCATACAAGAATATAAATAGCAGTCTCATCACATGCATAAATAATGCCTCATCTCTACAACTTGCAGATATGTTGCTTGTGTTTATATTTCATCAATACACTCTGATTTTGTACCATATAGCAAATTAAATTTTGCAAATGTAATTTAATTAAATTTTGGTTTGCAAACACTGACAGACAAATTAATTTGCTAACAATGAATTATGAACTTGATATATATATATATATATATATATATATATATATATATATATATATATATATATATATATATATGTATATTGCATAAATTTTAGAAGTTGTATAGCCTGTGTTAACACATCTCCCATTATTAGTGTGAGCATGTTGATTCTGTCATAGGGTTTATCATTTTTTCAACAACACAACACAGCTCTTTACAGAATTATATGTCTTTGTGTTGTGACTCTAGTAAGTGTACATTCAGTTACTTCCAAAATGATTTACTTAAATCTTGTTATAATTTATGATCATTGTAGTGGGATATTGTGTTGCCTCCCTAACAAACACAAGACTCTTGCAGCTGTGACTATTACTTTATTTGGATATAAACCACATAAATCACACCACTAAGTATTTTACTTATTCGCATGCCACAATTTATGTTGTAAAGACTCAGAAATTGTGTCAACCATTCACCATATAACTTTGGACATCATACCAGCTCATTTATTTACAAGCATATTCTGACCAAGTGGTGTGACTTGAGGCCCTCCGATTTTCCCTTGCCCTTGCAGCCAAGTGGCCTAACCAATCTGCCCTCTCAACAAAAAAACTGGCAACTGCCAAAATGCAGTGCTATTATCAACAACTTTTGCTCATAGGTTTGATCTTGTCTCTGCCTACTAAAGAATAGCTTCCAACCACAATGGGTACAAAAGCTGCTTGTCTCCCCTTCCACATTTTTCATGTCCATTCCAAATTTATATAATTCTCCTTTTTCTTTTATCCATAATATTGAAAACAACTGAAGCTGACTGTTCAACCAGAACTGAAATTTTGTAAAATGAAGTGTGCACGCAGTTTCTTTTTTTTCACTCTCTCTGTGTGTGTGTGTGTGTATATATATATATATATATATATATATATATATATATATCAAACAGACCAACTCAAAATTTCAAACCTTGAAGAAACAGCAAGAAACTAAGATTAAAACGGTTCAAGCAAAAAAAAAAAATGAAGCATGTTTATCATAAAGATCAGTTCGTAAAATACCTAAAAGTGGAGCAGCATTGGCCACTCTGCAGTTTACAAATCTCATTGCCTTTTCTATTGCTGAGGTGTTGCTAGGATCATGCCAAATGAACTGGGACACAATTGCTGACCAGGTTAAACATAAACCTGGTACTAAATACTGAATCAAGATGAGGTCTCACAAATTGTAAAACACCAATTTTTGTTTTGGAATGGAGCCCACATCTTTTCTACCCTGGTGAGGGATAGTTGCCTGGATTTAACCTTCTTCATTCACAACTTAAAACAAGGTTGTCCTCAAATTGTCCCCTGATCAATCAGAAAAATCCCTTCCAGAATATCTTATGAGAAAGACAATCCAGACCCAAGTACTCCCCTCTTGTGCAAATGTTTGCTCTCGTTGCCACTTAACAAATAAAACAATAACCCAAAACAATAACTTGCCATTTTTCTGGAATAAGAAATAGGAGAATATAAACAAAGACTGTGCATGGGCAATTAACAAATATATTTCCAATAAGACTTGGAAGGCCATCTCCCAGTCTTTTTATGATTTTAATAAACTGATCCTGATGGGCTAAACCCAGGCCTGCTCTATTCTGAAAGCATGTAAACCCAGGCTTGCTCTATTCTGAAAGCATGTAAACCCAGGCCTGCTCTATTCTGAAAGCTTGTAAAGCCAGGCCTGCTCTATTCTGAAAGCTTATAAAGCCAGGCCTTCTGTATTCTGAAAGCATGTAAACCTAGGCCTGCTCTATTCTGAAAGCATGTAAACCCAGGCCTGCTCTATTCTGAAAGTTTGTAAAGCCAGGCCTGCTCTATTCTGAAAGCATGTAAACCCAGGCCTGCTCTATTCTGAAAGCTTGTAAAGGCAGGCCTGCTCTATTCTGAAAGCATGTAAACCCAGGCCTGCTCTATTCTGAAAGCATGCAAACTCAGGCCTGCTCTATTCTGAAAGCTTGTAAAGCCAGGCTTGCTCTATTCTGAAAACATGTAAAGCCAGGCCTCCTCTATTCTGAAAGAATGTAAAGCCAGGCCTGCTCTATTCTGAAAGGATGTAAACCCAGTCCTGCTCTATTCTGAAAGCTTGTAAAGCCAGGCCTGCTCTATTCTGAAAGTATGTAAACCCAGGCCTGCTCTATTCTGAAAGCTTATAAAGGCAGGCCTGCTCTATTCTGAAAGCATGTAAACCCAGGCCTGCTCTATTCTGAAAGCTTGTAAAGCCAGGCCTGCTCTATTCTGAAATCATGTAAACCCAGGCCTGCTCTATTCTGAAAGCATGTAAACCCAGGCCTGCTCTATTCTGAAAGCTTGTAAAGCCAGGCCTGTTCTAGTCTGAAAGCATGAGAAGACTAATCAAAAGGAGGTAAACCTTGGTGGGTTAGAACATTACACAGTGATAAATCAAAATGCTCTGGAGTTACCTGAACATCATTAGGAAAAATAAAATAAGCTTCTACAAATTAATAGGCTTAAATAGAGAATATAATTCAGTTCCCCAACCAGATAGGCAAAGAATGGGGACCGCTGATTTACCTAAAATGACTTGTTGAAAAATATATGACTGACCAGTCTTAGAACTGTAGATTTAAAATGAGACAGCATCACTAAAATGTTACGTTTCTGTTTCTGTTTTAGGGACTCCAATAATTCATTGATTCTGAAGGTACCCTCATACACCTAGGTAAATAATGTCACCAAGGCTGAATAAATCAGACAGTTAGGAGAGGATGTGTGAGCACCCAACATAATGGATTTTAATGAAAGTCACCCTATAGGGTAGAAGAAATCAAAATAATTCCCTTTAAATCTATCACAATTTTTGACAATCCTAACCAAGCTCTAGTATTTATTTATATCAAGCAAAGCAAATACAGGTCCCTATTAAACAAATGAAAAGTGGAAATGTCGAACGGCCAAATAAACAAAAAGACAGTTCCTCAATATCTCTATTGTAAGATCACAGTACAGTGAAGGCTGGAAATTTTGCCCTTTCTTCACTGTAGTGCAATCTCGGAGTTGGCCCCCTACAATATTCATTTTGAGGAATGGCCTTTTCATTTATTTGGCCATTCGACATTTCCACTTTTCATTTATTTAATAGGGAAGCAGTAAATACCTTCAAAGGTAACTTTATAACAGCTAACATTATTCTAAAAGTAGAGGGTGTAATGCCATCAAAACAACAATATGATAAATAATGTAAAATCATTAGGAAAGACCAACTGCTCTCCTCAACTGTCATTAAATGAAAATCTTGATAGCTGCTCTGCACACTCTCTTTGTACTGGTGTCCATGAATTCTACAACATAATACTTTTTATTCATCTACAGTTAGAGAAGTTAAAATCCAATGGAAAATTAGATCATAACTGTAAGCCAGCTCTTACCCTACAATTGATCCTGAATTTATGATGTTTTTTTTCTGATCACCGTGCAATCTATTATCCATTGATTTGATGAAAGCCTTGCCCAGTACAATAGCTCTGGATGCAAAATTCATTAACCACAAAGTTCCATAACTTGATCCAGTGAAACTTTATTTGATGATAAAAAGAATGAATGCAAGAGGAAACACTTTCTAATTTGTTCTGAAGCAAATTCACTGAGAAAGAATAAACATCTATCTTGAATTCTAAAGTGTGATCAGCTGTGTAGAGCCTTCTATCCTGTCCTGAGCTAGGGGAACATCCAACTGATCACATAATTCATGAAAAATGTCATGGAATGACTGGAGACCATCTTTATCCCCTAACTCTCTTTAACCTACAATGAGGAAATTGTCCCAGTAATGCACCCCAGACTGGGAAGGAGACTTATGTTTCCAGCACTACTGGAGAAATGAACTGAATCACCTAAGCCATCAAACAACACAAAGGTATGCCTGAATCAAAATAATAATAATAATTACCCTCTAATTGTATGGCCATTAAATTCCAGTCTTTTGAGTAGAAAGGAAGAAGGGGAAAACTGATGTTGTATAAAGTTCAGCTAAACAGAGTTATTTGAAATGCTATATGACCCAAATGGCATACTCTAGTGATGAGTATTGTAGTTTGGCATCCTCCGTGATTATACCATCATCCATTGAGGTACCTCCAGGCAAGATAAATGATGGATTAATCTAAATTGCTATATTTCACTTTGGTACCAAAACCAATGGCAGAGACTGAAAAGACTTTAAAAGGTAAGTTTTTGTAAGGGTCAGTTATCCTACCATTTTTGATATACTTGGCTAACATGTCCTAAATTATGGCCTTCTTACCTTTTAGCAATCTCAAATTCTTACTGGATAGATCATTACTGAAAGCACTCTACTTGATAACAAAATGAGACCTGAAAACATTAATCACTTCAACTGTATTTTGCCTCTTGGGATATTTTGCAAGTTATATTTCTGACAGAAAATTTCAAAAACTTGGATTCGTAGACTTTTTAAAATCATAGATTTATATTTACTACACTCCTTGGATGTCTACATTGGATTATTTTATCTTAATTCTTAAATTTTTCTGTCAACATTCATTCTGAAAGGTCTCTAATTTTTCTACAAGATGAGTTTCTCAAATAGCAGATCACATGTTATATCAATGAAGAAGGAACTACAATCTATATTGACTACTATGCAGGACCTATCCTTGAAATTTGATGAAATGGACAATAAACTAGATTCTTTTAATCAGAAATCTACAAAGCAAATGGAGCAATTACAGGAAATGATAATGCTACAAAAAAATCAGATTACTAGCATGGAAGACTCATTAAATGACTTGGAAAGTATCATTACAGAACAAGACCTTCAGTTTAATTTTCTTACAAAACAAAATACCTCCCTACAAAGTAAAATTGATGATCTAGGAAACAGGTCAAGAAGAAATAATCTGCACATGGTTTACCAGAAATGACTGAATTAGACAATATGGTAAATGTTCTTAAATCCTGTCTTCCAAGCATTTTAAATTTACCTGATTCTCTCACTTTTGGAATTGAAAGAGCCCATAGATCAATGGCAGTTCCTTCAATTCCTAACAAAGTAAATAAAAACCCAAGATCAATAATTGTAAAATGTCTCTCTTCTCAAGAAAAATAATTAATATTGAAAACAGTCTGGTCAAATTTAATGATAATATAATAAGATTTGACAATGACTAATCATCAGCAGTAATTTCTTAAAGAAAAGAATATCTACCTTTAATAACAGAATTGAAGAAGAGACAATTCAAAGTTCATCTATTGTTTCCTGCAAGATTTAAAATCTTCTTTCCTGAAGGAGCCAAAACATTTGACAGACTGGATGCAGCTATATCTTATTTGACATCTAAGAAAATCATAGACCAAACAGAAAAAAATGTATTGGAATGGACTTTCCCTAAAGTGTCAAGCAGAGAAAAATGACTGAAAAAAACACTATACAAGAAGAAGAAGAGGCTAAAAGAGAAATAAGTCTTAAAACTTCATCTTTCTATAATTATTCTCATGTTTTTATATTATTCACATTTCATCCAAAAAGATCTACATGTTAACGTGCATGGCTACCTTAAATTAATAACACATTGAAGCCTTTCAACCAAAAGAATACAATTCCAAAAGGAAATAAGGTAAACACATTTAATTCATAATATTACCATTCTGTTGTTCTCACTGTGTTGACATTCTAACGATGCTTGAATTAATAGTTAACCTACAAATAGAAGAAAAAAATGCTAATGATAGTAATATAAAATTGTAAGAACATTACAGTGTATTATTCACCTGTATTTATACATATATACTCTGTTCAAATATTAAGTCTTATTTAATTTTATTAAAAATAAATGTAAGTGACTAAAAAGAGTGAGACTCTGCCTATATGACATATCATACTGCATATTTCATTATGTAACATTGGTATGGAGATCTAACGGTGTATAGTGTTGGTATGGAAATCTTGAAAAGATATGTCTTTAAAAAAGGGGTAAAAGGTGTTGTGAGCTTGATTTATAGATATTCTGGTGTGACACTTTCATGATTTGAAATGTTTTAAACACTGAAACAAATGTAATATTTAAAGGGAGTTTATTATTTATGTGTGACACTCTCAGCAGTTGTTTTCTCTGCAATAAACTCATTTCATGCATAAAGATTTAGTCTGGGCTACACAGAAAGTTAAGTACTAAAGGGGAAATATGTCAAAGATTCAAAAAAGCTCAATATGCTTTTAAGCGAGTTCAGGCTATTTACTTACTTATTTCTCAGCTTTCCACCTAGGTCACGAGCCAGATTACATCTCTAGCTGTTCTCAAGTTGAACATTTTTTGGATTAATCAATTGAGAAGCCTAAAATCCCTTCTCAAATTTGCAAATAACTAAAAACAAAACCAAATGGCCCACAAATGACATGAGCAGTTGGGCTAAAGGTCAAATGTGATCCATTTGAGTTTCTTAGCTTCTTAAAATGATATTACCATCATTTACTTACAGTTTTAAAAGTATTGTCAGAAGTAAAAAAAAAATAAGTAAGTTTACTGAAAATGACATGCTATGTATTAATGCACATGTAAACTACTATACATTGATGTAATTGAATAAATTATAAAAAAGAAAATGATGTAAAGTGGATAAAATTATATTACAGTATAATGCAGAACATGCCAATTGTTATGTTGAATTAACATAGTTATGTTATATGAATCTAAAAGATTTTAAGGAATTCTATGTTAAAGAGATACAGAACTTTTTAGACATAAATTTCACTGAAGATATATCCGAGATATATGTATAGGATTCAGTGAAGTCATTCTTATGTGGTAAAGTCTTAACATGGTTTAATAATACAGATGGTACTGGGGCAAAAACTTATTGGACTTACAAACAAAAATGGATAAGTTAAATTTGGATATTCAGAAAGGGAAGAACCACTTAACAAGTGAACTTAATGAAATTAATAAAAAATACTTAGAGGCACTACATCATAAAACTATGATCAACTATAGAAAATTAAACTATATTCCTACTCAATGAACCCTAGAAATTAAAGAAGAGTAGCAAACAGGAATAAAAAAGTAATAAAAGTGAGTCAGATAAAGGAAATATATATTCCAGACACTAAGAAGAAATTATCAGACTTAGAATAAATAATATAAGCATTTAAATTATATTTTCATAAAATAAATCTGCAAAGTGATAAAACAGAACCACAAAACATATTAAAAGCCTTATTTAAGAAACATATCAAGACTAAATTATTAGAAGCTCATATAAAGTTAATAGATAAATCACAATGATTGAACTTAAATCACAAATTTATAAATTAAAGGTAAATAAAGCTCCGGGTATAGCTAATATTATACCATAAATATTCAAATTACTAACCAAAGAAGCAATAACACTTTTATTAAAAGTGTTCACTTTGATAAAAGAAGGCAAGGACATTCCTCCTTCATGAAAATACACAATAATATCTCCTATTCTGAAGCTGGATAAAAATGCAAGTGATTGTTCATCTTATCAGCCGAATTCTTATTGAATGTAGATTATAAGATGTTCATTGCGATACCTGCAGCCAGAATTAAACAGTTACTTCCATTGTTAATTGATGAAGATCAAATAGGCTTTATAAAAGACAGAAACACATATGATAATATTAAGAGAATCTTATCCTTAATTGATTATATTAACTTTACAAATAATAATATGAATATGGTAACTCTAGACATAAATAGTGCCTTTGATTCAGTTTACTGGAATTATTTATGGCAGGTTTTAGAAGAATATGGATTCTCACAAAAATGTATTCTGTTAATCAGATCTCTTTATGAAAAATCCATAGCATATATAATGATTGGTTCATACTTTTCTAAGCCTATTGAAATCACTAAAGGCACTAAACAGGGATAGCCCTTGTCTCCTTTATTGTTTGGTATGGTCATAGAACCCTTCAGAAACAGTATTAGGATGAATCAAAATATTAAAGGTATACAACTTGACAATAGTCTAGAAATTAAAGTTCAGCCATTTGCGGATGATATTCGATTAACCTGAAAAGATAATAACATCTCACTAAAAGCTTTATTAAACTCAATTGAACAGTTTCAGAGGCTCTTGGGTCCTACGTTTAATGAAAGCAAGACAAAGAACTTACTTATAAACTCTAGAAGGAAAGAGTTAGATGACAAGTTTTCCAAATGTTTAGCAGCTGATAATAAAATTAAATACCCAAGGGTTACAATAATAAATGACCTAGACAAAGCAATCACAATGAATTACACTAATATATTAAGTCAAATTAAAAGTGTTATAGAGAAATGGAATAATTTCTTTTTTTTTTTTCAATGGAGGACAGACTTTATATAATTAAAATGATTATTTTTTCCAAAATTATTATACTATATGCAAGCCTTTTGTCTTCCCCCTCTAAATCTTATATAAAACAATTCAATAGATTAAAGCTAAACTTTCTATGGCACCCTAATAAGAGTAGAATAGCTATAAATTATCATTTAAATGATTGGGAAATGGGGAATTAATCTTCTGGATACAGAAATATATGCTTTGTCAACTATCATAAAGACAATATCATTATGGATAAACACATCTTACACAGCCAACCGGAAGCAATTACATGAAAGAATATATGGTCAAAAATGATGTTTTTTATTGTCACCATAATATGCAGAAGTAGTATCAAACAATGTTCTTTGGATGATGAGAGAGCACATAACAGAAAATGAATAAAAACATATAAGTTCCAAGTATATAACATACATATTAAATGCATATAAAATACCTTCGGAATAAAAGTCCAGACATAAAAGCTTGGTGATTTTTGTTAAACCTTATTGCATGCATGCTGAACAATATTAATACTTTTGATATACATTTAACCAAACTCTTAAAAGAAATTAATTGATTTACTGGCACCAACTGTTAGAATCTTGGAGAGTTCTGACAATGGGACTAGTAAAAGTAAATTTAATTTAGACAATAATTTGTGGCTAATAATACTAGATCTAAGACAATATATCACAAACAGATAAACAATGCAGCCAATAATCAAACAAAAATTTTCCTAAACTTATAGAATATATGATCTCCTTTAAAACGCAAACAGTTTATGGAAGAAGCCACTTATTAAACATATATAAAATAATTACAAAATAAAATGAACTCATAAAAAAAGTTGGGAGTATTATAAAACTATTAATAATGAATTCCCTAGTGACTGATATAAATTTAATATGTGTTTCTGCAAAGCAAACATCTCTTTCTTTACAATGGAAGTTGTTCACATGGAAATTTATTCATAGATCTTATATAACACCACACAAAATGGAACTAATGTTCAAATAAGATATTGAATGTTGGAAATGTAAAATAAAACTGAAAGCAGATTGGCAACATATGTTTTGTGATTGTCAACTGCATAAAACATATTGGGTGAAAATAAAAGACTTCTTACAAACAGTTTTTAATGATAAATTTCAGTTATTTAAATCATTCATTTTATTTAATGCTCCTGTACCTCAATGTATTCCCAGAACAAAAAATTCCCTTCTATATGCATTGCTAGCCATTGCACATAAAATTATAACAACAAATCAGAAAAGTGAGACTTCTCCCACATTTAATGAATACAGAAGCATTGTATTGAATGTATCACAAATGGAATTAACCACCATCAGAAGAACAGAAATGATAATATATTATTACAACTGCAAAAAGTGGCTGAAATACTAGAGAAAAAAGACTGTAATATTTTAGGAGATGTTTCTCGATTTTAAACATATAAATCATACGTATTAAAATAGACATCTGTGTAAATAGTTTTATTGTTTTGTTACGTTTGTTGAAGTTATTTGTTGTTAACCTGTATAAATATATGTAAATATTATAAAGATATGGAATAATATAACTTTTTGAAAAAGTCAGTAAAAATATTTAAAAAAAGAAAACTCATGCTAATACAAAACCTGATATTCTATTAACTTTCCAAAGTTTGTAAAAGCAATATTTAAAAAGTATCCCTATTTTTGGGTCTTTGTCCCACTTTCATTTATGGCTTTGTCCAAATTCCTTGCTCTAAGAGGTTGAGAGGTATGATTCAGTTCCATGCTACTATTTGCTTCTCTCAGCCAACACTTAGAAGCACAATGTCTGCTCCCACAAGTGAAGCAAATGTGCAGAAACCTGCAAGATGAATAGAGGGAATTACCATCATTAAATGCTCATCATGATTTAAATATAGGCATGATTGAATTTTAATTTGTCTAAATTTGGTGCTTGTTTTATCAATCATAACACTTAGCCAAGTGTTTGGATACCTTACTTCCTATTTGTTCTGTTTGTCCAGAGCCTTAAGTTTTCTAAATTTTTGATTATATCATAGCCATGATGGACTTCCTTTTACAAAATAGGGATCTCGGAGACTAAGAACTATAGTTTATCAATAGCAGGGCTTGATCTGGTTTATTTTTCTATCTTTACTGCCATGAAGTACATAAAGCCCAAAACCTAATTATCCCATGACTGAACTTTACCCCAGCATAGCCAACACCTCATCTAGATTTCTAAAACCATGATCCTCTGAATTCTATCTAAATTAATAAGATCAAATAGTTCAGTATATACTCCCCATGCCAAACTTTTTCTTTCACTGCCTGAGAAATGTGTTGTGATGTAATAGATGACTGAAAATGACCTGGAGTGGTATTTTCTATAATTAAACTTGTCTCATTCATTGGTTTGTCTGAATTAAGTAAAACTCACTCATGCTTTTACCACTTAATGGTAACTGGGGAAAGCTGCTGCTATCTACATTGCCCCTGTGCATAGCTGGAGTGAAAGGAACTTGTTGAGAATCTTTTGCAATTGTTAAATTCAAGCTCCCTACTAAATCAAACAGTTTAGACCTCTCTTCTTCATTCAGTGCATCTGTAAATGACTGTAAGTATTCATCTATCTGTTGAAGCTGCCCATCCCCACACTCTTGCAACTCCCTAGTCAATTATGTACATGTAGAGCTGTAACCAATATTTTCTTTTCAGCAGGTGCAGGAGGGTCTTTTTCTCACCATTGTTTTATTCTTTTTGGAAATGGACCTACATCCATTGGTTTGTTGACTACCCCTCTTAGTGTTAGCTTGCAAAGCCTCTGACAGTTGTTCTGTGCCCGCAGCCGAGAATTCATCCAAAAGTATATGAGCACCTTCATCAGTTTGGCCCCATCTTTGTTTTAGTTATTGTAAATGGCCATGATCCTACAATAAAAAGCACGAATATACACTCAGAAATAAGTGAAAAATGAACAACTACAGTGGATGGAGAGAAAAAGCAGATTAATAAAATATATAAGAATAAAATCTTACCAAATAACACAAATAAATATGTAACCCAACATGACTACCAAGTGAATAAGAAGATAGTAAATTACTATAACTAAAACTATAATCTCAGAGATAAGAAAATGTTTATAAAACCACCCACCAAGCTGAAACCACATGCATTATGAAAACAGACCAGGGATATACCATTCTTACAATAAGCTTGAGTGAAGAATAAGAAATCTAAAATAGTTCATCTGGCAAACCTCTAAAGTAAACCTGAAAATATTAACTGTTGATACGCATAACTTTGATGTATTGATCAGCTGTGGACCTACGTAAATTATTGTTTTTTTTTAACTGATTTATCTATTATTTTAAAAAAAATAAAAAAGCAAAACTCAAAGAGAGGAATACATTCAAGTTCCTCTTGCCACCATATTGAAAGGGCCTGGCAGAATTTCAGTGTTAATTATTGTTTTTAATTGTAATGCGTATGTGAGGTTATGCTGTAATTTAGTAAAATCTAAAAGAGTTTGTGTAAACCAAATTAAGCCAGTGTAACTACACAGCAAACTTTCTGGTTGAAGTTGTTAGCAAGTTGTTAGTAAATGTTCATATGACCTGTCCATTTGATCCATGTACAGGAGGTGGTTTTCAGCTTCTGGAAGATGAAAGAATTGTCACCTATTGTAAATGAACATAAACCTGCTTTAAAATATTTTTAAATGTTATTATTCACTTAAAATTTTGGTTTAAATAAATAACTAATAATGGGTATAAACACATTAACCTTAAAGTGTATGAGTGTGTATGTGTGCGTGTGTGTGCGTGTGTGTGCATGTGTGTGTGTGTCTCTCTCTCTCTCTATCTGTGTATATACATATATATATATATATATATATATATATATATATATATATATATATATATATATACATATAGATGTATAAACTGTTGCATCAAAAAAGGGTAAGAAATATGTGTTGTTACATCTAAAAAAACAAGTCACCAAAAGGACTGATGGCTTACAACTACTTCACACTTATTTTCACTTAAAATAAATAATATTACTAACTTCTAAATGCAGTACTGCGGTGGTGTTGCTGCGGTAGCGTTGTCCCCTACAGAAAGATGTTGTCCTGTTCGATTCTCAGCTAAAACGTCTTCTGTGTGGAGACATGCGTGAATGGGTGTACCTTCGTTGAAGGTTGTGCGTCAGGGCCGGCAACTCGGCACATAAAAGTCTACTGCCAATTATTAGCGGACCAGAGTTCCACTGTGGCAACCCCTAACCAGGAAAAGCCAAAAGTCACAACAACAACCAACTTCTAAATGCAAATTTAAAATATACAATAAATGATCACTGTAAGAAAATGTTAACATGTGGCATGACCAAATTCCTCTCGCGCAACATAGGTTCATAGGTTCATAGGTGTGTACTAGGCTAAAGGACCTGGGGCCTTTACACGCCTAGCCCATAGAAGTGCCCTGGCATTGTGCCACCTGTTGTTAGTTCCCAGTGCCTCTATCAAGTAGAGCCACTGGAGTGATCCCCAGGGTGAACTTTCTATTACCCATCCACTCATTAAGATTTTGCTTGAAGAGGGCTAGTGAGGTGCTCTGCTTGACATGTATGGGAAGTCTATTCCAGAGCATGGGTAGTCTCTGGGTTATGAACCTGTCCCTCCAGCATGTTCTGTTGATTGTGGTAATGAGGTTGAGGTCTCTGGAGCATGTGGTGCAGAGGGATTGAGATTTCTTTAAATGTAGCATTTCTAACAGAGCTGGGTCAGACATGGCTTTGTAAATTAAGCAGAGATAGCCTCTCAGTAGAAGATATGAGATAGGGAATAGCTGGAGTTTTTTGAGTCTGTCCATGTAGGACATATGTTTAAGGCCTAGGATCCTCTTTTTGAGGTACTTTTGTGGCCTCTCCAACTGTTGCAGGTATCTAGTGAGGTACATGCCAAATGGGGCATTATACTCTATGATTGGTCTAATGAGGGAAGAGTAGAGAGAAAGGGTGACCTCTTTCTTCCTGGATGCAAAACCCTTGGTAATGAGATGTGTCACATAGAAGGACTTTCTGACCACAGTGGCAATGTGGTGGTCGAAGGAGAGGTTGCTGTCAACCTGTGTCCCCAGCTCTCATATAACACCTTCAGTGTTCAGTGGGCTACCATCAATGTGGTAATTTGTGGGAACTGAATTTTTCCCAAAGGGGATGATGCATTTTTGGCATTAAGCTTAAGGCCATGGATTCGACACCAGTCATTGGTCTCACTGAGGCCTTTCTGTAGGATGTCTGCATCACTTGGGGAGCTAATAATGACTCCCAGCTTGCAGATGTCTGTGAATTTGGTCAGCCAGAGTCCCTCTGTGCTGGCCTGGACTTCTGAGAAGTAGATGCCAAACAGGAGAGGACTGAGGACCAATCAAAGGGGACTCCACTCGTGACTGGTCAGCAGTCTGACTTGGAGTCCATTACTTTCACACTGCGGGTTCTATCTGTGAGGCAATTTGCAACCCACCTAACAATATAGGGGCTGATGCCTAGTTTGCTGAGTTTATCAACACGTCCTGGGTGAGAAATGGTATCAAAGGCCTTAGCCAGATCAAGGTAGGCTGTATGAACTGCATTGCCTTCATCCACTGCCCTGGTGACTGACTCAAAGAAGTCAACCAGGTTGAGCAGGCATGATCTACCTTTCACAAAACCAAATTGCATTGCCTGGCATACAGGGCATTGTCATCTCACACAAAAATACCAGAAGAAACTTTTACTTTCTCTATGCAACATGCCTCAAGGCCCTATCCCTGTATTCTGTCTCCTACAGACTTTTGAGGGGAGATGTATACCTGGCATACGGGGCACTGTCAGACCCCACTCTGATGGATCTCCTGCATATCCACAAAACAAACAGCACCAGAATTACCCATTTTAAAGACTTAAACCATGCCTGTGATATAAATAGGACCTGCTGGAGAGATAGGTATGTATCCCAGATACTACCCCATCTATGGAACAGGCTCCCCATCCATGTGAAGCAGAGTTCTTTCCTAACCCAATTCAAGTGCAACTTGGACAATTGGATGGGAAACTGGAAATGCATCTGTGGTTTGGCACCTACGTCTCTAATGCAAACAGGTAACCTGTAAATGGTTCATCTCCCAGGCCCATGCTTACACTTATCAAGGGTATTAGAACTAGTCAGAGATTTGAGATGCATGGCTAGGCTTAAAAAGGCCCTTGTGGTCATTAGCCTAGTAAACACCTATGAACCTATGAAACCATGAACCAATCATCCAGTTAGTATGGACAAGAAAGTCTCAGGGCAGTCCAGAAACACAGAATATGTGGCAAAACACTGCTCATGCAAGTAACCAATGGCCCAGAAAAAAAAAGAACCCAAGTGACACTGTGAATAGTCATGAAACTAATTCCACATGACTTCTTAAATATGGAAACTGACAGTAGCACAGTATTCTTCTAAAATGTTTATGACAAAAGAAATGGAAACCCAAAAGAAAAACATGATGCTATTAGATCTGCAGAAATAATAAACACTGATTAGTGCTAATAGGAAACAGTTCCAGCAGTAGTGGGTATAAATGGACTAATAACAAAAAATTTCTAAGCATATTTAAATATGCTACCAATGCGGGTAACCCTATGTAAACTACAGAAGGAGGCACTGCTAGTGCTGAGAACAGCATTATTTGCCAAACTCTAGAGAGAGAGAGAGAGAGAGAAACTACACTGATTTCATGAACTTTTACTACACCCTGACTTAAAAATGAGGTACATCCCTGCCATGGCATTAAACTCTAAACATTAGAAAATGTACAAGTGAACAACTCACAGGAACAAAAGAGAATAAATAAAAGTGATATAGTGCAAGTGCACGCTTAGTGTTTGGTATAGGCTATATTGGAGGAATACTATGATATGATTACAAACTGAAAAATTAAAAATAATGTTGCAAGTAGATGACAGAAAGCATAAAGAAATGGAAACCTAAAAATGAGAAATAAGTAACAACACATTCCCCAGGAAGAGCAGTCTTTACAAACTGGAAAAAATGTATCTTAAAATACATTGAGTAAAGTGTAGCAAGAAAATAGCCATTATGAAACCTTAAAGAAATCTGATTAGAAAATCCACAAGGCAGACATAGAAAAATGCCAGTCTCAGAAATGTGCTAGTAACTGATAAGTCCATTGTGTGTAAAACAGCTGCATTCTTCTCTGCAGTATGTAAGGAGTTTATCTCAGTTACATGCATGCCTGGGACCAAAAACAGAGATGTATTAACTAGGTTAAAGAGGAATAAGGGCTAATTATGACCTGGTCATAGCTCTCAGTAGACTACTTAGTGTATGGAGGTTGACCCTTCTTAAATATGTAACAAGGTATGATGGGATTTCCTGGCAAAAATGAAAAACTAATCTACTGAGCAAGCTTTTCCAGTCCCCTTATATGGCATGTAAACTTAAGCCAAATGATTGACATCCAGTCATTGGCTAGGGTCATGATGTCATAGAGAGGGGGTTCATTGTTTGTTAGCCTGCATAAAATATACATCCAGCCAAAGTGCTTTGTACCTGATTGGTATTATCATCATCAGTGCAGAGTTTGTTTGTCTTTTTTGGCTAGGCACTCCAGCCGAGAATCAAACAGAAGAACCTCTTACTGTGAGGTAACAATGCTACCGCTGTACCACCATCATCAGTTCAGAGTACAAGTACAAAATAATTTCCATCTCAATACTATATTTTTAGTCGTATAGGCATGTTCAAATTCTAAAACAAAAATAAAGGAAATCTTCACAGGACGAAAAAAAAATGAGATGAAGATGGATTTGCTAAGTCAGAGCAATACAATAAAGTTAGAACAATAGAATGAATGATTTCAGAAGCTTCTTTCTACATGGAAAAAGCAGATATCTGCACCATCATCGCCTATCATAAGTTTCATATTATAACTTCCATTATTGTTACATGTCTGGTGGGAAAGGATGGCATGTATCAAAATGTTTAAAGAACAACTAAAAGTCAGAAGTCAGGAAAACCATTCAAAATTAGAAATTGCTTATAAATAATTATTATCGGTGGTACTGAGCATAATATTATTGGACTCTACCATACACCACTTGTGTCCCTGCAAAGGATGATGATTTCCTGACTATACTTCAAGATGAAAAAATGTGTGAAAACACAGTCCCTGTGGGGGATTTTAACTACTCAACCTCTGACTCAGTAAATTACAGCAATATCAAATAAGTATGGCTGCACAGCAACTGACTTTGTTAATAAAAAATAATATTGAATGTATGGTGTACAATCCGTTTAGAGAGAGCACAGTGTTTGATATCACACTAATAAACCTAATGTCTATTTGCTTCCCATACATGGCTATAACTTTTGTAATTAACACAAAAAAGAAATGCAGGGAAAATATGAGATACATTTAAGAATTCTGAAGTGAAATTAAAGAACATGTGATGTGTTAATACTGTCCAGACATTTCAATGCAAACTGAGCAAGAATTAATTAGATTATGGGTGCAGTGCACATCATAAATACATATAATAACAGTAATTCCAGAGCAGAGATGACTTCTTATGCAATTCCATTCCAGCAAGATCATAGAGTAAAATTAGAAATGTTTTTCTTCATTTTACAGATTATGCATAACAAATATGTATAGTCTATTACTTGATATCTCTAGAGGTTATAATATTAAGGGACATAGCAAGTCTTGGCATTACAAGTGCACTCAAAGCTTTGATTTTAAGATATGAATAATATGATACAGTTTTCCCTGATAATGGTCTATGGCATGCAAGCATGGAATTCATAAGCTTTTTCACCTCTTGTCCAAGCTATCCATAGTCAAATGGTCAATTCAAAGGATAGTACAAACAGTGAGTTGTCACATATATCTACATCTAACCAGATGATATTACAGAAGTACTTCCTTGCAAATTATATATATACGTATCAATAGCTCAACATGTAATATCAGTAGCTCAACATGTAATTGCCTGCAGGCTGAAATGTAGACTGCCTAAGGCTATTCCCTTATTTCAACCTACAACTGTGGTTTAATTACAAGAGAGACAAAGCTAACCATTCCACATAAACATTTTAATACAACAAAAGAGCAAAACACCTACCTTGTTTAAAAGAGGAGTTTAGTCAGAGAGAGAAAGTGGCAAACATCCAGAGAAAAGCAGTCTAGGTAATTTTTCTGTGTTTGTTTTTAAGAGATATATGCTGCAGCGATCTTTCATTGGTCATGCTGAGGATATATAGTTCATAGGTTTATAGGTCTGTAGGTGTTTATTAGGCATGGAGTAAAAATGACCACTACATAGCTTTGTCAAAGTAAACAAAGGAAAAGAAACCAAAACACATGCAAGAGTATTAATAACTTAATAAATTAGTCAATGTCCCAAC
Organism: Protopterus annectens; assembly: GCF_019279795.1. NCBI lineage: Eukaryota > Metazoa > Chordata > Ceratodontiformes > Protopteridae > Protopterus > Protopterus annectens. The sequence continues at coordinate 508,683,920 of NC_056729.1, forward strand.
CAAGGTGAGCTGTGCTACATAGCCTAGGGGTCAATTTGCAATTATCCATCCAATTGTATGGACTAATTTGAATAAGACTAGCATACTGCATTGTTTGATATAGAAGGGAAATGTATTTATTTATATATATATATATATATATATATATATATATATATATATATATATATAGGTAAAGAGGGATGAATTATGCTAGAGATCTATCATGCCACCAGGTCATATTTATTTCTGTGATTATGAAGACTGAGATCCTTGCTGGAAGTGTTCTTTGTGCTACTATTTTTGTGGAGGAAAAGGAGCTCTGATAGGGTAGGGCCTTTCATGGCAAGGAGGGCTAAGCAAAGGTTGCCATGCAGAAGCCTATATGAGACAGACTATATATAGTTAGAGGGCTTTCAGTGTAATTGGGTAGTTTAAGGGGCTTAGTACTATGGTTTTCTTTAGATAAAAATATTTGGAGCTTTTCAAGTTGGGTAAAGAGTTTGGGGGTGTATATGTCATAGGGGTATTCTAGTCAATGATGGACTTAATGAAGTATAAGACATGGATTATGATTTTATTTGGCTTTATATTAACTAACTGAAAAAAAGGTAGAATGATGCTCTAAGTATGGTTAATACATGGTGGACAAAGAATAGCTCCTTATCAATGAAAGGACTTAGATCTCTAATGACTGTTAGCTTTAAGTGGAATATTATTTGCATGGTATGAACAAGGAAAAGCTTGCTTTCCAAAAATATTACATTACATCTTTGAATCATCTGGTGAGTTAACAATAACATCTTGCTTGCAGTCATCAGTAACTTTGGTCATCTAAAAGCTTTTAACATCTGCCTGCACATTGGAGAACTAGATTCCAAAGAGGAGGAGTCTCATAACTAAGGCCACTGGTACACCACCAGTGAGAGTCCTTTTTATAGAAGAGCTACCACCAACCCCCACTGTATAGGTTCTATAACTGAGCTATCTGGATAGCCGTCATAGGACAGTGGGTTAATGGTTAGTCAGATAAGCTTGTTGATAATGCTAGCATGAGAGATTATGTCAAAGGCCTTGTTTACAGACTGAACCTTGTCAATGGTTTTATCTTTAAAAAAGTCAACTACATTGAGAAAAGTAAGATATGACCTTCACAAACCCAAATTAAATAGGGTCAAGGAATTGAAGCCCACATATTGTGTTGTTTTGATGCTCAGCTATGAAGAATTTAATAACTTTACCAGTGATACTGCTGAGACTGATAGGTTCTGGTTCCCAGCATCTGTAGCAATGCCCCTCTTGGGTAATGACACCACTTTATCAGTCTCCTAAACATCTGGTATATGACCGGTGGAGAGGCTTAAGGTGGATAGATTCAACAGAGGACAAGCAAAGCTATGTTTAGCACTTACTAGGAGACAGTCCTTGCTATTATGAGGACCAATAAATCATGGACTGGTACTTTTAGTTTCAGACAGGTACTGTTAAGAATTGATCTACCATAATTTTGGAAGGATCGATATTTGCGGGAGCATATTAGTCATCCACACAAATCATTGAAATGTGAGTAATCTAAAATAAATGTCAAACATATTACTTTTAGTTTATCCTGATCTCCACTGACCTTTTTGAAGACTCAGTTGAAGACTGCTCTCTGGTTAAGTGATTTACTCAGAGTCACAGAAGTAGGCAGTGGAAGCTGGGGGAATCAAACCCTGAACAAATAGACAAAAACTCATTAACACCTCCTTAATCCTCTGCACCAATTTCCAGACTTGTCTTTCATTAACCTGCTATTTCCATGAGTAAGTATACCTATCAAAAAAGGAAAACAGTTTCCTTTTCACACTGGTTAAAAAATTAGACCAGTAACTTGTAATCATAATCTGTCTCCTTTGTGGTGCTGTAAGTGAAGGTGTGTTTAGCAGCTAAATGTGTAGGTTGCCCCCTGTACCTCCTTACTCATTTTTGCTAATCCTATCCCACATTCAACCCTAATGCTAGAACATTTGTCACAAACAAACATTTTGGAATCAATACCTGCTCCCAATTACCTTCCATGCTTTGACTATTGTTAAAGTTGACAATGCAAACATTTAAACAGTTCTCACACCAAAATATACATCAGCAGTCCATAAGCAAATGAATTTTACCCTTTTAGGAAGCAAGAGACTCTAACAGGAAAATAGATGGCGTAACACTAAAGCTGACCTTTTCAGCTAAGATATAAGTGATGCCTTCTGGATCTCAATAAGGTGTACCATCAGAGAGCAATTTAAAGCACTAGGTATTATTTTGCAATTTACTAATATAGTTTAAAAAGACCTTTTGTGTACCTTTAAATAAGCTGTCAACTATATGTTCACAAATAGACAGACTTACTTTCTCCAAAAGAGCACTTCAGATTCTCAATGTGGAAATTAAGTTTCATTTTGTGAAGGAGGAAGGAGACTTCAGATATAGCTAGCAGTCTTTTCCTGTTGTTATACAGTTTGCTTATGTGAGAATTCTACCACAGGAACTTGTTTCAGAATTTCACATTATAATTATTACAGAGAGAAATAGATGAACTTATACAACTGTTCAGATTAAAATAGAATGTGGACAAAAGTGTAGTAATGTTGGTAATGAGGTCATCAGGTGTGCAGACTTTTGGATCTCTTTAAGTCATCTATTACAACAAGAAGATGACCCTGCAATTATTCCTAAATATAATGGGATTCATAGGAGAAGGTACTGAGTTACTGAAGTCACTGGGAAAAAGGACAAACATTTACTTGAAATGATTATATGTCAAAGAGACAGTGATGAGGAGAGGAATTATGTCTGAGAAGCCTTAAGCCATGAGTTGTGTCAAGAAATGTCTAGTGATAGATGGGAAGGTATCCTGAGAGGCATTTTCACAAGCAGCAGTCAATGGCAGAAGAATTCTTATGAAGCCAGAACCTCTTGTTAGATCAATAGTTCCAAACTGGATGTGACAGCATCCTGGGGTGATGTAACACCATTCCTGGCATGCAACAATGAAGTATCTTCTGTATTTGTATTCTGCTGTGTAGATATGTGGAATGAGGTTGGCATAAGGGTGGGAGGTTGGCATAATGGTTAAGGTGTTTACCTTACAGACACAAGGTGCAGGGTTTGATTCTCACATGGAGCAATTGGCTAGGCTTAAAATGGCCCACAAGGGCACTTAGCCTAGTACTAATCTATGACCCTATGACTCTGTGACTGGAAGCACTTGACTGTGCTACGTAGCTGTGCAGAATAAGTCATCACTGGAAGCACTTGATTCTCTGACTGTAAAGTAACTTCATGTAAGTTTGACCTCTTGTGTACACTTGATATAGAATAAAGGTCAAACTCACGTGCATCATATCACTTTCAAAAAACAGTACTTCTAAAGGTAGTTAGCAGTAAAAACTACACTACTGGGAATGTTGCAAGGTTAACTGAAATGCTTGCCTTGTGCTGAGGAAGGTAACCATTATAGAACTGCTTCACTTGTTTAACTGCACTGCTAAGTTATACACTTTTGTAGGTTACCATCATGAAACAAGATATGCAGTCCTTAGTAACTGAGTGCAGTGTGACTGTACCAGGATTAGGGAGTTATGATAAAAAAAAACAGAAGTCTTAAAACTCTGTAATGAGTGCTGGATCCAGGTTTTGAGAATTTATGAGAAGGATCATTCACCTGTTAAGGGAAGCCTCAGAAGAACTCCCCTTCCTCATAGTTTGTACGTGGGCTGCAGAGTGATTCTGGTCTGAAGAAGTGGCATCCTTAATCCATCAGGATTGTTGCAGCACGACTCTATTTCTCCTATCCCTTCACCCAGCAGCCAGAGCTAATCACACACCTGAGCTTTCATCTCAATCTTTGGTTCTTTCTTAACCTCGACATTCCATTTTCTTAATTTTGTTAACTGAATTTACTAACGTACTTTCACAACTAGTATGTCAGGCACTGGCCCAAAATGCCCTTATAACCACATTAGATTACGATCTCCCCACTATTTCTATCCCTTTGGCATGCTGCTCACAGATTTTTGAAGCCACTGAAAACAAAATCTGTTTTTTTTTTTTTTTTTACTAAACCCATTAGCACCCCACAGTATACCATTAATCAAGTTCCACTCAATACCAGTAGGTGGGAAAGCCTCACTCATCCTTAACACCCTCTTTTACAAAATACTAGAAAATAATTTCTGCCCACCACTATGTGGTAAACCAGCCATTCAGGTCTCATCTTACTTGCTCTGTATTGGCACCATAAGGATATCTCAATAACTGGACTTCCTTTGGAATAGCAGTGAGTGAAAAGCATTTTCAAAATTTGCTCAAGCATCTTGGAATCAGCTTCCTGATATAACCTGTAATCTAAAAACACTGAAGGTTTTAAATCCGAGCTAAAACAGCATCTGTTAAAAGAAAACAAATGTATGTGTTTAAAGAGAGTGCTTAAAACATTCTAATGGTGACAGTACTCTGTTTCATACTAAAAGCAAATCAACAGATCGTAATGTACCTTTTGCACAGATAATGCCTTCATACTTTCACTGTGTGAATAGTGTAAATTGCAAAAGCATTGTGCCATGCATACTATATAAATATCAAACATTTGTAAAAATAGTTCTAATCCCAACCTCTGATGTTAAATGTATGCTCTTCGTACAATGCACATTTTTACTTAATTGATCTACTGTGCAGAACAATTACTACTGTTTGATGTAAATGCATTTTTTTTGTTCAAAATTGCAGTTGAAAAGGGCTAAACGATCAACCATCTCACCCAATTATCAAATAGAAAAGAAATAAAGTGTTTTCAGGAAACAGACAGGCAGAAACAGTACAGGCATTTATTGAGCAGTTTAGAGGCCAGGTAGATCCTTATAGACTTTTGCACTTCAGTCTGTATATGGTGTTCTGACATAGTAGCTATGCCTACCTGAGATGATAGTGTGCAGGTCTGTATGCAGTAGGTTGTCTGGATCTTTGAAACCTAAAAGCTGTTTAATGCATACCTGCTCACTTTTTAATTTTTACAGGAGCTACATATCTTTGCCAATGTTTACTACTGAGAGAGCAGAAAAAACTCTCACTATTTTTGTAAACTTGTCCTTGAAAGTTTTCTGGGATTAGTATAATGCTTACAAATACTAGAGCATAAATGCTCAAAGTATGATCTTAAAATTGCAAGAGTCGTCAGATGTCAAGTGATAAGGTATATATTATACAAACAGATCAATAAACACTGGAGCAAAAATGCTCCAAGTATGATCTTAAAATTGCAATCTTCATCAGATGTCAAGTGATAAGGTATATATTATACAAACAATCAAAGGGCTGGGAAAATAATCAACTGTCCTTTCCAGCCAATCTTGTAAGATGTCTTGGATGGTATAAGGGAGGGAAATATTTGGGGATATGTTGGTTTTATAACTAGAACTCAATCAGATCTAGTGCACATAAGTCCAAATTTGAACTGTTTCAAACTGTAAGAAAAAATTCAGCAGCGGTGTTGCATTTGCCAAAGGTACCAGCTCATAATGATACTGTTATATAAGCAGTTATTATTTTTCTGTTGTGCTTGTTATCTTCATCACAGTCCCTGTGATGTATCAGAGTGTGGGTGTGGTGACCAAACACTGATTTTATTGAGGTTGCTGTGATACAATAAATGGTCGGATCCCCTGTGGTAGACTGTCTGAAGGGAACGTTCTTACTTTTCCCAGTGCATTAGCAGTAGAAGCATAGACTCCAGCTGGCTGCAAGAATGCACAGGTATTTACCTGTGTTTTAATGTAAACACAGTATAAACAACTGTTTGCTCTCTACACTTTCTATATGTTCATCCAAATGACTGCACACAACCTCAGATAACTGGTACTTTTTATACCTGGACCTAATGAATCTGTTTTTTTATCACATTCCTTTCTTTCTGTCAAACTTTTGTGCCTATAGTATTTTTTATTCCTTCTAAAAATATCAGCTACGCACATGCAGAGATAGCAACTGCCATTTCTCAAGAGCTGGTTCACAGCTGCAGGGTTATGATACAGCCTAGAGAACAACCAGGCACGTCTTCATGCAAACAGAGATTCAAACAATCAGATGTCAACAAAGATATTGAGGATGGGTAATCATTTATTTCCATTTGCCTGTGTTCCTGCCATTGTCATCATTCCTTTTTGTCAATATAGATGGCAACCTCAAATTTATAGAAAAAAGGTGGGGATGTGGAAAAAGTTCCAAGGAGCTAACAGCAGCTTTCTCTCCTACTTAAAACTTTGTATATTACATGTGAATTGTGAGATATGAATGTATTGCATGTGTATAGATGTTCAGTTTTGAACTGTGGACACATCAAAGTAGATTATGATGAAGAAGTCTTAGATGAATGACAATATATCCACAAGAAAGTGTTTTGGGATGGCAGTATGACTTCCAGATGAGGAAGTAGGAAATGACCATACAGACTGTTTCAGCTACAGGACAATGTCACAGATATCTTTTAATTAGGACATGACACAGGCTCACTATGTGACCAGTGTCACTAGGGAATAAGACACCTACCTGAACGCCATTTTAAAGGGTATAAAAAGGATGAAAAATGCACACTGGAGTTAGTGGGCAGTCAGTGTATACTCTTATTAACAGGTTAAATTCTAGCTCCATATTTCTATGCCTGGGAGCGTTTGCAAAAGTACCTTCTTTCAGCTTTTCCCAGTTAGGGGTCGCCACAGCGGAACTCCGGTCTGCTAATGATTGGCAGTAGAGTTTTACGTGCTGGCTTGCCAGGCCTAATGCACAACCTTCAGTGAAGGAATGCCCATTCACGCATGTCGACACACAGAAGACGCTCTAACTGAGAATCGAACGTGCATCGTCTAACTAAAGGAATAGAAACATTAATCCAGCCACAATGTAATTTTAATGGGACATATATGTGACTGATAAAACTACACTGCAGAGACAAAGATTACTATTTACTACATTTAAAATGATATGGGCTCTTTAGTTCAAAGAGTTAAGAGATGCCAATTATGGGGGTGCTGGCACTTTACAATGGGCATCCTTACAGTGTCATGATAAAAATGCATCTCTAGGACAGGAGTAGTAAACTGCATTGGGTAGATCAGAATGTTTAAGCAATAAATTGAATGCCAAGAATCAATATTTCTCCAATGTAATGCTAATAAACACTCATACTTTTTTATTTTAGGATATGCATTAAGATTATTTGGCACAGTGTGTTTTAAAGAGGTCTGTGATGGGTAGTGGTGGAATGGTGCAGGAGACGTGAACTTTGTCACACACTAATCAAGTCATCAGGCAGAAGCACAAGAATGGTTGTGGATTCCAAAGAAAGAAGCCACATTGCATTTTGCAGCTACAGTCATGTACTTAGCACCGTTTCCTATGTGAATGCCAGCTGAGAGTTCTAACTCCCAGCGTTCATGTAATACAGCATCTGCATGACAAATTGCTGCCTGTCTTGTTCATGTTTGCTGCATTTCCAGCTGAATGTTATTTATTGTGCATGTATTTATTTAGTAATTTACATGTGCACTTGTTTTAATGTGCAGCCATTGCGCATTGTCTTTTTACTGAATAGTGTGTTTTTCTAAATGACTGTATGCAGCTTATGGGACCAACATCAAAGCACTTTCCCTATTATTTTTCACTAAAACGATTTGAAAATTTTGTCTGACTTTCCATTCAAATTTTTGGCATCAACTAATTAGTCACAGATTTGGACTAGAGCCAAAGTGTGTCATTTAACACAGCTGTGACTCAAACTGAAAATGCAACTGATCAAAATAAGGTTCATTGTAAATGCTAGGGTAACTTAATCAACATCTTCATCCCCATCGTGTTATTGCAAACTTTATAATCACATCTGGTACATCAGTGTGAGAAGTAAACATTTTGGAATGACTAAAGGATGTTATCATTTTAAACCCAAAAAAGCAGAAAGTCATAGCTATTTGCCTGTGGATAGTTAGTACCCTTTACCTCTACAAAGCTATCTTTCTCACTAATTAAAATAAATGTGCCACTAAAATTCCTCTCTACATTGAGCATGTGTGTCTCTTATAGGTTTTTACTAAGCTTAAAACCAAAGGAAACCATCAAGAAGCTGATCCACATCACCTAACACTGGTGGAATACTAAAACTGTCGCCTATTAAATAGACTTGTTTCCACATATCCCTGGTGAAAATTTATGATAACCCATCCAGTCATCCAGACTGGGTTTAAAGGTTGGTAAGGAAATCATGCAGCTGGAAAGATAAAGGCAGCCTATTCCAGAAATGGGGGATATATTGGGATGGGTATCTGTCATGCCAGCTGGTGTTGTTGATGTAATAATGTAAGTGCAGATCTCTAAAATGGGTGTTCTCTCTGCCACTGGTTTGATTTAGGACAATGAGCTCAAAATGTGCTGGGCTATTCGTACTACGGAAGACCAAGCAGAGATCGTTTCTCAGGAGGCTGTATGACATTAAGCAGATGGACAAAACTATTAGTTTATCAGACTAGCTAAGAGTTCTGAGGCTTGCAACTTTTTTAGTGAGGACATTTTCTGGTCTCTCAGACTGGTTTAGGTGCTTGGCAACGTACACGCCAAAGGGTGCATTATATTCAGTAATACGTGCATTATATTCAATAATGAGTGCATTATATTCAATAATGGGTGCATTATAGTCAATAATGGGCCTAATCAGAGATACATAAAGTGGGACTATAACTTATTTGGAGTTTGAGAACATACCATGAAGAATAACTTGTTCACAGTAGAAGGAATTTCTAACCACCACTGAGATATGACACTGACATCAAGATTTCATAATAAGGAAGGCCATGCCAGACAATTCTACACTGATACCTTTGATGGATTTAAAACATAATTGTCTAAGAAAAGGTGGGAGGTGTAGATCTGTTAGATTTTATAAAGGTATGGTGTGAAATAAATGGCTATATGAAAAGTTAATAGCAAGCAATTATCTTCCTTTTCATGGAGGAGATACCATGTTCTAATGATGTACTCTAAAATATGACTTTTTCCCTGCATGGAATACATAGTATTGCAGTCTAAATGCTTAAATTGTGAAGAATGTTATCAAAGAAGAAAGTAAAAAACATATTAGCTGTCTTTTGGAAGAATGCAGACCTGAATTTGGTAAGTTACTGTAAGAAGGAGGAGAAAGGATTCAGATAAAGTCCTATATATGAAGTTAATAGAGCTGCAAATTAGACAGAATGCTAATTACAGCTCCTTAATGAACTATGAGATACAAACAGAAAGATCACATTAAGGGTGGATTCACTCAGCCCTGCTTGCGAAGAAAGATCTTCTTGTGAATTCTTGCTATACAAGCAGTTTGGACTTGTAGTCCATGATGAAGTAGACAGCACTCCTTTACACTATGACAGAGGTCAACATCCTTTAGGGAAATAAGATTCAGTTAAGACTGACAAATGAATTTAATTGGCATGTAAATGACCAAACTGCTAATTCCTGAAAGAGGATGAAGGCATAAAATCTACTAGAATGTCAACATCATGAGAGATACTGAAATTACAGTAATTACACACTTTTTCAATGTTCACAATTTTGAGGTAACATTCAGCATATTAATTTTCCATTTCTTCTTTCCAGTAAAGGAAATTAATTTCAAATGCAAGTAAACGGAATGTTGCTTTTGTGGGGCACTAATAGAACTCAGGATAGTTTAGAAAGACAAATAAGGCCTTTATGAAAATATTAGCTGCATTAAACTGCTAAGAAACACAGAGCTACAGCTGCTGAGCGGGAGCATGTCTGTTATACCTTTGTTTAACTGGTTCAGGTTCAGGGAAGAGCTGGGGAAATCACTTAAAAGAAAGCCAGTACTGTCAGGCAAGACTGTACTGAGCCTGGGAATGATGCTGATGTTATGTTGTGCTTCAGTTACCTGTGAATTCTCCATTACAGATGTTGCCAGGCATGTCGTGGCAGACTTCTCACTTAATTTCATGCGCATTTCAAGGTGACTACTGTTCAGAATGTCTAACAGATCTTCTGTTCAGTAAATTTGCTCAATAAATGCAGCCAGGACATGTTAATACTGTGTAACAGTATGTTGTTGTTATGGGTCAGTATTTTAAGACACAACAATGCCTCTCTACTTTTATCTAAAAGAAACTAAAGGTGCAATTGCAGCATCAGCAGTTGCAGCTTGTAACCCTTTTGTGAATGTATTTTGAGACCACAGCCAATGACATGCATCAGAATATGCTTACTAACTTCACAGCTACTACTTTCACTTCTGGGTATTAAATTTGAAATGGATGTCATAGAAAATATTGAATATATAGCTTGTAGTATTTGTTTGTAAATACAGAAATCTGATGAACTGCCTGTGCTGTCTGCGGTTACTAGTGATTTAATATACCCTTTGAAAACTGCCCTTTATTCCACATTACCCAACTACTAAGAAGTTGGGATATCAAAGAGAATGCAACCAACAGGAGAGAAGAGACGGTTTGTCACTGACTGATTTATATTGCCGTTATGAAGTGGAATGCATAAACAGGAAATGTTCCTGCACCCAATGAGCAAATGAAACAAGCCTGTAACAGTGATCTGAGAAAGGTTGGGCTAGGCAAGGTTAAGAAGGAAGTGCGGTAACAGACATTGAAATGGCTGTTTTATAAGTTACTGCATGAAGCAAGAGAACATGACAATGCAATCAAATGAAGTGAAATGAACAAGAAATGCATCCCAGGAAAATAGTAAAACGCCAGCATATTATCTCAAATCGCATAACCAAGTCAAGCCACAAACTCCCACTTATTAACACCTTCCATACTCTCTCTGATCACTCCATGTTTAAAACTCTTGTCATACTAATGTACTGCTGCAGTAGTTCAGACTCTAGGTTTGCACTGTAAACAGTCTCAGACATCTATATAACCCTCTGTTAAAACATATATTAATCCATATAGATGTTTTAAAAATCTGCTTAACTGTCTCTATGACCCTACAGAAATTGAATATATATATATGTTTATCTATATTACTGTATATAATTCATGTGTATTATATAATAAACAGTCATTATCATTCAAAAACATGTACTCTGACTAAACAGTCCAATCAGCATGTTTTTTGTAAATCAAGCATATACCAATAGAAAGCAGTCTGGCCACTTACGTATTATTACGTGACTATTGGCATATGCAGGAAAATACCATCAGTAATCAATTTTGCAAGAGCAAAATATGAGAAAATTAGGGACATTCTGCAAAATCTGCACAGCTGAGAGGAATGATTATCAGAACTAACACTGGTCAGAATGCCGGCAGAAATATCTCTCATCTATGCAAAGTTTTGCAAAATGCCCCTGGTATTCCTATTATTTTTGCCCTGCCCCTCTTAAATTTTTTGATTTTCTGGTAAATCACTGAGAATTTCTGTCAGTCAATGATGCTAACATTAGAGTTTTATATTTCCATCCCCTTCCTCTTTTTTAAAGACACAGAGAGAGAAAGAGGGAGAGAGAACCCGCTGCAAGAGATGCTGTCTCCTCTGTCATTTCCCCTCCACTGCATGATCTACTGGGGATGTAAGTGCAGTACATATGCACATATATCTGAATGCAAGGAAGGAAGCAGAAGAGCATTAAATGCCATCTTGCAATGGCATTATTTAATAACATTCAGCAATTTCTGTCTTAAATAATGTTATTGTATAGTAGCAACTGACCACAAATGGGTGGAGGTATCACTGGATTTTCCCATGGTTGGCTTTGCTTGATCATTCAGATTTTGCTCATATTGATCAAACCATACAAACTATGGATCAATCCTGTGATACTCACACCTAGTCATAGGTAAATATTGCAATACTCATACCCAGTCAAGGGTAAATCCTGTGATACTCACACCCAGTCATGTGTAAATCCTGTGATACCTACACCCGATCATGGGCAAATCCTGTGATGCCCACATCTAGCCATGGGTAAATTCTGTGATTCATGGGTAAAGTCTGTGATACCCACACCCTGTCATGGGTAAATCCTGTTAGACACACCTCGTCATGGGTAAATCCTATGATACCCACACCCAATCATGGGTAAATCCTGTGATACCCACACTCAGTCATGGGTAAATCCTGTGATGCCCACATCCTGCCATGGGTATATCCTGTGATTCATGGGTAAAGCCTGTGATACCCACACCCTGTCATGGGTAAATCCTGTGAGACACACACCTTGTCATGGGTAAATCCTGTGATACCCACACCCAATCATGGGTAAATCCTGTGATACCCACATCTATCAGTGGGTAAATCTTGCGATTCAGGGATAAAGCCTGTGATACCCACACCCAGTCATGGGTATGTCCTATGATAGCCATGCCTAGTTGTGAGTAAATCCTGTGATACCCTCACCCAGTCACGACAAACTTTAATGCTTTCCCCGGCTGAAACTTAAAATGGTCATTTGTGATGAGTGCTTTACAATTGTTAACAAACAGAAATAAATAAATAAATAGGAAACATGGTTTGCTGACAAGAACAAGCTTAAGCTTGACATTTAAAGAAACAGTTGTTATTGATGTTTTTAACATTATCTGGCAAAAGTTGAGTTTCATATCAGGGCACAATTTTGACTGAGCATAAAAATAAGGAAGAACTCCCCTTTCTTCATTATCAAAAGTATTGTGAAGTTCTCTTTGTTGTATTGGAAAAGTTTGTCAAAGATATGATGTACTAGGTTGTAGTAATACAGGAAAAATAATTAGGTAGTTTGGCAACTGGAGACCTAACTTAGAAACTGCATATATATTTTGTTATGGATTAAAGTTAACCTTCCCATCTATTATTATGTGAGCAAAAAAGAACTTAGCCAAAGATAAAAAGCAAGAAAGTGGTTTTATGATAGTAGTAGATATTAGCAAGCATTTTTTTACATTTCTGTAAAGATTTGGCACAGAGAAGGGGTAATGATAGTTACATTTTTTAGAAGTCCATTCTCACAATCATTGGATACCCTGAGTAGAAAACACTGGCTCTCCAAGTATATATATTTTGAGAGGAAGAGGGGCTTTATATTAGAACTAACCTACCCAACCTGCAGTTTCAATATTTAAGGAGGAAGAAATCTTAGCTAAGATAGCATGTAGGCTTATTTGCCAAGTAAAAGTCATAGTTATATAAATCTGAATGCATAAGTCAGTTAATCAATTATATGATATATAACTGGAAATAGAGAAGGAAATGCATTTGTTTTTGTTTTGTTCAGTATGATTTTATTAAAGTTTAATGATAACACAAAGGGTAGGTCTTAGAAGAAAATCAGAGGAATAGAAGTAAACTAAGATGCAATCATTTAAACTGTAACAAGACTGCATTGTATTCCAGACAATATATGTTCATGGGTTCATAGGTTTATACTAGGCTAATGAACGCCAGGGTCTTTACCAGCATAGCCATGCATCCCAACCCAACACAATTCTGTCCCCAAGTTCCTTGGATGCCTACATGGTGGGGTATGTTAGTAAAGAGGTCACTAAGGATTATGCTAGGTAGGTGTGTTAGTTGAGGATTAATTGACTTACTGTTGATCTCTGTCCATCAGAGACATGGAAGACAGACCGGGGTGAATTTGCAATTTCCTATCCAATGATCATGTTTTCTTTTGAATAGATCAGGGATGAACTCTGCTTCATATAAATGGGGAATGTATTCCATAGTGCTGGGATCCTTTGAGACACATACTGGTCTCCTCAGCATGTTCAATTTATGTCACAGGCAAAGTTTAGGTCCTTGGATCTAGTGATTCTGGTGCTGTTTGTTTTATATTCAAATACCTTTTACTATACAAGTTAAATAAGGCAACAGCTACTTACAAATGCTAGCACTAAAGTGTGTATGAAATTACTAAGCTTTACATAATACTTTGAATTCTTACATCTTCAATCTTCATACTCTGATGGTCAAATTTTACTTTTAATGTATCCATATTTGATTCAGTATCAGATGCACACATGTGAGTTGAAATGTTGCCTAAGCTTAGGCCAAGATACACAGCGTCTTATTAGTAAGGTAGGAATCCCAGCATTATACATTTGATTGACTTTAGTAAGCCATTCCGCCATCAAAGAAAGATATGCATTTTCCCTGTACTGGTGATATATTTCCTAACATCGGCCATCAAGACCTAAGCTAAGGAATGCTGAGTATTATTTTCACATTCTGAGATCTGAAAATAATTTTTATTCTGTAGTTAGAAAATATTTTATCAGGAGCACCTAAAATATGGCTCCACTTAGTTCTAGTGTAAGAGAAAATGTATAGCAAGTAACTTAAACAGTATGAAAGATTTCAATAATCATTCTACATATACCGTGTCCTACATAAGAACTTTCATAAAAATGCTTCAGAAAGGAGAGGATGTCTGATAAGGTGAAAATAAAGGTTCATGAGGTAACCATTTGATATTCTGACAGTTGTTAATGTGAATCCCAGAACAGAAAGAATGAATGAGGAAAAATGTACCCCCTTTTCTCTGACTTATGGCAATCTCAGACTTGGTGTATATTAGTTTGGGTGGTGTGGGAGCTTTCCCATTCATCAAGGATGCATGGAATTTTGCCACTGACAAAAAAAAAATAAAGCATGTTTATGAGTCTCAGAATTACAGAGAGTCCTTAACATGATTGTCAGTAAAGAATTTTCAATATTTAGTAAGGATGTAATTTTAAAATATATTAAAGGAAAAGTTCACCTTAAATGGATAAATACATATACGTATATATATATATATATATATATATATATATATATATATATATATATATATATATATATTTATAAATACATATATATATATATATATATATATATATATATAAATACATATATATATATATATATATATATATATATATATATATCTATATATATATATGGGTCTACTTTGGATGACCAAACGCCAGTTCACGACACGCAAAACACCGAGACCAAACAACCGAAAACACACAATACCAACAACTCACAAAACCGAACACCATTACACCGACACACAAAACGTAAACTACACATTACACACAATTACATATCTACTAACCTTAACCCAAACCCTAACCCTAAGGTCCGACTCTACAGCACACTTACCCTACCCTCACCCTAACCCTAACTCACTTAACCCACCCCTAAACCTAAAGTCCATCACTATCGCACACTTATCCTACCTGCACCCTAACCCTAACTCACTTAACCCACCCTAAAACATAAAGCCCGTCACTATCGCACACTCACCCTACCCGCACCCTAACCCTAACTCACTTAACCCGCCCCTAAACTACAGTCCGTCACTATCACACACTTACCTTACCCGAACCCTAAGTCCGACACTACCGCACACTCACCTTTCCCACACCCTAACCCTAAATCCCTCACTATCGCACACTTACCTGTCCGCTTCCTAACCCTAAATCCCTCACTATTGCACACTTACCGAGTCGTGCTCACACGTTGCCCATGTCGGTCTTTTGGCTGTCAGGATTTCACCTTGTCGATCACCTTAGTTTTCGGTTGTTTGGTGTCGGTGTTTTGCGTGTCGGCGAACTGGCGTTTCAGTCATCCAAAGTAGACCCATATTTATATAAATATATATATATATATATATATATATATATATATATATATATATATGTGTATATACCGTATTTCCCCAAAAATAAGATTGCTGCCGAAATATGCATTAGGGCTTATTATCAGGGGATGCCTTATTTACCCCCCTCCCACACCAATCTACGTTTATTCATTTATTCATGTACAAAAATCGATATTTATTCATGTACACAAATTGACATTTATTTGGTACTTTTCTGTTATTGGTTAACAGTTCTAAGTAACGCGTTAACAGTTGTGTGAGAATTCTACATAAATAGTGCAACAAACATTTCAACTTCAGGATATCAACACCTTGGCTTTCACAGTGCAATATTTCATGCTTAACAGAAAGTGCAGAAAAATCTCAATACGTGTGTATTGGAGGAGGAAATAAAACTGAAAGGGGAAGCAATCCATTCTGTTGCCCCAATAATGGAAAAGTTATTCAAATACAGTCATGTCATCTTCTTCTGGAACATTGTCATAAGTCTCCAACCCCCCAATTTCGGCCTGAATTTCTTGCATCTCCATTTCCTGTAGAAATATTGGCCCCAATCTGTCATGCCTAGCAATAGAGCTCTCCTTAAATGAGCACTGCTTGTCTAAGTAGCCTGCTCGTAGTGCATTGGCAACACAGCTGTCAGTGATTTTATCCCATTAATTTTTCACCCAAGTCACGATCTCTTGTAGTCTAGGCTTCACAAAGTTCCCACGCTGATTTTCTCCATTCTATTTTCAATGTAGTCATTGAGTTCCTTGCGCAAATGGTCCTTGAATGGCTTGTTTATTGCAATATCAAGAGTCTGGAGATAGGCAGTCATTCCTGCGGGAATCATTATTTGATCTATTCTTCTCTGTGCAAGGAAGTTTTTCATGTCTTTAGCGCGATGAGTGCTGGGTGAACCCCAGACTAGCAGACCTCTTTCACCACCTCGCAAAACAAGTGGCAGCATTACATCAACCCACTTCCTTATAACTGTTTGTGTGCACCAGGCTTTTTCAGTTTCAAGAATGTAAATGCCTGAAACACATTCAATCTTATCTTTCTTGCCCTTACTAATGATTAGAGGTGGGGTTTTCTTTCCATCTAGACAAATTGCCAAAATGCAGGTAACACATGCACTCTCATAACCAGTGGGGGGAATGTAGATTGACATGGCACCTCTCTGATCAATTGTTGTTTGAGATCCTTGGCCCATTAACACTGCAATTTCATCCATAGCAATCATGCTGGAGAGTTGGTATTTAGAAAAGTTGATGCCATCAACAAAGGACTTGATTGCAAGTGCACGTTTAATAACTTCAGTATCTTCCAGCTTGAACAGTGTTGTTGATCTTAGAGACAGTTCATATCACTGAAGGAAGCCATTCAGCCAATGTTGTGATGCTTTGAATTCTTCTGGGGATATTTCTTTCTGTGGTAGCATTGCAAGGGCAAATGCTTGAATATCAGCCCTATGCACAACCAAAGTCTTTGCTCGCCTGTTAACAATCCATTCACAGATTATGTCTTCCAGCTCAAAAAATAATGGTTGCCAACCTGATCCACACTTGCACTTTTTAGCATTTCCCTTGTCGACCTGTTGACTGAGGTTATCATAAGCTGCACGCCATTTTCGGACCATTTGGAGATCTAACTTCTTGTCTTTGCAAAAAGCCGTCATATTCTTTCTCTGGGAGTCCTCCACGATTCCTTTCTTACACTCGAAGGAATAGCTCTTTCTTTTTGCACTCTTCTTGTCTAGGGAAGGATGATGGAAGACTTTGAGACTGGAGTGGCAACACAAAATGGCGATGGTTAAGAAGACACAACCATAGCCATTCGTATCAAGTGTGCTCGCTTTACGCGCATTGTCTGTACTTTGACCAATCAAAGTACACCTGCCAGTGTTTATGGGCCAAGGATCTCAACTGTCAAGTGTGAGTGATGATTAGGGTTATAGTAAGAATCATGAAGGACTCCCAGGGAAAGAATCTTACGACTTTCTGCAAAGAGAAGAAGTTGGGTGCCCAAATGGTCCAAAAATAGCAAGCAGAGTACGATAACCTCAGTCAACGGGTGTCAATAATATTATTTTATAATTCAACAAGTCCATTGTGTGTTGTTGATGATCTTAACTGGGGCTTATTTTTGGGGTCGGGCTTATATCATGACCACCCTGGAAAACCATGCTAAGCCTTATTCTCTGGTCAGGTCTTATTTATGAAGAAATATGATATATATGTATGTATGTATGTATGTACGTGTATTTATATATATATATATATATATATATATATATATATATATATATATGGATTCACTTCATAACATTGAAATATCAAAATACTGAAACTCAAAATACTGAAACCAAAATACTGAATGCTCAAAATACTGAATACTCAAAATACTGAAACTCAAAATACTGAAAACACATATTATGCGTAAACTCAGCTTAAACAACATAAATCATAACAATTTCTACCAAATATATGCAGGGCAGCCCCTGCACTTCATGGGAGGCTGCGCCACACCCCTGCTAATTAAATATATCAACTCCAAGATTGCACATAGTGTAGTTAAGTGCAATCTTGGAGTAGATATATATAATTAGCAGGGGGTGTGGGGGGGCGCAGCCCCCCACATGGGGGGTGCAGGGGGGCTTGCACCCCTGTATATATTTGGTAGAAATTGTTATGATTTATGTTGTTTAAGCTGAGTTTACGCATAATATGTGTTTACAGTATTTTGAGTTTCAGTATTTTGAGTATTCAGTATTTTGAGCTTTCAGTATTTTGGTCGTCAGTATTATGAAGTTTTGTCATTTTCAGTATTTTGAAGTTTCAGTGTTATGAAGTGAATCCATATATATATATATATATATATATATATATATGAGACTTCTTTCAGCTTTTTCCCAGTTAGGGGTCGCCACAGCGGAACTCCGGTCCACTAATGATTGGCAGTTGATTTTTACGTGGAGTTGCCAGCCCTAACGCACAACCTTCAACGAAGGTACGCCCATTCACGCATGTCTCCACGCAGAAGACGCTCTAGCTGAGAGTCGAACCGGTCAGCGTCTTATTGTGAGGCGACAACGCTACCGCAAATATATATATATATATATATATATATATATATATATATATGAGAAGCCTTTATTCTGTTAGGAATGCATCAAAAGTCACTGTGTTTCTTTCTATATTTTAATTTTTTATACCCCCCAAGTAGCCTGCTTGTTGTCTGCCATATTGATATTTTATTTTTTTGTCTCTTTATCCTCCTTCCAGAGATAAGTTCAAATCCCTACTGAATGAGACAGGTTTGACCTCATAACTGTGTTGAGTTTTGATCTCAGTTTTGTTACAGTGGCAATGTTGGGAGTCAATGACTTTTCAGATTGCTAGGGAAACAGTCAGTGCTGTTTTTTTTTTTAAATTGAATTACTTTGGTCTGTGTCACTTCGAACTGACAGAAGCCTTTTTTGGTTCATTTACGTTTTTCTTAATACAAAGCGGAGAAAATTTGGGATTTTGTTAAGTATCCGATATTACAGTCCTTAAAGCAATTCCAAACCTCCATCTTCATACTTTTGCAGGGTACAAAAGTCATCAGCTTTGCTCATCAATTGCTGACTAGAAACTGTCACTTCAAACAGTAAGTAATGCAAATGACAGCTGCATGTAGGCTTGATACTGTGTTTAATTTTGTAGATAAATCATAAAAGCAACATTTTGCTTTACCACAGTGAGACATTTTTGAGACATTTTACCAGTTTGTTTATGCAGGGTTGCAGCATAACTCATGATCCTTGACATAATGATTTCTTCAACAACTAATTCATTTGGAAATGATTTTTACTTTTGTGTTTATAACACTAGGAACAGACCCACAATGTTAAATTGTGCCCTACCATTTACAGTAAAAATTACAGAGTCTTTTGGGTTTCTTATAGGTTCATAGGTTCATAGGTTCATACTAGGCTATCTGCCCAAGGGCATTTATAAGCCTAGACCATAGTTATTTGGCTTTCGCCACCCCTTTAGTTTGAATAAAACTATGCCTATTATTTTGCTGTGCCTCTGTCAAGCAGTGACACTGAAGTAATCCCTGGGGTATATCTGCGATCCCCCATCCATTGGTCAAGATTCCTCTTGAACAAGGCCAGCGAGGTGCTCTGCCTCACATGTACTGGGATTTTGTTCCAGAGCATAGGGAGTCTCTGGGTGATGAATCTGTCCCTCCAGCACATTCCATTAATAACCGTGTCAAGGTTTAAGTCTCCCGCCCTTGTGGTTCTGAGGGATCTAGATTTTTTGAGGTGAAGCATATTCATCAAATCAGGGTTTGACATGGCCTTATATGTCAGGCACAGGTCACCTCTGAGCAAGCGGTATGAGACTGAATAGAGCTGGAGTTCTTTCAGTCGGGCAGCATAAGACATATTTTTGAGACCCTTTATCCTTTTGGTGAGGAACTTTCGGGGCCTTTCCAGTTGCTGCAGGTGTCGGGTCAGATACATTCCGAATGGGGCATTGTACTCAATCATAGGTCTAATGAGTGATGAGTACAAGGGGACGATGACCTCCCTTGATCTAGATGTGAATCCCTTCATGATCAGGTGGGCAATGTAGAAGGTTTTCCTAACCACTTTAGCAACATGAGTGTCAAACGAAAGGCTACTGTCAACCTGGGTCCCCAGATCCCTGATGACTTCTTCTGTGCTCAGTGGATTGCCACCTATATGGTAGCTAGGGGTAACCTTGTTTTTCCCGAAGGGTATGACTATGCATTTCTTGGCATTTAACTTTAGGCCATGGCTCTGGCACCAGTTATCCGTTTCTGTGAGGCCCTTCTGAAGGATATCTGTGTCAGATGTGTTTTCGACTATGGCCCAGTTTGCAGTCATCTGCAAACTTTGTCAGCCATAACCCTCCTGTGTTTGCTTGTACTTCAGAAAAGTAGATGCCGAACAAGAGTGGACCCAGGACTGAGCCCTGTGGGACAACACTTGTGACAGGCTTTGAGTCTGACATGGCTCCAGCAACTCTGACCCTGTGGGTTCTGTCACTTAGCCAGTTTGCAACCCATCTTGTGATGTATGGGTTTACATTCAAGCTGATGAGTTTTTCGATGATACCTGAGTGGGGTATTGTGTCGAAGGCCTTTGCCAGGTCAAGGTAGGCTGTATGGACTGCCTTTCCTCATCAATGGCCTTGGTGACTGTCTCGAAAAAGTCAACCAAGTTTAAAAGGCATGATCTGCCTTTGACAAAGCCAAACTGGGTTGGATCCAAAGTCTGCAAGTTCCCTATGTCTTTATTTATGAGTTCCATTATGATCCTCTCCATGGCTTTGCAGATAAGGCTTGTCAAGCTAATGGGACGGTAATTTCCAGGGTCGGTGGAGGCACCGCCCTTGTGAAGTGGGACCACAGTTGCCGTGCGCCACTCCTTGGGTACGTATCCTGAGGTGAGGCTAAGATTAAACAGCTGTCCTAACTGTGGGTTTAATTCCTCATTGAGTTCATGGAGCACACAGCCGGGGACACCATCCGGTCCAATGGATGCTGTGTTTTTTGCTTTGGAGAGAGCAGTTCTCACCTGGGCGTTGGAGATGTTTGGGGGGCTACAATCCTCTGGTATAGATATCTGTCCTTTTGGGGGGGGGAGAAGTTTGCACTGAACCTGTCAGCCAGTATGTTGGCAATGTGTGTAGGTTCAGTAATCTTCACATCATTTTGAACTAATTCTGAGCATATCTGGGAGTTTCCTCCTAGGTTTCTAACATAGCTAAAGAAGGCCTTATGATTGTCTTTTGAGTCCTTGGCGATTTTTCTCTCAAAATTTGCCTTGGATGATTTTATGAGAGCTCTTAGTTTTTTACTTATAATGATCAAAGGTGTCTTACCTTTCAAGGATTTTGCTCCATCTTGTAGTAGCTTCCTCCTTTTGTTGTAGAGCTTGTTTATGGCTGGGGTCCTCCAGACTGGACGCTTGCCTTTGGTACAAAGAGTCTTAGTTTTGTTTGGGATTGCCTGATCCATGCAGTCCTGTAGGTGCTGGTAGAAGGCATTTGTAAGTGATTCAGCGGTTTGAGTAATGTTTACCACTGGCTCAGGGGCCTTAAAGGAGACCACACTAGTTTTTAGAAGTGTGAAGTCGGCTTTTGAGAAGTTTTTCACTGTGTTCTTTTTTATTTCAGGTGGGGGCGTGATGAGGACCTCCAGCGAGATTAGTTTATGATCTGATCTCACCAGTGAGGGGTATACTTCCAGTGTTGAACATTGTGATCCCATGTTCGTGATGATGAGATCAAGTATGTTTTCTCCTCTTGTGGGATGGTGACTAGTTGTTCCATGGCATTTGAGTTTATGAACTCCAGGAACCTTTGGGCTAGAGTGTTTGGGCTTGAGTAGTGTTCCCAGTCTATATTAGGGTAGTTGAAGTCACCTAGTATGATGGTGTTTGGAGATACATTTATCCCCTCCATTGTTTTCAGGAAGGCCATGTGAGGTTCCTGAGTTTGAGAGGGTGGCCTGTAACATGCTACAAATTGCAGAGCAGTCTTGCCTATGGTTAATTGCACCTGGATGGTCTCCGATGCATTGTGCGTTGCCACCAACCTTGAGGTGTGGGTGTCCTTTATGAATATGGACACCCCCCCTCCTTTCTTGGTGTTGTCCGGATTTTGGGGCCAGAACGCATGATATGAGGTGAAATCTGCTAGTGCTGGGGTGCTCTCAGGAGCCTTGAACCAGGTTTCTGTCACAGCACAGACATCGATGTTCTCCATACTGAGAAGGGCCTCGAGTGTGTGCATCTTGAGATTGAGACTTCTGGCATTCTAATACCATAATTGGAATACCCCACTTCTAAGTCAAAGTATGATTAAAGGTCATAGGTTCATAGGTGTGTACTAGGCTAATGGCCTTGGAGCCCTTACAAGCCTAGCCCATAGGATTACTCTGGCATAGTGCCACCCGACCTTAGTTCCCAGTGCCTCTGTCGAGTAGAGCCACTGGAGTGATCCCTGGGGTGAGTTTCCTATTTCCCATCCACTCATCAAGATTTCTCTTGAAGAGCGCCAGTATGGTGCACTGTTTGACATGGGAAGTCTATTCCATAGCATGGGCAGTCTCTGGGTTATGAACCTACCCCTCCAGCACGTTCTGTTGATTGTGGTAATGAGGTTGAGGTCTCTGGACCGTGTGGTGCAGAGGGATTGGGATTTCTTTAGATGTAGCATTTCTAACAGAGCTGGGTCATACATGGCTTTGTAAGTCAAGCAGGCGATATGAGGCAGAGAATAGTTGGAGTTTTCTGAGTATGTCCATATAGGACAAGTGTTTAAGGCCTAGGATCCTCTTTGTGAGGTACTTTTGTGACCTCTCCAGTTGTTGCAGGTGTCTAGTGAAGTACATGCCAAATTAGGCATTGTACTCGATGACTGACCTAATAAGTGGAGTAGAGGGAGACAATGACCTCTTTCTTCCTGGATGCAAAACTCTTAGTAATGAGATGTTCCACATAGAAGGACTTTCTGACCACAGTGGCAATGTGGTGGTCAAAAGAGAGGTTGCTGTCAACCTGTGTTCCCAGATCTCTTATAACGCCTTCTGTGTTCAGTGGACTACCATCAATGTGATAATTCATAGGAACTGGGTTTTTCCCAAAGGGGATGATGACACATTTTTTGGCATTGAGCTTAAGGCCATGGTTCTGACACCAGTCATTGGCCTCAGTGAGGCCTTTCTGTAGGATGTCAACATCACTTGGGGAGTTAATAATGGCTCCCAACTTGCAATCGTCTGCGAACTTTGTCAGCCAGAGTCCCTTCATGTTGGCCTGGACTTCTGAGAAGTAGATACCAAACAGGAGAGGACCCAGGACCAATCCCTGTGGGACTCCACTTGTGACTGGTTTTGAAGTCTGACTTGAGTCAGCTACTTTCACACTATGGGTTCTATCTGTGAGCCAGTTTGCAACCCACCAAGTGATATAGGGGTTGATGCCAAGCTTAGTGAGTTTTTCTATGATTCCTGAGTGGGGAATGGTATCAAAGGCCTTGGTCAGATCAAGGTAGGCTGTATGAACCACCTTGCCTTCATCCACAGCTCTGGTGACTGACTCAAAGAAGTCGGCCAAGTTGAACAGGTATGTTCCACCCTTCACAAAACCAAACTGTGTGGGATCCAGAGTTTGGAGATTCCCTATATCCTTGTTTATTAGGTCCATGATGATGTGTTCCATAGCTTTGCAGATCAGACTTGTCAGGCTAATGGGGCGATAATTCCCAGGGTCTGTAGTCGCTCCTCCTTTGTGGAGAGGGATGACTATAGCAGTGCGCCATTCGGTAGGGACAAAACCTTAGGTGAGGTCATGACTGAATAGGGCACAAAGGTGAGGTGCCAGTTCTCTCTGTAGTTCATATAGAACACAGCCAGAGATATTGTTAGGTCCCATAGAAGTTGTATTCTTGGCCCTGGACAGTGCTGTTTTAACCTCTGCAGCAGTAATGCTGGGTGCCTGGCAATCTACTGGTATTGTGATTGGACCTTCGAGGAGGGAAAGGGGTAAAGTTGGCATTGAATCTGTCAGCCAGTATATTGGCAATATCTGTTGACTCATGAAATTAGTATTGTTTCAGTCTTGATGCTAGCCAAAAGTGGTCTTCACAGTAGCAGCGATGTGCACAGAATTGACTCCTTAGGCAATTCATATGGAGTTACAGTATGTATATTCGTGACATCTGAATATGACTGCAAATTCTTTTTTATGAGACTGATTGCTCCTACTACTATTGCAAGTGACGGAGTATCCTTCTTCCACATTGCTCTAGTTTCTCCCTGCAAATCCTGGTATTTTATGACTTTGTGTCTCTGTACATAAGACACTGTAATCTCTGGATGTAGCAGTTTCAATGATCAATGCTGCTTTTCTTTTCATGGACTACTATATCTAGTTTTCTCCCATCTATATTTTGAACTGTTGGTAATGGATGATCCCATGTGATATAAACTTCATCATTTTCTATAATACTTTGTGGCTGATGTTGCCAACGCTTCTCAGCTACTTCAGTGTTGTAATGTTTGCACAATCCCCAATACAGCAGTCTTGCTACGTTATTATGCCTTTCATTATACATGTCCTCTACCATTAGTGTATCACACCTAGCCACCAGACATGTGACTGTTTCCAGTTCTGTTTTACAAAACCTACATTTGTCTGTTTCTCCTACATATTCAATGGACTCTGTAAACTAACATTTATGCGGTCCACAATCCTGGGTCAGTAATATTAACCTTTCACCTTTTGGTTTAAATTCACCAGTCCTTATCATTCCTGCATCGGATCTTGATAGACATGGGTTTTTTTCAGGAGTTGTATGTATTTACAAATATTTTTATGCCTTTTTCACATTTCTTGCCTTCTTATCTGATTCTTATCCTTATAATCTTTTGTTTTTGGCACATTCAGTTGCTGTCTGATTTTTTTCTACTTCTGGTTAAGTTTCTGTTCCCACTTGACACCAATATTCTTCTGCTAAACTAAACATAGAAGTCATATTAGAGTTGTACCCTTCATGTATCAAACTTTCCACTATGTTTGGATCTGGTGAGGATAGTAGATATGTATGCAGTCCTACAACTGTGGACCTATACATGGAATCAGTTTCTAGGAGGCCCATATCTCCTTTAGAATGAGAAATACATAATCTTTGTATAGATTGATTTTTATACATCATTTGACTAGATTAAAGCATTTTCTTGTTATCCTGTCCAATTCATCCAAATACTTTTTGGGGCAGTCAAGCACACCAAAACTGTAAGTTGAAATAGGAAAAGTCAATTGGTTTATAGCTTGGACTTTGTTCCTAGATGTCAGAGCTGTATTCAGCACTAATTTTAGTCTTCTAAAATATTCCTTACTAAGTTTTGTTTGCATTTGTTAACGTTTTATTATTGATTCATCAATATCCAAATATTTATACACTCCCTCCTACTCAAGTGCCTTTATATCACACTCCTGTCCCAGACTGTTATTTTATTGGTGATGTAGGTTTTTTTGCTTTAAATGTTGCTTTTGCACATTTACCAGGACCAAATTGCATCCTTATATCATCTGTGAAAGTTTGAACCACTTTCAGTTGTGCTTTTAGCTCCTCATCTGATGAGCTATACAGGTTTAAATCATCCATAAAAAGAAGATGAAAAGTCTTTATACTTTATTGTTGTCTGGAAGCCAAACTGTAACCATGACCTAATCTGTTAAGTAGACCGCTTAATGGGTTAAGGGAAAGCCAAGAGAGCATAAGTGACAAATAGTCATACTGGAATACCTCCCTTTGAATTTTTTATCCCTGGGATAATAATTTATTCTTTATCATGGATTAGCTGTAAAGTGGTTTGCCACTGTTTCATGGTCACTGCAATGTAACTGATCAATACAGAGTGCATCTTATACATCTGTAAGCACTCATTTATCCATAAGTGTGGGATGCTGTCAAATGTTTTTTTTTTTTTTTTGTAATCTACCCATACCATACTTAGATTATTCCCAGTTTTACAATTCTCCATTATGACTTTATTTAACAACAAATGATCCTTTATTCTAAATGACATTTTTATTACCCTTTTGTTCTATTGGCATGATTGAGTTTTCTTCTAAATGAATGTAAATTCTGCCATCATCTATTTTGGTATATAGTTTATACATTGTCAGAAGGCAAGTTATTGGTCTATGGATTTTAGGATAGCTTTCATCTTCACTCTTAAGGAGGAATATCATTTTTTCCTGTTGTTAACCAGGTTGGTGTCTGTTTGGGGTATGCATATAAGTAGTTCCTACTCAAGGCTAAATCTTTATGTATAGATGTTAATAGTTTTAGCTACAGATTAGGTACTGCACCTATGGGTTTTCCAGTTAGGAGCTTTTTTAATTTTGTTTCAGTTTCTTTGGCCGTTAGCTCATCCTGTTTCATATCCTGTACATTTGAACTTCTTACTGTTTCTTTTATGTCTTCTATCCTCATCTTTCCACTGTATGGGTGTGATTCTGAAATGCAAGACTAGGGCTGTCAAGGTACCAATAAAGTAAGCAGTTAAGTAGTTTGTTTCATTTTATACCAAAGTGGAAGTTGTATGGAGTGCCTATATCCCAAGCTACTGTTCACTGAATATAAGTCACTGAATAAAGCAATGACCAAGTCTGTAAGACATTGACAAATGGTACATCACAATATCAGTAGGGCAGGGTAAGGACAAAGAAAAGAAATTCAATGTTTAAGTGTGCTATGCACACTTACTGGATCTCTATGAATTTATTCATCATTTAAATGTATGCTCTGGCGTGGTTCACTTAAATCATACCAAAGCATACACTTGAATACATATGTATTGCATTGAATCACAAATGTGTCAAAGGATGAATTAATAAATATTTGTGATCAGGTTATCAAATAGGTCTGTACATTGCATATTTATAAAAATTAATCTGCAAGGAAAGTCATGTGCAGACCTGAACATTTGACCTTTAGGTACTAAGTCTACTGTCTTACCTGCTGTACCAGAAAGCTACCAGCAGGAGGCTTCATCTCACAGATACTTCTGAAAACTCCTAGTGCAGCAGTATGGCCCAGGTATGCCTATCGAACCTGTGTTCATTTGGATAACTCATTTGTGAATGTCTTACAGATTTGGTCAGTGTTTTATTTAGTCGCTTATGTTTACCAATTAGGATCTAAGGGTATTCTTCCTTTGATAGGTAGCCAGTTGTAGGATTGTATCACTTCAGTGAACTGGACTACATTATAGAAATGATATCAACCAAAGTTGGGTGTTTTGGTGAAATTTATTCCAGAATGGGCAGGTATCAACAAATGCTCAGGCCAGAAAAGAATAAATATGAATCATACGTCCCACCCCAACATGGTGTTATTCTACTATACAAATAAAACTAGCTTTTATTTCTGTCACTCCCCCAAAGTCATGCAGTCACTGAGTATGTGTAACTGCATGCTGGCTAGAAATGGCTCAGATTGTAAGTTATGTTATTCAGGGTTTCATACAGAGAGTTTTATAAGATTTTAGTTATTTTTGAATGCCTAGTCTCATTCCTTTTAAAAACAGAATTAGTGGTAGGTAACGAATGTATGTGGTTCAGTAACAAAAAACAGAGGTGGAGAAGATATTTCAGTATTACACTTGCTACTTTATCTTTTGTATAATGATGTCAGACTGGTAATAGTGAAAGCAGGTCATTATGTTCTCTAGAATCAAAATAAACAGTCTGCAGACTGAATGCCCATTTCAGGAATCCATGTGTTTGTGTGTGTGTGTGTGGGGGGGGGGGGGGCTGTGTATGTATGTGTGTTCATGTGTGTCTGTGTGTGCTGAGGCATCCCCTGGGATTCACTAATCTTCCATGCAGGAATAACTTATTCCTGCATGGAAATTACCGTTTAAGGGCAGCACGGTAGCATGCCATGCATAGTAATGAAGACGTACTGCCTCTGCTCGTAAATGGACACAGAGACTGGACGAGTGCAAGGGGTGTGTCTGAGAGTGGAGCTCTCACAATACACACGCCCCTGCACTCAGGAAGTGCTGTTCGGCAATTACAATGAAAGAGAACGCTCATAGGATGCTGCATACCTCCCAGTTGTACATATCATCGCAGAATGTCCAGATTTGTCTCCCATACAGTACCCCATTTGTCCTGGCAAATAACTGAGATGATCTCAGGATTGAAGTTGGTACATAATGGCATACATTTCAGTTTCAGACTTCAAATCCATCAGACAACATATATTAAAACAAACCTGTTACACTAGCAACTTTCCCAAGTTTATAAAAGCAATAATTAAAATATGTCCATAGTTGGACCTCATGTTGCCAAGCTTTGTCCAGATAATTTGCATGAAGAGGTTGAGAGGTATGGGTGGGTTACTAAATAACGTGTCATTGTAATAATGTGGTTAAATCTACAGATAAACACAAGTGCCCCATACAATATATGTACACATGAATCAAGGATACTAAATGAAGGTATAATGTGTAATGAATGATAGCTAAATCCATAGAGTGTTCAAATCTACCACTTTCCCAAGACCCATGTTTCATTTCTTTCTAAATTAGTGCTGGAGTAAGCAGGAGTAAGCACTATTAAGCAGAAGTAAGCGGGTTTAAGCCTGTTTGCATGGGGGTAAGTATTGCACACACAGGTTAAGCAATTTTGAAGCTAATAGGTGTACATAAAATGGCAGTATACCCAAACAGATCCTCACTATAGCAAAATCACAATTTACATGTGTCACAATTTACATGTGAAAAGAATCTATAAACAGTTTTATGTTGTATAACCTACTACATAACATATATATGTGAACTGGAGTACTGCGTTAAGTCCAGATGTGAGGTGTCATTGTAATAACGTGGTGAAATCCCCCAATAAACACAAGGACCCCATACAGTGTACGCACACATGAATCACGAATACTAAACAAATATATAATGTGTAATGAATGAAAAAATCATAGCCAAACAGCAAATAGTGTGCATATTTAAAAATAAGCAACACTAAACATTGCAGACCCCTGCTTACTAGGTGTAAACAATGTGTAGCCCAGCTAAATCAATTTGCCCATTGGTATACCCCTTTAAGCAATGCCAACCTTAGGTAAGCAGGTATGCCCATAGCTTAGCATTTTCAAAACCATTCAATCATGGCAAAGTGTGACAAATCATCCCTATTTAAACCCCACAGGTGGGAATAAATCTCATAACTGGTTGGAACTTCCTACTGTAGGCACTATGGCCGGTGTCGGAGAAAGATCGCACTTCCGAGCACAGCGCTGGGGCATCCAGGAGTCCAAATTCATGGCAGGACTCCTTGTAAAAAACGATGGCCAGAGACTGCTGCAGGGCCAGTACTAGGGTTCCCAATATAAAGTGGAAGCCTGGGACCGTCTCGCGCATGACCTCACCAGTACTACTGGCATCCCTCGAACTGGTGAGCAGGTCAGACATCACTATGCCAACCTGAAACAGAGGAAGAGGGAGCTCTTGGATCAGTGGATCCAAGAAGCTAGGCAGTTGGGTGATGTCCCAGCCGTGTGTAAGTACTCATCCTACTACATGTTTAATAATAGGGTCATAGATTAGTACAAGGCTAACTGCTGTTATGGGCCATTTTAAGCCTAGCCAATTACCCCATGTGAGAATCAAACTCTGCACCTTGTGTCTGCACAGTAAACACCTT
Organism: Protopterus annectens; assembly: GCF_019279795.1. NCBI lineage: Eukaryota > Metazoa > Chordata > Ceratodontiformes > Protopteridae > Protopterus > Protopterus annectens. Next base: position 508,713,808 of record NC_056729.1, read on the forward strand.
AACCATTATGCCATCCTCCCACCATTGCCAGCTCATGTATATTATGGATAGGTATGGCTAAATATTTCTCATGTCTTTGACAGCGGAAGCAGAGAGGGCTGTGAATCAGGAAGCCCATGCCTGTAGGCTGCAGAGGCTATGTTGTGAGGCAGGTTAGTAATAATCTTGCATGTACTGTCATAAGAAATAAATCTAAAAGTAGTAGAAAGTTAATTGCCAGTATAAAACCTGTATTGTGTATGGCATGTACTGAATAAACCAGACAATATGTCAGGAAGAGTCTCATATAGGTTGTATGTAAATAAAAGGGTAACAGCCTGGCAATAAAGGTCTAACTCCTGGACTGCTTGTGTTTACTCTGGTATCATATGGTAATGCAGTGTTGCATTGTCTTAGTAGTACTGTTGTATTAAGCACTGTTACCCACATTGTGCTACATAAATAAAACATGTAGGAATGTCTATATATGACCGTTGTAATCACAGGGTATATTGTACAACTGAGAGAGACTTCGACAAAAAACAGTGAAAAGCTAGACAACATAATCCAAATAGCCCACTCAACTGAGATGTGAAGTGTTGTATTTTTAGCATACACAGCCATGCTTCAAATCCTGGGAGTGGTAGTAAGCTGTATGCAGAATCATACCCCACAAGTGTACAGATATTGTCAGAAAGTCCAGATAATTGGTGTAATTCTCCTGCCTGTTACCCTGTTCCACTGGCAAATCAGTGGGATGATCTCAAAAGTTTAGGCAGCAAATAATGACATACAACTGATTGTCAGACATCATAACCGTCAGAAATATATCTATAAGAACAAACCTGTCACTCTAGCAACTCAACAAATTGTTATGAAAGTAATAAGCAAAGTATGTCCCATCTCTACCCCCATGTTGTGAAGCTATGAGCAGAGTGTGTGCAGTAACAGAGTGAGACGTATGTGCATAAAAATAATGTGGAATCTGGAAATATGTGTGGCAACATTCAGGTAGTGTTAACAAACATTCCCTCCACAGATCTGTCAGATATGAAAACTGTGCCTAGAAATAAAAGATTGAAATCCTGGACTGGTACTGTTTAGTCTGGTATTGTATGGCATCGTTAGTGTTGCAGTTTCTCTGAATAATAAGGTATTACTCAGCACTGTCATCCGCACAGTGCTACATTATAAAACTGTCTAGGAAACCCTGTATAAGAGTGTTGTAATGACAAGGTCAGATTATAAAACCACGGGAGACTTATATATAGAAATCAAATAAGAGATACACAGCAATATCTATATAGCACACTCAGCTGTGATGTACACAATTTTATTTTTAGCAGACACAACCATGGTTCGAATCCTGGGAGTGGTAGTAAGCTGAATGCAAAATCATACCCCTCAACTGTATAGATTTGTCCAGAATGTCCAGATAATTGTCCCATATTTGCCGCCTGTTACCCTGTCCTCCTGTCCCCCTGGCATATCAGTGTGATGATCTCTGACATGTAGGCAACATTTAATGACATATAACTGACTGTCCGACCTGTAAATATTCAGAAAATGTATATGAAAACAAACCTGTCATTGTAGCAACTCACCAAAGATTTTTGAGGGCAATAGTCAAAATATGTCCCCAGTTTCATCTGCATGTTGTCAAGACTTGCCCAGAGTGTGTGCAATAAGAGTTGGAGAGGTATGTGCATAAAATCAACCTGGAATCTGGGACTATGAGTTAAAACAGTCAGGTAGTGTTAACAAACAACACCTCCACAGGTATACCAGGTAAGAAGTATATACTGCAGGTAAAACACAGTTCACGTATATAGTTGTCTAAAAACATACCACTGTCCAAACTAAGGCCATATGGTAGTGTAATAATACCTGTAAGGTACAGATCACAGCACTGACTAAGAAAGTAATGAGAACTACAGGAATATACAAGTTGTTAATTGACACCCCCCCCCCCACCATGTCTGCAACAATAATCTAAATACACAACTTAATGGGTATGTGTACAATTAAATCTACTGTTGGGACATGTATCCTATTGTTTGATAAATATTGAAATTTTCTTTCTATGCATGTGTCATGTTGAAATACTCCCACATTGGTGGCATGCTGCCATCAATGTACCTGCATGCTGTTGTAATGGCCACTATGGTTCCATATATCCATGCGTTCTGTTTGCTATGCAACTGTTCCATATCTGGTGTTTTGGGTTAATGGGAATATTTATGCATGCTGTTATACCTAATCCTGGAATGTGTTAACTATTAATAACCCACATATGTTTTAAAATTGAAACACCATAGCACATTTGGGAAGGCTGGTCCCAGCGGACCCATCTCGCCTCACCTTATCTGGCTATGGCACCGGGCTCCAGCGTGTCTGGGGCCTACCCCGGGACCACCTCAACCACTGGTCCTGCATCACCTTTGGGTGGAACCACCTCAGGGGGATGGGGCGTACCCCCCCGGGAGCGGGCGTGGACAGGATACTGTCACCCGTCATCAGGTCCAGGGCACTGGTGCATAGCGAGCTCCACAGGGAGTTCAGTGATCTGCTATGCCAGCTTGAGGGCCACGTGGCACATCTAGAGGGTCAGCCTGTGCCTCCTACCCAGCCCCCAGCACAGCCACCTTTGGGGCAGTGAAGGTGCAGTGGTGACTGCCCATGGGTGGGGACCTCAGTCCCACTGTTTCCATTTGGGGGCTCATGGGCTTCTGACTTCAAAATGCCCCTCCCCATCCAAGGTGTTTACCCCCCACATGTGTCATATACTGCCCCTATATGCTGTCTTGCCTGTCTTGTCTGTCATCCTACCCAACCTACTTCCTCAAATATACCTACTATCCCTCCACAACATCCTACTCTCACTTTAAAAAAAGGGTAATCTGTTCCAATCCCAAAAAATCTCGTCCCATACATAGCTGTCCATTTCGCACGTGTCCACTGGACACATGTAATCTGGTCTAACTGGCTTCACAACATATTATTGTTGTCCTCACCCCTCTCTCAGGGGTATGAGTGCCCAAATCTGCCTCCAAATCAATGTATATGCACAGCTGTTGCTGTAGAAGAAATGGGCAGCTGTGGACATTCCCTACACCTGTCCTGCACATCCCTAGCTATTTTCCATACTGTCTTTCCCTCTTTGTGCCCCTTTTTCACCCCTTACCTATCAACCCTTTTTCTTTTCTTTTAAAGAAATTAGCACGGGGTAAGCAGGAGTAAGCACTTTTAAGCAGCAGTAAGTGGGTTTAAGTCTGTTTGCATGCAGGTAAGACATGCCTAAACAGGTTAAGTGATTTAGAAACTAACTGAGTATAAGAAACTATAATGGGAAGTTAGCATTGCTTACTGTCACGCAAACCCATGCAAACCCGCTTAAAGCTGCTCAAAACTGCCTTAACCACTCTGTATCCAACAGCCCTTGTTCTGCCCAGCAACAAAATAATCAGCCCTTGCAGGTCATGAACCCAGGACCCTGTATATAATACTCACAGCACTTAACCACTAAACCATCACAGCTGTGAAGACAGTTCTTGTTTTTCTAATATATCTGTCAGTACACATACTGTATAGTATTAAACAACCACTATGACTTTTACAATGGTGTAGTACTTGTTAGTGATAATACTGTTGAATCACGTATGTTGTTATATCTAAATATACACATATCAGATAAATACGGTATGATACATCTGGGAAGGTATACACAATAGTAATGTTTACACATAAGGATATATATATATAAATATATATATATATATATATATATATATATATATATATATATATATATATAGATACTCAATTGCACTTTATAAGCACTTACACGAGTGCATGAATCATGCTATCCCTAAGAGAACTAAGATACTATCCTCCAAAAAACAAAAATTAAGCCAATCTGGTGGTCCTCTGCCATAAACAAACTCTACAACAGAAGGATGAAATTGCTGCAAAAAAGAGTAAAATCCAGTGATTGGAGGAATTCCCTGGTTAGCCTCAGTAAGAAGTTGAGATCCATCATAAAATCCTCCAAAGCTTATTACGAAAACAAAATTGCCACTGATTCTAAAGACAACCACAAAGCATTCTATAGCTATGTCAAGAATCTCAATGGCAAAATTCAGATCTGCTCTGAGTTATGGCACAATGACACTAAATATACAGAACCAACTGATATTGCCAACATCCTGGCAGATAGGTTCAGTGCTAACTTTACCCCACTCTCACCCCCTAAAGGGCCCATCTCTATACCAGAAGAATGCAAAGTTCCTGTAATCATGGCTGCACAGGTAAAAAGCACACTCTCCAAAGCCTAGAACACAGCATCCATGGGACCTGACAACATCCCAGGCTGCATTCTACATGAACTATAGAGTGAACTGGCACCCCACCAAAGTACCATGTTCAATCATAGCTTCACCTCAGGCTTTGTGCCCACTGAATGGTGCACAGCGACGGTTATCCCACTCCACAAAGGGGAGACACCACGGACCCCTGGAACTGTGCCCCATTAGCCTGACGAGCCTGGTCTGCAAGGCCATGGAATGAATCATCATGGAACTTATAAAAAAAGACATTGGTAATCTCCAAACTCTGGACCTCACACAGTTCGAGTTTGTAAAAGGCAGAACATGTCTCTTAAACCTGATAGACTTCCTTGAAGCAGTCACCAAAGCCGTAGACAAGGTAAGGTGGTTCACACAGCCTATATAGATCTTGCCAAGGCTTTTGACACCATCCCCCACTCTGGAATTATAGATAAACTCACTAAACTCACTAAACTAGGTATAAATCCCTATGTCACAAGATGGGTTGCCAACTGGCTCACTGACAGAATCCACACTGTGAAAGTAGCAGACTCCAAATCCAACTTCAGACCAGTGAGAAGTGGAGTACCACAGGGTTCAGTCCTGGGTCCTCTCCTGTTTGGTATCTACTTCTCTGAAGTACAGGCTAACACAGAAGGACTTTGGCTAACAAAGTTTTCAGATGACTGCAAACTAGGAGCAATAATTGAAACTCCTAATGATGTGGACATCCTACAAAAGGGCCTCACTGAGACAGATGCCTGGTGTCAAAGCCATGGCCTCAAGCTCAGTGCCAAAAAATGCAGTGTCAACCCCTTTGGTAAAAACTCTGTACCCATGAACTACCACATAGGTAGTAGTAAACTTAACACTGAAAGTGTGACAAGAGACCTTGGGACACAGGTGGACAGTAGTCTGTCCTTTGATAATCACATTGCCACAGTAGTCAGGAAATCCTTCTATGTGGCACACCTCATCACAAAAGGTTTCTCATCCAGGAAAAAAGAGGTCATTGTTCCCCTCTACTTGTCACTCATTAGACCCATTATAGAGTACAGTGCCCCTTTTGGTATGTACCTAACAAGACATCTACAACTGGAAAGACCGCAGAAATACCTCACAAAGAGGATTACCAGCCTCAAACAGATGCCCTATGCAGACTGTCTCAAATATCTCCAGCTTTACTCCATCACATATCGCCTGCCCAGAGGCGATGTCTGCCTAACATACATAGCTATATCAAACCCAGAGCTGTTGGACATGCTCCACTTAAAGAAATCCCAATCTCTCAAAGCTACATGCTCTAGGGACCTAAACCTTGTCACCACAATAAACAGAGCATGCTGGAAGGATAGATTCCTGTCCCAGAGACTTCCCAAACTCTGGAACAAACTACCTAGCTATATCAAACAAAGCTCCTCATTAGCACTCTTCAAGAAAAATCTTGATGATTGGATAGGAAATAGGGAATTCACCCCCGGGGATCACTTCTGTGGCTCTGCTCGACAGTGGCACAGGAAAATAATTTTCTTAGGTGGCGAATGCCAGGGTACCTTCTTTGCTAGGCTTTTATAGGCCCCAGGGCCAATAGCCTATTATCTCCCTATGAACATATATATATATATATGTATACATATGCAGATATATGTGTACATGTACATACACATATATATTCATATATATGGATTTATATATATCTGTATATTGCATTATATATATATATATATATATATATATATATATATATATATATATATATATATGTATACGGTGGTGGTGCTGCGGTAGCATTGTCGCCTCACAGTAAAACGTTGCTCCGTTCGATTCTCAGTTAGAGCGTCTTCTGTGTGGCAACATGCGTGAATGGGCGTTCCTTCGTTGAAGTTTGTGCATCAGGCCCGGCAAGTCGGCATGTAAAAATCTACTGCCAATCATTATCGAACTGAAGTTCAGCTGTGGCAATCCCTAACCGGGAAAAGCCAAAAGACACAACAATATATATATATATATATATATATATATATATATATATATATATATATTTATTTTATTTTACATTTGTGACCAGGCTAGTCTAGCTGGATACATGTCCATTTTCAGTAGAGGCCCGGGGAGAAAAGCTCCAAGAAATCATACAAAGTTAATATAGAAGTTATGACAGATATTATAAAAACAGCAATTGTTACATAAAAACATTAGTAACAAAGCAAAAAAAGGCCACACACAGCAAACAGAGCACGGTGCCCACACAGGAAAAAAGTTCATAAACCAAAACAGTCATAAAAGTGTGGGTACCTAATGGCAGTTCAACTGGTTTCAGTTATCAGTTCTCACCACGTCACAGGAATAAAAGTCCTCTTCAGGAACACAGGTCATAAAGTCCTCTTCAGGAACACAGGTCATAAACTCTTTCAAGTATCCAAGTAAAACGAGACACCGAAGTAAAAGGATAATAATTTATTGTAGTTAGCGCTTTTGCCACGTAGGCTTCATCAGACTTTATACAAAATGAAAAATCTACTTATTTAAAAACTAATGAAACGAAAACCATTGGTCATAAATTATCCAATGAAACAGCAAGGTCATTAACTCATATCTAACACATGAAAAGCCTATGCTGAAAAATGCTGCAAACAGTTGCCTCAAAGCAATACTAAAAAAATATTAAATATATTGCCTAAAATACAATGTCATATAAACTACTGACATATATACTAACATTCAATATCTAAGCTAAAATCTGCACTAAACAAATACATATAATTAAAACATTATATATGGTGATTAATACGAACAACTAACATATAAACACCTTTGGATGACAGCAACTCTAATGCAGCTGAGTTGCAAACATAAAATGAAAACAGTCTGAACAACAAGCGCTTCAAATACTGCAGCGTGCAGAAACACATAAAGTTCACATAATGCACTTAACTTATTTAAAATGTTGGATTATCTAAAATAAAACAAACATCACACTCTAGTTCATGATGTATCCAGGAAAGCAAAAAAGACAACATTAGATAAACACGATAAAAACTCTAACTGAATACAAACGAAAACAGAACCATATGTCAATAAAAGTCGCTAACCTGAAAGCATAACAGCTTGAAAATCCATTCAAAAGAGCCAGCATATATATATTTGTATATATTTTGATTGCTAACTAAGCAACTTAATGTTACAGCAGCTCATAAATCCATTATAGAGAGCAGTTTGTGTTGGCTCTCACTCTAGCTTGCTAGGCATTCATCATAGGGTGGTTTACATAATGTTAAAGTAACATACACACAATACTTTGACATATATAGAAGTGAAAGCATTGTGTTACAAGCTGTAACATACACTTAAGGTGTACATCAACAGTAAAGCAGGTTAAAAAATAAATAAACCAAAAATACACCATTTGACAAAAACTCACTATGGCAGCACACTCAATCGTGGCAGATATTAAGACTTCACTCGCTGTTGAATGCACGACTCTGCGCTCAGGATCTTGAAAATGCTTACTACAGGTAACAAGTTTCCAGAACTGTTGTGTCAATGGCAGAAACTGAACCTAGAACTCAGCTTCAATTATATGAGACTGTTGATTAACTTTTTTACCCCTGAAGAGGAAACCCTTAGAGATGGAGCTAATACACTGTATGACAAGATCAAACATAGTTTTTCTAGTGACTTAATTGATCCTAAACTCGAGAGGGTTCTGGACAATGTCATGTTGTTTGAAAAGCGATTACTTGAACAAAAGAAAAATAAAATACTTAGAGATTTAAGGGACTTTAATAACTGCCATGTCTTTACTTGGCCTAGGCAGCTACCTGATAACAGGACAGCTTTGCCTGGAAGACATGAAACTAATGTTTTGCCTGCTACAGTTACTAATGTTTTACCTGCTACAACTGAGAATGTGTTGGTTGATACCTGTACTGATAATGTTTTATTAAATGATGTTATAGATAGTCAGGTTTCTAATGACAATGGTGTTGGTCTTGTTACATCTAATACTTCTATAGTTACTAATGCAGTTAACATTGGTGAGAACTCTAAGCTGGATAATATGGCAACTGACAAGGTGAATAGTGAAGTAGTGCATTAGGAAGATTAGTGGTCAAGTACTACCCAGCACATCTTATGAGAACTTAGGTACGAAGGCCAGTGTTCCTTTTCCCATAGCCCAACATTCCTATGTAAGCAGACAACGATCTGCAAGCAGAGGCAGACAGAAGAGGAAAGGGTCAGGGGGGGAGCAACATGGCCCGACCCTAAAGAAAATGTGGGAGACAACCACGAATCGTTAGTTATCAATATATCTAATAAAGCCCTTACTAGTGATGAACAAAATGTACTAGAGAAAGGCTTGAGTTTTATACCCAGCTGTAATGGTAATTTAGTAGACTCCATCATAGATTTGAGACTGTTTATTAGGAATCTACAATTGAAAATAGATTTTGGCACAACTCAAGATGTGACGTACAATCCACGTTTTAAATCTACCAGTGTATATATGCCTCAACTAAGCCCTTTAGTAGATACTTATGCTAAACTGGTAGAAAATGATATTTATACATATTTTGGTTTTAACAACAGGAAGAAGTACATGAATAATCTAAGTTATAAACAGAGGAAAGCATTGGATGAGTTAAAACTAGATGGATCTGTAGTCTTTAGACCAGCTGACAAAGGGGGCTCTTGTGTGGTTATGAACCAACCAGATTATGTTAGATGGATGCGTGAGACGTTGGGAGATGTGAAATTTTATAATAAAGCTACAATGGGAGAGATTATTGAAAAAGTTTTCCAAATATATGATATGTTAGATGATTTAGTTTTGAACGGCTTACTTGATGATGAGACATATGACTATTTGAAGGTTAAGAATCCTTGTATACCTATTATACAAGGTCTCCCCAAAGTCCATAAATCTTTGCACAATCCTCCTATGCGCCCCATTGTTGCTGGACAAGGCTGGGCTACTGAGCCCCTTTCTATTTATGTGGAATATTTCCTACGCCCTGTGGTTGATCTTAACGCAGTTATTCTTAGAGACAGTAAACAGTTTTTGTTAGACTTATATGATTATACTAAACAACTTGATGACAATAGAGAATATTACCTGGTGACACTGGATGTTGTCAGTTTATTTACAGTTATTCCCAATGATCTAGGTGTTTACAGTGTCTCTGATTATTTAAGCCGTAAGTCACAATATAGTATGGTAAAAATAGATCTGCTAGCACTATTCCTTGAAACTATTCTTTATTCCAATTTCTTTCTTTTGGTGAAGATCTTTGTGCAGAAGGATGGCGTAGCTATGGGCACTTCTTGTGCCAATAGCTACGCCAATCTTGTCATGGCAAAATGGGAAGAGGAATTTATATTGCAGAACCAGCTTCATGACAGACATAGGCCTTTATAAAAGATTTGTGGATGACCTTTTATTGTCTGGCTTGGTGACGAGAGGAGCCTTCTGGCTTTTATGATTATATTAACACATCCACCGAATTTTTGAAGTTCACTTTGAATTATTCACGTGAGCAAATTTCTTTTTTAGATGTTAATATACATAGATTGGATAGTGGCCTCTTGAATACTTCTATACATCGTAAGTCATGCCATAAGAATACTTTTTGCAGAGAGAGAGTATGAACGCTAAATATGTATTTGACAATGTGATGAAAGGTCAGCTGATGAGAGCCTCTAGGCTTAATGCCTCAGAAGAAGGCTATGTTAATGAAGTTAGCTATTTGCGTAGCTTCACCTCGAGAGGCTATGCACCTTTTAAATTTGAAGAAGTTTTGAGAGTGGTAGATAACATCAGATCTGATAGAGCTAGACCTTACTTTTGGAACCAAGTACAACTAGCCATGATACATTGGAAGTGACCAATAATGAGATACGAGCCTGTATGTTCTTCACCAAAGATGTTGTGTTTCTTAGGGAGATAATGGAGAGGCATTGGGATGTTTTGTTATTGGATGACAAGGCAGGCCCTTAGTAGGGACCCAACCTAAGTTTACTTTTAAAAATAAACCTAACCTGAGAAGGATTCTCTGTGGCCCTAAGAATGTTTTACATCAGAATAGTCATATACAACATGAGTATAATACTAAAATTTGTGGTAGGTGTAAACAATGTGTTTATATAGATACTAGGATGAGTTTTGTACATCCCACTACAGGCTACACGTTTAAACTAAGTACTGGGACCGATTGTGGTAGTAGTAATTTGATATATTTGGCTAGATGCACCAAGTGCCCATCGTTTTATATTGGGAAGACCAATAGAACTCTGAGGGAGCGCATAAGGGAGCATATTTATCAAATTTGTGTCAGTTCGGCTCATAATGCCTTAGCAAAACATGTACAGTTGTTTGATGCGACGCATAAGTTCACTTTCTGTGCTCTCCAAACTGTGTTTGGGAACATTAGAGGTGGTGATATGGTAAATTTGACTTTAGAAAAGGAGTTAAGGTGGATTATCAGATGTAGAGCCGACAAGGCACCAGGACTCAATGATAAAGTTCAAATTAAACCGATGTTAAGGAAAAGAAGGGTGTGTAGACCGAAATTATGATCTTTTCTGGATCTGCAGTTTAGTAGGTCTTCCGGTCGTTTAGTACTGGATATTTATAAGCCTGGACTTTGTCTCCCCCCACAACCACCCTCCCCTCCCGTCCCCCCCACCTTTTTTTCGTGTGTATTTTTCTGTTAGTTGCTCAGTAGGGACTTTGATAAGGATTGATAGTTAGTTGTGATTTCTCACATAGTTCTATATTCTTGGGCTTTGCTTGATAGTTATTTGGTTACTATCTGTTATGTTTCCTATATACCCCTCTTCTTATTTGGAGCGTTTGGGTTCCACTATGAGACCTAGGTAGATTGAGCTGATTGCATATCCATCTAATATATTTATATTGAGTTTATGTATTATTTGTTACTGCTGTTTAAGGACTAGCGCAGAGTCATGCATTCAACAGCGAGTGAAGTCTTAATATCTGCCACGATTGAGTGTGCTGCCATAGTGAGTTTTTGTCAAATGGTGTATTTTTGGTTTATTTATTTTTTAACCTGCTTTACTGTTGATGTACACCTTAAGTGTATGTTACAGCTTGTAACACAATGCTTTCACTTCTATATATGTCAAAGTATTGTGTGTGTTATGTTACTTTAACATTATGTAAACCACCCTATGATGAATGCCTAGCAAGCTAGAGTGAGAGCCAACACAAACTGCTCTCTATAATGGATTTATGAGCTGCTGTAACATTAAGTTGCTTAGTTAGCAATCAAAATATATACAAATATATATATGCTGGCTCTTTTGAATGGATTTTCAAGCTGTTATGCTTTCAGGTTAGCGACTTTTATTGACATATGGTTCTGTTTTCGTTTGTATTCAGTTAGAGTTTTTATCGTGTTTATCTAATGTTGTCTTTTTTGCTTTCCTGGATACATCATGAACTAGAGTGTGATGTTTGTTTTATTTTAGATAATCCAACATTTTAAATAAGTTAAGTGCATTATGTGAACTTTATGTGTTTCTGCACGCTGCAGTATTTGAAGCGCTTGTTGTTCAGACTGTTTTCATTTTATGTTTGCAACTCAGCTGCATTAGAGTTGCTGTCATCCAAAGGTGTTTATATGTTAGTTGTTCGTATTAATCACCATATATAATGTTTTAATTATATGTATTTGTTTAGTGCAGATTTTAGCTTAGATATTGAATGTTAGTATATATGTCAGTAGTTTATATGACATTGTATTTTAGGCAATATATTTAATATTTTTTAGTACTGCTTTGAGGCAACTGTTTGCAGCATTTTTCAGCATAGGCTTTTCATGTGTTAGATATGAGTTAATGACCTTGCTGTTTCATTGGATAATTTATGACCAATGGTTTTCGTTTCATTAGTTTTTAAATAAGTAGATTTTTCATTTTGTATAAAGTCTGATGAAGCCTACGTGGCGAAAGCGCTAACTACAATAAATTATTATCCTTTTACTTCGGTGTCTCGTTTTACTTGGATACTTGAAAGAGTTTATGACCTGTGTTCCTGAAGAGGACTTTATGACCTGTGTTCCTGAAGAGGACTTTTATTCCTGTGACGTGGTGAGAACTGATAACTGAAACCAGTTGAACTGCCATTAGGTACCCACACTTTTATGACTGTTTTGGTTTATAAAAACATTAGTGTTTTTTTTTTTTTTTCACACAAGAAGTACAAATTATAATACTCATAGTGATTTTGTGAGAAGGTACAATATACATATATACATAAATTTTATATACACTGATATAGTATATTGAAACATCAAGGGAAGATAATAAAGGATGTAGGGTGAGAATTAGTGAATAGTGTATATATACATGTGTATATATATATATATATATATATATATATATATATATATATGTATATATATATATATCTATATATATATATATATATATATATATATATATGTAGATATCTATAAATGTATGTGTATATATACATATATATATATATATATATATATATATATATATATGTGTGTGTAGACATATGTATATATATATATATATATATATATATATATATATATATATATGTATGTGTGTGTGTGTGTGTATGTATATATATATATATATATATATATATATATATATATATATATATATATATGTGTACAAATATATATATAGGTTCATAGGTTCATAGGTTCATACTAGGCTATCTGCCCGAGGGCATTTACAAGCCTAGCCCATAGTTTTGTGGCTTACGCCACCCCTTTAGTATGGGGAACTATACCCATTATTTAGCTGTGCCTCTGTTGAGCAGTGGCACTGAGGTAATCCCTGGGGTATATCTGCGATCTCCCATCCATTGGTCAAGATTTCTCTTGAACAAGGCCAGCGAGGTGCTCTGCCTCACATATACCGGGATTTTATTCCACAGCATAGGGAGTCTTTGGGTGATGAATCTATCCCTCCAGCACGTCCTATTAATAGCCGTGTCGAGGTTTAAGTCTCCCGCCCTTGTGGCTCTGATGGATCTAGATTTTTTGAGGTGAAGCATATTCATCAAATCTGGGTTTGACATGGCCTTGTATGTTAGGCAAAGGTCACCTCTGTGCAATCGTGAAGCGACTGAATAGAGCTGGAGTTCTTTCAGTCGGGCAGCATAGGACAGATGTTTGAGACCCTTTATCCTTTTGGTGAGGAACTTTTGTGGCCTCTCCAGCTGCTGCAAGTCTCGGGTCAGATACATTCCGAATGGGGCATTGTACTCAATCATTGGTCTGATGAGTGATGAGTATAGGGAGACTATGACCTCCCTTGATCTAGATGAGAATCCCTTCATGATAAGGTGGGCAATGTAGAAGGTCTTCCTAACTACTTTAGCTACATGGGTGTCGAATGACAGACTACTATCAACCTGGGTCCCCAGGTCCCTGATAACTTCTTCTGTGCTCAGTGGATTGCCACCTATTTGGTAGCTAGGGGTAACCTTGTTTTTCCTGAAGGGTATGACTATGCATTTTTTGGCATTTAACTTTAGGCCATGGCTCTGGCACCAGTTATCCATTTCAGTGAGACCCTTCTGAAGGATATCTGTGTCAGATGTGTTTTCTACTATGGCGCCCAGTTTGCAGTCATCTGCAAACTTTGTCAGCCATAACCCTCCTGTGTTTGCTTGTACTTCGGAAAAGTAGATGCCAAACAAGAGTGGGCCCAGGACTGAACCCTGTGGTTCATATATATATATGTAGGTAGATATGTATATGTCTATATATCGATACAGATATGTATGTGTATATCTATATATATATATATATATATATATATATATATATATATATATATATATATATCTACATATACATATACATATATGTTTAAAATATGTCCAGAACATGGAGTGGAGTCATACCCCAGCACCAATAGTCGCAACCTCTTATTACAAGGGTATGTCATGTAAGCATTGCAGGTATAAATGTAGACTGTATCTACTGTAACAGGAGTTGTCTTAACAAAAATGTTGTGTGTGGGAGGTCACATCTGCTATTGACATGTACGCCATCAGTTACTGACAGACATCTTAAGATCATCATAGTACAGTGCCACAGATATCACAGTAATGGTCCTGTAGAATACAGCAGAGATATGACCAATAAATGTGGACAGGCTGACACACTCTGGTCAGTACAGAGGTATACACAGAATCCCTTAGTGCAGGACGTGTGGACCAAGCCTGACAATGTGGATGTTAACAGCCATGTAAATGCGTATATCACGTAAATACTGGAATACATATGCTCACACAGTTTATGCATTCACACACTCCTGTCTGTCTTGACACATAATAACTGGTGAAGCAGAGGTCACACACCCACTACCCACTAGTTAGTGACATACATCTGTACAGCATGCCATTCCTTTGTCAGAAATACACAACAGTTATGGTGGCCCAGCAGCAGTACATCTGACAGATATTTGGACATAACATCACACTGGTTAAGTACACTGAGCTGCTAGGCATGTCATAAAGCACTGTGCAAACTACAGGCAGACTGCCACAGCACTGGCCTACATTTCTTATGGGGGAATACGCATGCACCTGCAAATATAGCAGGCTCTACAGGCATGTAACAGCATGGAGTAACAGACACCTGTGTGAAAGCGCATACCCACAACCAATGTGAACACAGCCACTGCCACATATGGTAAGTGTGCTTAATATTACAGTATATGGATTGTCTAATCAACACCATCCTCATATGTGCCACTCACACACTAACCCTACATATACTGGGCCAATACACAGTGTATTCCGATGCCTGACTGTGGTATGGGACATGTGTGTGTTTGGCCCTACAAACATGTGAGCCGGTAGGGTACCATACACTGGAGCAGCATGCAACATCAGATAGAACAAGACCAAGAACAATTACATCTACCACAGTCTGTACACAGGCCAACGTACATATTCGCAATACAATGTTGGCAATCACCATAAGTACACAGCCCTCACTACTGTACACACTACGACAGAATGTCCAGGTTTTGTCCTCAAATATAACCCCTACTATACATAACATGTCTAGCGGTCTGATATCTCACTGGCTTGTTATCAGGTATGAAGTCAATAAATAATGGTGTACTGAACATATGCGTCTCTTTCTTCATGACATATGTACAAAGGTTGATGGAGTTGTGGCTGGAGGCACAAACACAGGGCCATTATTGACATGTTACTGTGATAACCTCTTACAGTTACTGGTGTAACAGGGTTTGTTGTGACATATGTCCTGTGAGGGATATGAAGTCAGTAACTCTCATGGCTGTCACCATGGACTGACTGCAATCCTCAGACTATGCTACTGCAGTTCTAAAGATAGGTAATCTGTGAGTAACACAACAAATGTAAGACTCCAAACACTGGCCAGTCTGCCGGTAGCCCTACAGGTGGGAGCTTCCTCAACCACATAACACTGTCATGACAGGTATTAAATCATGTAGACCAGCCATATCCACACAAACCCTGTTAAACCAACATTAATTCAGTGCAGAAGAGCAAGACTTACATTCTGTATCATGTCTGGAACATCCCCCTCCTGTAGGTTGGCCTGTCTCCACAGTGTATGTTGTTTATGGTATATCCCACTACCCACTGTGATGCTGTTTGCCAAACACTGGCATGAAGTCCTGCTTACAGTGAATGAAAAGTGTCAATACCCACATGATGTTCCTAGTTATAGAAGTGTGTTTCTATGCAATTGGCTATGGGAATGTTACCACAACTGTTCCACATGCAATCAACTAGTGGGGGACTGCAATTTGTGCACAGGCCATCAGCTGATCATGAGCATCACTTACAAAACACAAGCTGCTGCTTAAGCAAAGCAGGTGCATTTCTCCACATCCACCAGAGAGGGAGTGAGATAGACAGACAGAGACAAAGTAAGACAGGTAGGGGGTAGGAGATCAAAATCTAAGCATGTTTGTGTCACACACTTACCAGTACAGGGTTTCAGACCCCTGCCTGACTATGTATTGTTATAACATTTCTATACAGTTATTGCATGTGCCACAGAGCTTACATGTTGGAGAGCTGCTCAAAGGTATATTTGATGGTGAGTGACATCAGCAACAGTGATAAAGGAGGGATCAGATAGGTGTAGTACATGTTCCTGTCCACAAGAACAGGTGTCAAGGAAGACACAGTCACACTCTCTCCGGGACTCACACACATTATCACAGTTGGCAGGGTCAGGATTAGAATTATTAATTAACTAGTTTGCTACACTACAGTATTACATAGGTATCACATGCACCACAGAAGTTATCAGGATGATATATGGGCAAAGGGTATGTCAAGGTGACTGACATCAGAAGGCATTCTTCAGTAGGGCAATGGAAGGTGCAGTGAGTGTGAATGGCATCCAAATCATTAATTTCCACACACACACAGAAACAGGTTTGCCAGTACTGACATGCATGGGTCCATTGCTTCACAGGTGTGTAGTGGTTGACTGTGCCAGAAGGCTGTACAAGGCTAGGCAAAGGGTATACCTTGGCATCAGGCCACATGACAGTGATCTGCAGTAGTCTCTGGATTGGCCCACACAGGTGTGTACTGTATTCACCATCCACTCATCTGGGTTACTATTGTGGGTGGCCAGTGCTGTGCAATGCTTGCAAAGTATGTGTTCTATATTCCATTACATGGACGGTGTCTGGGATGTGCACACATCCCACATACATGTTCTGTGACATGTGTAAGTGTACTTGGCATGTCTGGGGCATGTTGTGTGGACAGATTATCATCTGATGTGGCATTCCTGACCTCATGTGGTGAGAACTGGCAATGGAAACCAGGTTGACTCTGCACCTACATTGACAGCATGATACAGTTGTTTACCGGTGTTAGTGGCGTCTGTCCATACAGGGCATGTGTATAAGGCATGGTATTTCCTTTGTGGGTTACATTTGCTGACACAGTTGTTGCAGGCGTCCAGTGGGGAACATAGCAAAGGACCATTGTATGCAATGATTTGCCTATTGTAGGGATGGGACAGGGTGCCATGTCCTCTGTAGTTCACTGCAATCACACCACTGTTACTATCAGTGGGCAATATGCAGGGAACTACCAGCATAGTGGTTGTTGCCTAGCCAAGTGTGTTTGTGTATGAGACATAGGTAGAGAGTGTTCTCTAGGTAATACAAGGGTTGCCTATATTGTTCCCCAATCCATAATGTCACATGTAGAGGTATGGATTGTCTACACCAGCCTCTCTGCAGTTTGACATCTGTTGTCCTTGTAAGGTGGACATTGTGACATATAATAGGCCCACCATATAAGAAATTTGCAAAACCTGCTCCACAATGAGTCCTGTTATTACACACTCACAACTACCTCCACACAGGATACTGATGACAAACACACACACACACAGTTTTACAGTTGCCATGTCTGGGATTAGAACTCCTACCTCACTAGTACATCACACTACAGCATTGCATAGTTATAGAATGCCCACAGAGCTTACTGGGTTATTTCTTCCCCAAAGGTGTATTTCAAAGTGAATGACATCAGCAGGCTTGCCAAAGTAGGGCAATGGAAAGTGTAGTGACTGTGAATGGTCTCAAAAGCATTGATCCCTACACAGATACACATACATAGTTTCACAGGTGTCATGTCTGGGATTAGAACTCCTACCTAACTAGTACATCACACTACAGCATTACACAGTTATATCCTGCCTCATGGAGCTTATTGGGTTATTTGTTACCCAAAGGTGTATTTCAAAGAGAATGACATGAGTAGGCTTGCCAAAGTAGGCCATTGAAAGCTGTAGTGACTGTGAATGACCTCAAAAGCATTAATCCCTACACAGACAAACCAGCACACACACACATAGTTGCCATGTCTGGGATTAAAACTCCTACCTAACTGATACATCACACTACAGCATTGTGCAGTTATAGCACGTGCCATGGAGCTTACTGGGCTACTCCTTCCCCAAAGGTATATTTTAAAGTGAATGACATCAGCAGGCTTGCCAAAGTAGGGCAATGGAAAATGTAGTGACTGTGAATGGACTCAAAAGCATTGATCCCTACACAGACACACAGAGTTTCACATGTGTCATGTTTGGGATTAGAACTCCTACCTAACTAGTACATCACACTACAGCATTATGCAGATACAGCACATGCCACAGAGCTTACTGGGCTACTCCTTCCCCAAAGGTGTATTTCAAAGTGAATGAGAGTAGGCTTGCCAAAGTAGGGCAGTGGAAATTGTAGTGACTATGAATGGCCTCCAAAGCATTGATCCCTACACAGACAAACAAACACACAGAGTTTCACAGTTGCCATGTCTATCATTAGAACTCCTACCTAATTAGGTACATCACACTACAGCGTTACGCAGTTATAGCATTCGCCACAGAGCTTACTGGGCTACTTCTTCCCCAAAGCTGTATTTCAAAGGGAATGACATCGACAGGCTTGCCAAAGTAGGGCAATGGAAATTGTAGTAACTGTGAATAGCCTCAAAAGCATAGCTCCCTACACAGACAAACACACACACAGACTTTCACAGTTGCCATGTCTGGGATTAGAGCTCCTACCTAAGTAGTACATCACACTACAGCATTATGTAATTATAACACGCGCCATGGAACTTACTGGACTACTCCTTCCCAAAGGTATATTTTAAAGTGAATGACATCAGCAGGCCTGCCAAAGTAGGGCAATGGAAAATTTAGTTCAGAGGTTCATAGGTTCATAGGTTGGTACTAGGCTATTGGCCCTAAAGCCTATTCAAGCCTAGCCATAACAATTCCCTGGCTATTTCTTCCCACAATATTTACTTTCCTGGACCCCTGTCTAGAAGGGCAACTGACATGATCCCCCGGGTGACTTTCTTATCTCCCATCTAATTGTCAAGGTTCCTTTTGAAGAGGGGCAAAGAGGCACTCTGCCTGACATGTATGGACAGTCTATTCCAGAGTCTGGGGAGTCTCTGGGTCAGGAACTCATCCCTCCAGCATGTTTTGTTCATTGTGATGACAAGGTTTGGATTCCTGGAGGTGTGGCTCTGAGGGATTGGGATTTCCTTAAGTGTAGCATGTCCAACAGCTCTGGGTTTGACATGGCCTTGTATGTTAAGCAGAGATTGCCCCTGAGTAGACGATATGTGACAGAGTATAGCTAGATGATTTTAGATGGCCACCATGGGACAACTACTTTAGGCCTGTGATTCTTTTACTGTGGTATTTCTGCAGCCTTTCTAGTTGTTGCAGATGTCTTGAGAAGTACATACCAAATGGGGCATTGTATTCTATACTGGGTCTACTGAGAGATGACTACAGTGGGACAATTCCCTCATTTTTTTCTGAATGAAAAGCCCTTAGTGATGAGGTGTGCCACATAGGCGGATTTCCTGACTGTTGTGGTAATGTGGTTATCGAAGGTGAGACCACTGTCCACCTGTGTCCCTAAATCTCTTATCACACTTTCAGTGTTTAGTGTACTACCACCTATGTGGTAATTCACAGGTACATGTTTCTTCCCAAAGGGGATAACTGTACATTCCTTTGCATTGAGCTTGAGCCCATAGCTCTGCCACGAAGCATATGTTTCTGTAAGGCCCTTTTGTAGATATTCACATAATTTGGGTATTCAATAATGGCTCCCAGTTTGCAATCATCTGTGACCTTTGTTAGCCAGAGTCCCTTAGTGTTGGCCTGTGCTTCAGAGCAGTAGATGGCAAATGAGAGCGGCCCCAGAACTGAACCCTAAGATACTCCAATTGTCACTTGTCTGGAGCTGGATTTGGAGTCGGCTACTTTTACAGTGTGGGTTCTGTCAGTAAGCCAGTTGACAACCCATCCAGTGACATGGGGATTAATGCCCAGCTTAGTATGTTCATCTATGATTCCAGACTGAGGGATGATGTAGAAGGCCTTAACGAGGTCCAGATAGGCTGTGTGGACTGCCTTACCCTCATCCACAGCTCTGGAGACTGATTCAAAGACATCAAACAGGTTCAGGAGACAAGATCGGCTGTTCACGAATCCAACCTGGGTGGGGTCCAGTGTTTGAAGGTTGCCAATGTCTTTGTTTATAAGTTCCATGATAATACATTCCATGGCCTTGCAGATCAGGCTCATCAGACTGATGGGGCAGTAGTTCCCAGAATCCAAGGTGGATCTCCCCTTGTGGAGTGGGATAACTGTAGCTTTGTGCCACTCAGTAGGCACAAAGGCTGAGGTGAGGCTATGATTAAACATGGCACTTAGGTGAGGTTCCAGTTCCTTTTTTTAGTTCATGTAGTACACAGCCAAGGATGTTGTCTGGTCCCATGGATGCTGTATTCTTAGCTTTGGAGAGTGTGGTTTTTACCTGTGTGGCCATTATTACCAGAATCTGGCAATCTGTCAGTATTGAGATGGGCCCTTTAGGTGGTGAGAAGGGGGTGCAGTTGTCACTGAATCGATCTGCCAGGATTTTGGCAATATCCTTGGGATCAGTATATTTAACGCCATTCTGTTGTAACTCAGAGTGGCTCTGAACATTGCCATTTAGATTCCTGACATAGCTATAGCATGGCTTGCGGTTGTCTTTGGAATCTTTGGCTATATTATTTTCATAACTAGCATTGGAGGATTTTATGAGGGATTTCTGCTTCTTACTGAGACTGGTAAGGGATCTTTTTGCATCCTGGGATTTTCCTCTTTTAGGAGACCATTTCTTCCTTTGGTTGTAAAGTTTGTTTATGGGCAGGGGACCACCAGATTGGCCTCCTTTTCTTGGAGGAGAGCATCCTGGTTCTATTTGGGATGGCATGATTCATGCACATGTGAATGTGCTTGCACAGTGCCTTAGTGTAGGATTCAGCAGTCAAACTTTCAGTTCCCGTCTGCATGGGTAGCATGAAGTTTTTTACTTCTGACCTGTGTAGCATGATGTTGGTTTTGGAGATTTTTTTATGGAGGTTTCCTTACTGGGGGGGGTGGGGGAGGGAAGTGGATGTCAAGGGTGATTAGCTTATGGTCAGACCTAACCACCGAGAGGGTGACCATAGGTGTAGAGCATCGATTTCCCATGTTGGTAATGATCAGGTCTAGGATATTGGAGCCCCTTGTGGGACTATGAGTTAGTTGATCCAGGGCATTGGGAATTATGAATTCCAAGAACTGTTGGGCAAAGGCATTGGTACACAAGTAGTTTTCCCAGTCAATGGCAGGGTAGTTGAAAACACCCAGTATTAGGGTGTTTGGTTGTATCTTAATATTTTCCAATATGTTTAGAAAGGTGTAGTGAGAATCTTGGGGCGTGGTGGGGGATCTGTAGCAAGCTATACAATTTGGATTGCAGTCCTATCTAGTTAGTTGCACCTGGAGAATTTCAGATGCACTGTGTTGTGCAACTAGCCTGGTGGTGTGAATATCCTTAGTGAATATGGACACTCCTCCACCTTTAATGTTTTGGTCCTGGTTTGGTGGCCAACAGGATTGGTAATAGTTGTAGCCTGGTATTGCAGAGGTGCTCCCTGGAGCCAAGGACCAGGTCTCTGTTACTGCACAGATATCGATGTTCTCCATATTTAGGAGTGCCTAGTGACTGTGAATGGCCACAAAAGCATTGATCCTTACACACACAGTTGCCATGTCTGATTTTATAACTCCTACCTAACTAGTACTTCATACTATAGCATTACGCAGTTATAGCAAGTGCCACAGAGCTTATAGGGCTACTATTTTATCAAAGGTGTATTTCAAGGTGAATGACATCAGAAGACTTGCCAAAGTAGGGCAATGGGGAGTGTAGTGACTGTGAATGGCCACAAAAGCATTGATCCCTACACGCACACACAACCAACCACACACGCACACACGTACAGTCTCACAGGTGTCATGTCTGGGATTAGAACTCCTACCTAACTAGTACATCACACTATAGTATTACGCAGTTATAACATGCACCACAGAGCTTATAGAGTTACTTCTTCACCAAAAGGTGTATTTCAAGGTGAATTACATCATCAGGCTTGCCAAAGTAGGGCAATGTTGAGTGCAGTGTGTGTGAATGGGCCATAAGCCATTCATCTGGAAGCACACACACAACACTTAGTCACACACAGGTTTACATTTAACTGGTACATGTATATAACTGCTAGATGAATAATGACTTGTACAGTCATGTTACACAGTTATCACAAGCACCACAGACACTATAGTGCTGAGGGATACCAGAGGCAAATGTCTACAGTGATTGAGATTTGCACATCATGTGGATTTAACCAATTGGATGTGTGCTGAGTGGGACAGGCCTCATGATGGGAGGCTCTTTGTCACTGTCTGTCACTCTCTTCCACACATCTATGTATGTGTCATATCGGCCTATTATAGTGTGTTTTCCTTGGATATATGTGTGTATTCCTATCAGATATATGTGCAAGGTATGACTGGTGTGCAATGTGGAGTGTGTGCACAAACATCTGCAACTGTCAGATATGTATAGTCCACTGTTGTTGCAGACATAGGCTTCATTTCTGTAAGTGTGGGAGCATGCCCAGTATGACTTTCTGTATTGAATGTGTGAATCCATTCCAGGTAGGTTGTACTCCAGTGCAGGCTTTTGTGTTCTACACCTACAGTTAGCAACCTGTTTCTGCAGGATATCTGTAGATTGGTTGACATTATGGGGTCACAATGGGCAAAGGATAGTGGGTTACTGTAGGCAATTGTGTCTGAGCTGCTTCTTCTGCTACATGGTTTTGGTGTTAGTAGAGATATTCAGGCATATGTACTGTTTTACACTGTGATGTTTTATGTCATCGACTACTGTCAGGTATGCATATTTTCTTGCAGTAATTTCCTGGGGAACACAGGGTGAATGAAGCTGTGTCCAGTATTGTGGTCTGCAGTCTACATATTTTTGCACAATCATGCCATTCTGGAGGGGAAGCTGCAGACACTTGCTGATGGGTCTGTGTAAATGGTTCAGCACCTTGGTACAGTGGTGGCTGAGGATCCCATGCTTGTACATCCATCGATCTGACTGTATGGCCATATGGCCATACCTCACAGCTGTATAGATTCACACATGTTACCCAGAGGCAGGGTTCATATTTCTGGTCATTACTCCTTCACATTGTGGTTTACAAGCAAGTTTGTAGCCACCCATTCCTGTGTTTGCAGGCAGGGATAGTATATACACACAGGTGAGTTTTTGACTTCACACAATCCATGGCGTCCATGCTTCTACCCCAACTCCCCATTATTCTATGCTCTTCTGAACATTATGCAAACATTATCTGTTAAGTTCCCTATAGTTATCACTTCATTCCAGCAATATTTAGGGGCTGGTCCACAGTTCATGCAGTAGTACATGGTGGACATGCTACTGGGATTTGTTGACATGGCCTTGCATTTGGGTTCTGTGGACTGTGTTATGTTATTATTTGGGAGTCCATGAGATAACATACATTGGCAGTATGGGTGAGACACAGGCCTTTGACAGAAGACTGTAGGGCATTTGGTAGTGATGCAGGCCTTTGCATTATGTCACTCCTACAGTCCCAGGCTGGAAGCCACTATATTCCCTTGGGGTGACAGGGTAGGTGTGTAAGGTGTTAATGTCAATAGTTTCTGTCCTTATTGATCCAGTGGTGTGGATGCTGACAGGGTGCTGCTTACAACTAAGGACACACCTGCATGGGACACCTCTTCAACATGCTGCATTCTGTGGCTATTCCCATACAGAGGTTGGGGTCATATTGCACTCATTCCCAACAGCAGGGATAAGACCTATGAGGTACTTGTGGCTAATGGTGGGGTGTGCTGGGTGCATGTGTGCTATGGAAGCTACTTGCAGCTGACTCACAGATATATGTGGGGCATTCCATTTATGCTGGCTTGTGCAAAGAAATCAGCAGTTTCTCAGTACTTCATACTTGTGACTTTTGTGGTCTGCCAGTGTTTGGCTAGATGACATCAGTATTCCAAACTACAAACCCAAATAATGTGCTGCTAACCTGTATGTACAATTCCAAAGATGTATCCATCTGACAGTAACATTTTATACACTCTCTGTCTAGGGTACTTCCACCTGTGTATTGTTCATATGTTTGGGCCTACATTCACGCCATGTCCATCTTTCAGATGGTGACAGATATTACATCCTAACAATTAGTGTGGCTTACTGCTGGAATGTGTCTTGCTGGGATGCATTGTGTTTGGCACTGCAGTTGTGAGAACTTGGCCCTGTCATCGGCAGTACTGGCCATTGGCCACCAGGACACAACCCACCATGTCTACATGCCGACCACTCTCACACAATATACAATACACACCAACCTAACACACACAGCCCTGCATATTGTACACATGCTACAATCTATCCTGCTACTTTGGCCAGCTCAGGTAATCTGTGCTCCACTGTTATTATACCTACACATATATGTTACTACATTTCTACATTGTATTGTTGAGGGGGCACACCTGACAACTGTACACATTTGCTATGATTGTACTGGTATTTCAGGTACTCCATTTCATTCTGTATTCTGACCTATCATGCAGACTAGAGGCATATCAGTGTACTACAGTTATTAGGTTTTATCGACCTACATTTCAGTTTCAGACTTCGTACCCTTCAAAAGTAACATCCCACTGCCTGACCTGTTGTAGTCTATCTGTGTAGGTCTGGAGGGGGGCTGTTCTCCATAGCCATCAATCAGAGGCCTTAGCACAGCCTTTCTTTGTGTTTGTCTGTGCCTGTCCTACTGGCTGAGACTGTTGTTGGGTATGTGAACCTCACTGACTTGCATGTGTGTGTCCTATGGACACACATTTGGCCCACCACATTTCATACAGTGGGTTTTGTCACCTTGTCTAGTACTGGCTACTATGTTGACACCAGTATTTGTTAAAGACTTCATGCTGCCAATATAGGTGTCTACTATCTGCTGGCATCCCATTCAGCCACCCGATTCCCTTGCATGCTCACATCCATACCATAGTTACAAGTAGCAGAACATACTACTCCATTTAGCAATTGATAGGGAGACTTACCTTGTGGCTGTGCCAGTACTGAGGATGGTGCTGGAGGGCTGACTATGTCGAATGCACATAGTACACTCCCTATACATGGTTAAGCACAGGCAGTGTCATGTTTGGCATCCCTTCTACTGTATGTGCAAGTCAGAGAGAGGTGTCATTCCCTGGGTTCCCACCGTGTCAGTGTATGTGCTATGTGTAGCCTCTTTGCCAAGACCTGGGCATACTGGGCAGGCCTCCTTCTGCCTACTGGGGCAGGCTCAGGTTGTTCCTCCTCCGAGTCACTCTGTGCCTGTGCAGGTCTTGGTATTGGTGGAGGGCAGTGTGGCCCTGCCCCGTGCTGTTCCTGCTGGAGCTGTTTCTGCAGGATCATATTGTGTAGCATGGCACATACGATGACAATTTGGGTACATGTAGCTGGTGAGTATTGCAAGGCTCCACCAGATATGTCCAGGCACCGGAACCATGACTTGAGCATCCCAAACACATGCTCTATTATGATTCTGGTCTGTGTGTGTGCCTCATTATGGAGTTCTTGTTTGGGTGTGTGTGCATTTCTGATGGGTGTCATCAGCCACTTCTCCAGTGCGCAACCAGCATCCCCCACTAGGTGGCCATATGGGATGTCCCCATTGGCAAATCTCTGGTACAGCTGCATCATATGCCAGATGTGGGAGTCATGATAGCTTCCAGGGCTGCCAGCATACACATTCATTATAATGCCCTGGACATCGCACAAAACCTGGCAGTTGATGGAGGGGAACCCCTTGTGGTTTATGTAGACTCTACCCCGCTCACTAGGTGGTGCTTTGATGTGTATGTGCATGCTGTGTATAGCATCCACTACCTCAGGGTATTCTGCTATTTGGTGGAAGAGATGCATATTGCTGGTCAATGCCTCACGGGCATTGAAGAAATATATGTGCTCACTGGCATGTGCTGATATGGCATCCAGGAACTGGTGGAGTACCCTGGATGCTGATGCCTGTGAGATCCCCATGATATCCCCAGTTGGCCTTTGGAAGGTACCTGTGACTAGTATTCTTAAGCCTACACATAGCTTGACATCCACTGGGATGGGTTCCCCTCTGTTGGTCCTAAGTCTGAGGCGTGGCCAGCACAGCTCAACAATTTGCTGTAGGAGGTCCCTGTCCACCCTATAGAGCTTCACTATCTCAAGCTCATGTAGCCCCTGGTAGGTTACCCTGGGTCTGTACACTCTTCTCCATCTCCTCACTGTGGGTTGGTGATCAGCATTCTCATCCTCACCACCCTCAGCCTCTTCCACATGTTGATTTATGATAGCGAATGCAGCCCCTATTATTTTTGTTGCTTTTGTTAGGTAAAGTTTCCCCATTTGTGTACACTGGTGGTGCAGAGTCTGTGGGAAAAAACAGAGGGAAAGGTGTTTTCATAGTTTATAGTAGTGTGCTGGGCTGGGCTGGGCTGCTACCTGTGTAATTGGCTGATTCTGATACATTTCACCTGCCAGCTATGCTAGTTTTCCTTGATTACCTCCCTACTGCTGTTTTCCTTCCCCATTGCCTTCCTGTTTAAGCCCTGAGGCACACTGCACAAACCCAGTGCTCAGATGTGAACAGAGTTGCTATTTCCTGGTTTACCTTTTTTTTTTTGGTTTAAAACCCGGTGCGCAGCACGCATACCCATTTAGGCAATGTAAAGTGTGCTTGGCAACTTCAGACACACACCCTTCATTAGCTCTGCTAAGTTAAGGGCAAACCCGAGCAGCAGGACTCCAATAATTTTACAGTATGCCTGACACTCCCTCTGTGATGTCAACTAGCTCTTAGGCTTGCACCATGGTCTTCCTGCACCTACACGGTTGGGTGCAGGCTAGCCATGAGGGGAAATCTGTGATTCAGTATCATTCCCCTCATTTGCATAGAATTGCCTGCTAATGTCCAGTTACAAGTCCCACACTGAGCCTTCCCCCTTAGCAACCACTGTTTACTGGCCTTGTTGTCTTGTGCCTGCCATTGACTATAATGGCAAAATTGCGATTTTGCAGAGAAAGCTTTTTTCAGAGTTTTTCTTTTATTTTCCAGCCAATTCTGTTTGCGCACCACTGCCCTACGCTTAAAAGTCTGAAATTGGCCAAAAAAATAAATAAATAAAAGTTTTTTTTCTAACTGTTTTCCATGTCAATGGCCATATATTTGGCCATTGGCATGCTTTACACATTATATACACTGTTTATTTGGAGCTGTCATGGCTCCGTTTTGTAGTTTGCAGAAGTGTACTCATTTACTAACTGAGTAAATTGTTGTAGGTTACACTAGTCCTGCACGGACGGCTTCCTGGATTACTACTTCACCTTATTTGCATGGTTTTCACCTGCAAATGGGGTAATTAGCATACAGGAGCTGTGACCATGCATGAATAGTGCAGGAGCTTGTGCAAGTCCCGGATACTTGATCCTGGATCTCTCGGTGGCCATATTGCCTCCAGCAGGTCCTGCACTATCCTTGCACACTGTGTAGCACTTGCTGAATCCTGGGGATTATCTCATCCTCTGTTACAGAATGTTCCAGCAGAAACAATAAGGAAGTAACATTTCTGATGAAACGGGCCCTGAATTTCAAGCCTTGAAATCTACTATTAAACCACAAGTGCCAGCAGTCTCAGAAATATGTTTAATACCATTCATTCCATACATGTTTGACTACAAATGTAATATTCTTGGTAATATTGTTTACTGAATTCTAATGATAATGGCATTAATGATGGATTCATAATGTTCATACATAATAATCTCACATCACAAGCATGAACATCAAACCCTGGAATATCTTGCAATGATGTACTTTTTTGTCTCAGCAGATGTAAGGCAAAACAAAGAAAAAAAAATCCTCGATACAGCTTCTATCAATTTCAGACCTAAGCTGACTTGGCCTATACTGTAGCACACTGAGGACTGCAATCATGCTTTAAATGTGGAAAACTACTTTGCTAAGCTCTTTGTTATGTAAGAACAGTGCTTGAAAAAGCTTTGTTAATCACCTCTCAATGCTGTTAAGCTTTTGTCTTGCTATACAGCATATCAGTGGCCACTGCAGACCAGAATCCAAAGTGTTTACCCACCATTAAAAGCTGATATACACTTCGCTGTCTCATATATATTTCAGGTTTGGATACCATTAAAGAAAAAACACCAGTAATCAGAAAATAAAATAAAACACAAATCCACCAGCACTTCACCAGAATATCTTCTTTATTACGTAAGCGATCTGGTACATCGGCCTTTCGCCTTCACGGATCACAAAGCTTACATTTTTCAGTCAGCATAGTCATTCAATTTCATTAATTCCAATTAATTATGATTAACATAAACAACTTGCATTCAAGTATTAATTCATTGCCAAAATTTAAAGTGACACAGTGCAAATATCATACATTAAACACACTATTTCATCACTTAAATATAATACAAAAGTAAAAATGTTAAAAACACTTATATTCCTAATGTTGATTAAAGAATTCTGGATATTATAACTACTATTTTAAATGGCTAATTCTTGATTTAAACCGAAAGGTTTTAAGGTTTTAAATTTTATTATCATTCTAGTTTCCAATTCAAGTAATTTATTAATATAATCACCACCTCTATTAAGGTAGGGCTTACCCAATACACAGAATTTTAAACTATTAGGGGAACCACCATGTTTGATAAGGAAGTGTTGGGCAACAGGACTAACTTCGCTACAATTTTCTATATCTTTTATATGTTCCAATATCTGGATCCTAACCATACGTTTAGTTTGACCTATATACCAGACATTATCACAAGAGCAACCCAGAATATACACTACCCCCACTGATCGACAATTAAAATATAATCTAGGAATAAATGTAATCCCATTAATGTTACTCAAATTCTTAACCCTGTCACAAATACTACAACATCCACATGAAAATGTGCCAAAAACAGAAGTATTAATATAATTTCCTTTCACAAAGTTATGGTTTAATAATTCTTTCAAATTTCTTCCTCTTTTAAAGGAAAAAGTAATATGTTTTGGGAACAGATGACCAATATTTTCATCCTCACTTACAATGTACCAGTACTTTCTCACTATTTTAACTAATTCCTTAGTGAAAGGGGAAAATCTAGTAACATAAAAAAGTTTCTCCTCCATATCTTCTCTAGCATCAGACACTTTGTCTTCATTTCTCCCATTTCTATAATATTCATGTAAGTGAGGACCTTGCCCATCAAAAGCATCCTCCAAAACTTCAAGTTTGCATTTAAATAGATGATTTTTATCATAACCTCTCTCCCTTAACCTTAACATAACTTTGTCTAATTCCTGTACTTTTACATCCCCATCACTCATATGGTTATAGATTCTTCTAAATTCACCCAAAGGTAAAGATTTTAATAGGTGTCCAGGGTGCATGCTTGCAGCATGCAAAAACATATTCACTGAGGTCAACTTCCTAAATGGCCTATACCCAATAGATTCTCCATCAACAAATAAAGTCACATCCAGAAAATTAATATATTCTCTATTAAGTTCATAAGTGAATGTTAATCCATGTTCATTCTTTCCAAGACTCTCAAAAAAGTCTAAGAATTCATTAACATCACCCTTACAAACAAAGATAAGATCATCAATAAACTGTTTATACAATATAACATTCTTCCTAAAAAACAAAGTGGGATAAATAAATTTCCTTTCAAAAAATCCCATATAAATAATAGCATATGAGGGCGCAAAAGCAGCCCCCATAGCCATTCCCTTTAACTGCAAAAAAAACTCATTATTGAAGGAGAAATAATTATGAGTTAGGCTAAACTCAAGTAAACTAATCAAAAAGGTAGTTCTGGGTCCATCACCCAACAATTACATGATAGATTCCAAACCCCATCTTAAACTGATGTTCATATAAAGTGATTTAACATCAACGGTAACCCAATAAAAATCTCGCTGCCATGTTATCTGGGATAATTCACACAATAACTCCTGAGTATTCAAAATATGCGTCACAACCTTCTTTAAGTGTGCTTTTAACTGAGAATCCAGAAAAATATTAACATTGCTTAAGAAGGAGCCAACTCCTGATACAGTGGGTCTCCACGGAGGTTTATACAGATTCTTATGCACCTTAGGTAAGGCATAGAAAATAGGAGTAATTGGTTTCCTAATATATAGTTTACATATATCTTTATGGTCAAAGAAACCAAAATGTTCCCCTCTTTCTAATAAAGTCAAGAGCTCATCATTAAATTCTATTAACGGATCCTTAATTAAGCGTTTATACTCATCTGTATTTTTCAGCAGATCCATAACTAATTCACAATAATTCACTTTATTTAGAATAACCCAATTACCTCCCTTATCAGCACACTTAAAAATAAACTCAGACTTTACTGTCTCCATGTTTTTGAGAGCTAACCATTCATTCATAGTTAAGTTGTAACATTTCTTTTGTTTTAAGAATTCAGATAGTACCACAGTAATCTCTTTAAATAAAACTTTCAAAAACACAGAAATGGCAGGCACCTTGATATTTGGTGTAAATTTTTTATCAGTAACCAGGTGGGGTAATGTTAATTTTCCATAACCTGTATTAAAACAACTAGAATGCTCACTAGAATCATCCGAACAGAAAAATCCATCATCATTATAATCATAAACGATGTTTAACAAATCTTCGTCAAACTCATTATCAGAAATAACATTTTCATGTACAACAGTTTGTATCATTTTTTTGAAAGAAAACTTTCAAATATAGTTTTCTACTAAATGCTTTCAATTCAAAATACAAGTCAGCCAACGAAGGAAAATGTGTAGGTACAAATTTACTACCCCTGGATAACACAACCTTCATTTCATTAGACAAGTTTAAATCAGACAAATTCACAATATCTAATGTCCATTCATTATACTCACTCTGTCGTATATTATTTAAAGCGGTTTCTCCCCTTCCTACCATTTCTTCCTCAGCCAGATTTATTGGCCTGAAATGAATGTTCTGTAACCGGCGAAACTAAAATGCCATCAGCCCCCTCAATCTCTACATTAGAAGAAACTGTAGAGTCAGTAAAAGTTACATTTTTAGCAGTATATCTTCTAGTATTTTGATCTGTAGATGATGTGGAAGCGCTATGCTACTTCTGGAAGCCACTCCTACCCCTTGACCTGCTTCGTGTCAGTTCACGTTGCCATGAAAAAAGGTTCCCCGTTTCATAATCTTTAAGGTCCCTTACTAGTTTGTTCCTTTTCTGCTGAATAATATCAGTTTCAAGTTTGGAAATCTTCTCATTAATTTTAGAGATTTGCACTCTATAGCAGGACTCCTCCACCACCTCGTCCTGCAAGTGCAAAATCTCAGCCTTTAACTTTTCATGTGTTCGCATGTTTCTTTTAACCAGAATATGGAGCCAATTTAGGGTACACTCCAAAGATACCTTTTTCTATTCCTTGAAGAGGTCACTCTCTTCTTCTGAAAATTCAGTAGCAGGGAGTCTATCTATCCGTAGCCCCCTCGGAGTAAGTTTTAAACTAATATACTTCTCCAGAAGTT
Source organism: Protopterus annectens (assembly GCF_019279795.1). Lineage (NCBI taxonomy): Eukaryota > Metazoa > Chordata > Ceratodontiformes > Protopteridae > Protopterus > Protopterus annectens. The sequence goes on from NC_056729.1 coordinate 508,745,720, forward strand.
GAGTGTCCAAAAAGAGCGCCACTTCCTTAGCCATTAGCCTCTCCAACTGCTGGAATCGCCCATCTAGATCATGGTTACCACCAACATTCCAGGGATCCAACAACGAAAACTTTTTCTCTCTTTCATTTACAATGTCCACAAAATAAATGCCGCCTGGCAAATTAGACTGCCCAGGAACTACAACTGCCTGCAACATCCTCTAACTAGTGCAAGTACTGGTGAAAATATAAACGAATATAGAAAAAACACCAGTAATCAGAAAATAAAATAAAACACAAATCCACCAGCACTTCACCAGAATATCTTCTTTATTACATAAAGCGAACACTTATATTCCTAATGTTCATTATAGAATGCTGGAAAAAAATCGTAGCGAAGTTAGTCCTATTGCCCAGCACTTCCTTATCAAACATGGTAGTTCCCCTAATAGTTTAAAATTCTGTGTATTGGGTAAGCCCTACCTTAATAGAGGTGGTGATTATATTAATAAATTACTTGAATTGGAAACTAGAATGATAATAAAATTTAAAACCTTAAAACCTTTTGGTTTAAATCAAGACTTAGCCATTTAAAATAGTAGTTATAATATCCAGCATTCTACAATGAACATTAGGAATATAAGTGTTTTTAACATTTTTACTTTTGTATTATATTTATGTGATGAAATACTGTGTTTAACGTATGATATTTGTACTGTGTCACTTTAAATTTTGGCAATGAATTAATACTTGAATGCAAGTTGTTTGTGTTAATCATAATTAATTGGAATTAATGAAATTGAATGACTTCATCACGAACATGGGAGCACAATGTTCAACACCGGAAGTATACCCCTCACTGGTGAGATCAGATCACAAACTAATCTCGCTGGAGGTCCTCATCCCACCCCCACCTGAAATAAAAAAGACCACAGTAAAGAACTTCTCAAAAGCCGACTTCACACTTCTAAAGACTAGTGTGGTCTCCTTTCAGGCCCCGAGCGGGAAAACAATACTCAAGCCGCTGAATCACTTACAAACGCCTTCTACCAGCACCTGCAGGACTGCATGGATAAGGCAATCCCAAGCAAAACAAAGACTCTTTGTACCAAAGGCAAGCGTCCAGTCTGGTGGACCCCAGCCATAAACAAACTCTACAACAAAAGGAGGAAGCTACTACAAGATAGAGCAAAATCCTTAAAAGGTAAGACACCCTTGATCACTATAAGTAAAAACTAAGAGCTCTCATAAAATCATCCAAAGCAAATTTCGAGAGAAAAATAGCTAAAGACTCAAAAGACAATCATAAGGCCTTCTTTAGCTATGTTAGAAACCTAGGAGGAAACTCCCAGATATGCTCAGAACTAGTTCAAAATGATGTGAAGATTACTGATCCTACAGACATTGCCAACATACTGGCTGACAGGTTCAATGCAAACTCCCCCTCCCCAAAGGAGAGATATCTATACCAAATGAGTGCAGCCCCCAAACATCTCCAGCCCAAGTGAGAACTGCTCTCTCCAAAGCAAAAAACACAGCATCCATGGGACCCGATGGTGTCCCCGGCTGTGTGCTCCACGAACTCAATGAGGAATTAAACCCACAGCTAGGACAGCTGTTTAATCAAAGTCTTACCTCTGGATACGCACCCAGGGAGTGGCGCACTGCAACTGTGGTCCCACTTCACAAAGGCGGTGCCTCCACAGACCCTGGAAATTACCGCCCATTAGCTTGACAAGCCTTATCTGCAAAGCCATGGAGAGGATCATAATGGACCTCATAAATAAAGACATAGGGAATTTGCAGACTTTGGATCCAACCCAGTTTGGCTTTGTCAAAGGCAGATCATGCCTTTTAAACTTGGTTGACTTTTTCAAACAGTCACCAAAGCCATTGATGAGGGAAAGGCAGTCCATACAGCCTACCTCGATCTGGCTAAGGCCTTCGATACAATACCCCACTCGGGTATCATTGAAAAACTCATCAGCTTAAATGTTAACCCATACATCACAAGATGGGTTGCAAACTGGCTGAGTGACAGAACCCACAGGGTCAGAGTTGCTGGCGCCATGTCAGACTCAAAGCCTGTCACAAGTGGTGTCCCACAGGGCTCAGTCCTGGGCCCACTCTTGTTTGGCATCTACTTTTCCAGTACAAGCAAACACAGGAGGGTTATGGCTGACAAAGTTTGCAGATGACTGCAAACTGGGCCATAGTAGAAAACACATCTGACACAGATATCCTTCAGAAGGGTCTCACAGAAACGGATAACTGGTGCCAGAGCCATGGCCTAAAGTTAAATGCCAAAAATGCATAGTCATACCCTTCGGGAAAAACAAGGTTACCCCTAGCTACCAAATAGGTGGCAATCCACTGAGCACAGAAGAAGTTATCAGGGACCTGGGGACCCAGGTTGATAGTAGTCTGTCATTCGACACCCATGTAGCTAAAGTAGTTAGGAAGTCCTTCTACATTGCCCACCTTATCATGAAGGGATTCTCATCTAGATCAAGGGAGGTCATAGTCTCCCATTACTCATCACTCATCAGACCAATGATTGAGTACAATGCCCCATTCGGAATGTATCTGACCCGACACTTGCAGCAGCTGGAGAGGCCACAAAAGTTCCTCACCAAAAGGATAAAGGGTCTCAAAATCTGTCCTATGCTGCCCGACTGAAAGAACTCCAGCTCTATTCAGTCGCCACCGCTTGCTCAGAGGTGACCTTTGCCTAACATACAAGGCCATGTCAAACCCAGATTTGATGAATATGCTTCACCTCAAAAATCTAGATCCATCAGAGCCACAAGGGCGGGAGACTTAAACCTCGACACGGCTATTAATAGGACATGCTGGAGGGATAGATTCATCACCCAAAGACTCCCTATGCTGTGGAACAAAATCCTGGTACATGTGAGGCAGAGCACCTCGCTGGCCTTGTTCAAGAGAAATCTTGACCAATGGATGGGAGATCGCAGATATACCCCAGGAATTACCTCAGTGTCACTGCTCGACAGAGGCACAGCAAAATAATGGGTATAGTTCCCCATACTAAAGGGGTGGCGTAAGCCACAAAACAATGGGCTAGGCTTATAAATGCCCTCGGGCAGATAGCCTAGTATGAACCTATGAACCTATGAACCTATTTAAGCTGACTGCAAAATGTAAGCTTTGTGATCCATGAAGGCGAAAGGCCGAGGTACCAGATCGCTTACGTAATAAAGAAGATATTCTGGTGAAGTGCTGTTGGAATTGTGTTTTATTTTATTTTGGATACCATTAAACCTGCATTTGTGTCTTTTGTGATGATTAGTTAAGTATGCTTTATATTTATTTGTTTTAAATGCTCGCTTTCAAGTGTTTGTAGTGGTTAAACCACCTTGATTATACAAACAAGATAATGAAATGGTAGGCTTGTTAAGCACCTTTGTGATGTCAGAATGGTTCTTAACAATTATTAACAACCCTGTCATTGGTCTTATGCACTAATCTTATACATTAACAGTCCCCAATGACCACCAAAGATGATAGTTGCAAAACTATTAAACACTTCATTTGTACTTTTTTTTTTAAGTCTGAATGAAGTGGTTATAGGCTTTTCAATCAATTTCATTGGCAATCACTTTCTGTATGCCTATGGCTATTGTGTTACTGCTTTCTAACTTTGTAAATACTTAACCTGCTACTATATTTTTCCTTAACATTTGTAATATATTTAGCTCGGAAAGTTCAATGCACTAAGAAAAATTATGATTACGACTTAGCAATTATAACTCAGAACATTAATTGAGTTCTGGATGTGGATGTCAAGATTCACTTCTTGAACTTAATTCTCAAGGTGAATTTCTTGACATTTGTGTCTCAAACACATAAGCTGGTTAGAATGAGAGACCTGCTCATAATCCTCTGTATTATTAACATCACTGTAAGGTCTGTATTAATGATTTAGTTTCACATTATTCTTGTATGGGTTTTGGTCACAGTTTTTCTGTGTTTTAGCATAATACTTTTGTATCTTTATTTTAATAGCATTCACTGTAACTGGTTTTGAGTGTTTTTTTAGATTATAGTAAGTGTCTTGGCGAGCTTACCCTGCTCTGATTGTATTTCTTGTTACAGTTAAGGCTGTAGAGTCAAAAGTAGCATAGAATCTCCTTTAATTAATTACATGTAGTTGATCTGGGAAGAATGGTGATAAAAGCTTGGTGATATGTATGTATGTATATGTATGTATATATATATATATATATATATATATATATATATATATATATATATATATATGCATGTATATATATATATATATATACATGTGTGTGTGTGTGTGTGTGAGTGTGTGTGTGTGTGTGTGTGTGTGATAAAGTACATGGGTGTATGAGTGTATGTCAAAATATTTAAGACTTAAAATATCTAAATCCAAAACAGAAAAATAACCCTATTTTACTCAGCAGGGGATAAAATCATATTGCATCCCCACACACCCCTAAAACTTATATATACTGACTCTGGGTTCACACAAGAATGAAGAATGGGCAAATCCCACATTTTCAATATTCTGAATGTTAGATATTCTGTTCCAGCAACAGCTTTGAGATATTTTGACTTTAGATAAAATAAATGTAATATATATATATATATATATATATATATATATATATATATATATATATATATATGTTAAAACATAGAAAGTGCAGTTCATCGAACTGTACTTTCACGAACCCAATTTAGCGAAAGTGCATAACATCGAACATGCACTTTCGCTAAAGTAAACAAAAAAAAGATTAAAAAATATACACAAAAAAAATGTAAACACTACTATGCAGGGGGGCAAGCCCCCCTGCACCCCCTACTTTAATATTCTAACTCCGAGATCGCACTACAGTGGGCAAATGGGAATATTCCCTTATCCCCACTGTACCGTGATCTCCACAAAAGATTTGTTAGTTGTATATCAACAGAAAATGTTGATGTACAACTAACAAATCATGCAAACTGCATGTTTTTTCGTTTTTTACTTTGTTTTAGCGAAAGAGCATATTCAATGTTATGCACTTTTGCTAAAGTCAGTTCATCAAAGTGCACTTTGATTAACTGTACTTTTGACGCTATGACAAGGACCCATATAGTTTTTTATATATATATATATATATATATATATATATATATATATGTGTATATGGGTCTACCTGAAAACACTGACAGATCAAAACGCCGACAACAAGAACACCGACATTGGAAGACTGACAATGGAAATAACCGACAGTTTAAAATCTCGATGCTAAAAACACCGACATGCGACACGAGCGCAACTGTGGAAGTATGCGATAGTGACAGAATTTAGGGTTAGGGTGCGTAAGTGTGTGATAGTGACAGACCTTAGGGTTAGGGTTTGGGTTAAGGTTAGTGCATAGATAGTTGTGTATGTAAGGTTTAGTGTAGGTTTGTAAGGTTTTTGGTGTGCTTGTGTTGTGTGTGTGTTGTGAGTCGGTGTTATGGTGTTCGGTAATGTGGACTATCGGTATTGTTTGGTTTCGGTGTTTTGGTGTCGGTGTTTTGGCTGTCGGGTTTGTGGTGTGTTGGTATAGTGTAGGGGATCTATATATATATATATATATATATATATATATATATATATATATATATATCTACATCTGTAGAGCGAGAAAGAGAGAGAGTGCATATATATTTTTTGTGTGTACATGTATGTATAAATGTTGAAGTGACTGAAGTGCAGACTGATTGAGCAGTATACCAACCAAATACGTCAACATGTGGCTCCTGGTGTTGCAGCAGTGAATGCAGAGGTACAAGCTGCTGTCTGATTCTGTTTTGCAGTGTAATCATGATGTTAGTATAGATATACAAGTTACAGGAGGAGTGCGCGCAAAGTTTCTTATATGGGGGTGTAGGGGCAATCCCCTGCAAAAACAAAAACAAAAGTACATATAGGAGTGTATGCATATTAGTGAGTAAAATGCAGGGTAAAAGAAAAAGAGCTGGAAGTAGTTGCCTTATGTGTGTGTATGGGGGTTGTTGCATGTGGTTATGTTTGCTTTAAGAGACTGCATTATTTGCGTACATTGTTTCAGTTATATGAATTCCGATTTGGTATGTAATTATTTTATGCCTGACTTTTATTTCAATTTATGAGCGATTATTCTATGGTCTTGTTTAGGTCCACTTTTTCCAGTTATTGTACATTTTTTTATTTTATTTTATTTTACTTGACATTTGTTAACAGGGTTGGTCCAACTGAGCACATGCCTGTTTTCAGTGGATACCCAAGGAGAAAAGCTCCAAAAACAATTAAATACAATTGAAGTAGTAGTTCTACAAATGTTTCCAAAATGAGTAAAATACAGCTAAACACTTAAGAACAACAGAGAGGTATGTCAAGATTCAACAGTACAAAATTGTCAAGATGTAGCAGCATTATAACATTGTTAACACCACTGGTGCTCGATGCAAGTAAGGAAAAGTTGATAAAGTAAAACAAAGTAATCAAACTGCATGCTCATGTGACCTAAGATAAAAGAGGTACATAGATCAGCCTTAATTTGTTAACAGTGTTTCAAAGAAAAAAATTTGCAGTGCCGAAAAGTTAGGACTAGAGGGAGGAGGAAGAATTTTATGTTGGGTCATGAGAGGGGCATGTCCAAGACTCTGATAAAAAGGGTTTCATTTCTTTTTTGAAACTATTGGAATGTGAAATGCATCTGATGTGGACTGGGATTTTGTCCCATGTGATACTTTGATTAATTATTGCATAATAATATATATATATATATATATATATATATATATATATATATATATATATATATATATATATATATATATATATATATATATATATATATGTGTGTGTGTGTGTGTGTGTGTATATATATATATATATATATATATTTATAGGTTCGCTTCTAAATCCTGAAAGCCCAAAATCCTTAAACCCAAACCCAAAATACTAAGACCAAAATCTTGAAAGTTTAAAATACTGAAAACTCAAAATACTGAATCTCATAATATTGAAAACACACAGGATACCAAGACTTACTATATTCCAGTACAAGTACATACAGAAACAAATAAAAGACAAACCATATTATTCTTCTCCAATTGTAAGCAGGGGGGCAAGCCCTCCTGCACCCCACACTTGAGGGGCTGTGCCCCCACACCACCCTGCTACTTAAATAGATTGCGCTTCACTACACTAAGATGAGTTATGTTGTAGTATATGACCCAAAACAAAGTCAAGAAACAGCTGACAACCACATAAATCCACAAAGTCAAAAGCTGAAGCAACAGTTAGGAAACAGATGCATACAACCCTCAAACGAAAGTCAATGCACGAAGTGAGCAAAAATACTTATTTAACGGACCAAGCAAATCAGATAAAATATGAACACATTCCCATTAAGCGCTTTCATCCATATTAAAGATATTTAAATAGTTTTAAAAAAACAGTTGATATACATTCTGATGAAGTCCACCATAGTGTGGATGAAAGTGCTTAATGGGAATGTGTTCATGTTTTATCTGATTTGTTTGGTCCATTAAAGAAGTATTTTTGCTCACTTCGTGCATTGGCTTTCATTTGAGGGTTGCCCCCCTGCTTACAGTTGGAGAAGAATAATATGGTTTGTCTTTTATTTGTTTCTGTATGTACTTGTACTGGAATATAGTAAGTCTTGGTATCCTGTGTGTTTTCAATATTATGAGATTCAGTATTTTGAGTTTTCAGTATTTTGAACTTTCAAGATTTTGGTCTCAGTATTTTGGGTTTCAGGATTTTGGGCTTTCTAGATTTGGAAGCGAACCCATAAATATGTATATATATATGGATCTAGGACTGTTGAACGAAAGTTCAAGAGTCCAAATCCAATATCACCAAACACAATTTAGCAAAAGTGCTTTCACTAAGAAAACGCTTTCGCTAAACTGTGTTGAATAAAAAAAAAAAAAAAAAAAAAAAAACATTAAATTGACATTTATGCAGGAGAGCAAGCCTCCCTGCTCCCCCCATACACTCCCCCTGCTTTAATATTCTCACTCTGAGATCACACTACAGTGGGGAAAAGGGAATTTTTCCTTTCTGCATCATAGTACGCTCTCCGCAAAAGGCATACTTATGCGAAAATGCTGCTTTGGTGAAAATCATTTTCGCGTAAGTATGCCCGGCCATTAGTAATTCGGTGAAAAGTTTATTTGGGGATAAGTATGGATCATATATATATATATATATATATATATATATATATATATATATATATATATACACACACACACACACACTATCAGGTAGAAACTCCTAGATTATAACAAGCATGTACTAATTTTTATCAGAAGATGCAATCACATAAAAAACTGTCTTCAATGTATTTCTGCCTAATAGGTCAACCAGTACCAGACTTCTTTTAAGCAATTGTGCTAAATCCTATGGTCCAGATTCCAAAAAAGCTGGGCTCAGTGTAAGTGACTTACTTTGGTGTAAAGTATATCTATAAAGATGCTTACACCAGGGGCCAGATTCCAACAGACCTGCTCTCACTGTAAGTGGTCACTTAGACTGAGTGGAACTGGGCCC